>NW_012116932.1:2830119-2833788 GCF_000951035.1 Colobus angolensis palliatus
TGATGAGTTGATGGGTGCAGCACACCAACATGGCACAAGTATACATATGTAACAAACCTGCATGTTGTGCACATGTACCCTAGAACTTAAAGTATATATAAAAAAAAGTAAAAATAAATAATAATAATAGTAAAAGAAGACTGTGTTATCTCCCAGAAATCCTGGACTTTGAGCTGGCTGGAGGGAGCAGATGGAATTTGGATTTGATTCGGCCTCTTGACTGATCTCTGCTTTCAGAACAGACCCCATGGTCACGTTCCAGCTCCTGTCACTCTGCTAATGTCTTTCATTACTGTCACCATCTGACTTGCACTTATGCAACCCAACTCCTCCCATTCTGGAGCCACCTTCCTCTTGCTTCCTTTCACTAAGATGTCCCAATGGGCCATGTTGCCCAACCCAGATACAAGGTGGCCACTCACTTCCCCTTTCAGAAGCCGCCCCTTGTCCGTTTCTCTCCACCAGACCTTGCCCTCTGACTTAGACCTGCTCTTCCCTTTGGGGGATGTGGCCTCAGTGTGTTCATTTGTCAATGGCAAGATTGATGGGCATGTGCACAAGGGCAGTGGGACGGTGCACAGGACATAGTAGTACAGAGCCTGGTGCAGAAGCTGCTCCCAGGTGGGAGCCACCATCCTGATGGACAGTTAGGGTCACCTCTGCTCCTGTGCGGGCTGCTGAGAAGGGAAGGTTCCTATGTGCAGACCCTCTTCCATGAGAGGAACTGAAGTCTGGGTGGACCAGCCAGAACATGAAAGGATTTGGGGACCAGCCCTAGCGCATGTCCTGAGGCCGCACTGCTGCCCACAAACTACCCTGTGGAGCCCACTCCATATGACTCTCTGGGCTGGAACCACTCTCAGGACTAGAATACATTTTCTCTCAAGTCAAAACGGACCTCTCTGTTGCCAGACAGTGTATCTTCTTCCTTTGCCCTGGAAGGCACCCTTGGGGCTTGGAGATGTCCCTGATATAGAAGGAACAGGAGGAAGGAGAGCTTTCCTTTATCCATGCAGAATCGAGGCACTGTTTACTGCAGAGGCTGCATCACCTCCAGAGGCTGCAGGCCGACCTGATTCTCCTTAGTATCAGAATCAATAGGGTATATCTCTATCTATATTCATATCTATTTATCTATCTAGAAAGGGAGGTAGAGTGAATAGGGAATTTATTACGGGGATCGCCTCATGTGATTAGGGAGGCTGAGAAGCTCTACAAGACACTCTCTGTAAGTTGGAGAACTAGGGATGCCTAGTGGGGTAGTTGCATCTGAGTCCAAAGGCCTGAGAACCTGGAGTTCTCAAGTCCAAGGGCAGGAGAAGGTGGATGTCCCAGCTCCAGAACAGAGAGCAAATCTACTCTCTGCCTTTAGTTCTATCCATGGAGTTGCAGCAAACTCCTTCAAAGAGTGACTTATACTTGCAGAGTCAAAGGTTTCTTTTCCCACTCCACGTAGGCTTTCCGATTCCTCTAAGGGGAGTGATGCTTTATGAACGAGTGGGTGAGTGGGGAGGCAGAGGACCAGTGGGCCTCTAGGACTCTGCTACACCTGTGTATGTAATTCTAAAAGCATACTCAGGGCTGTGCGCAGTGACTCACGCCTGTAATCCCAGCACTTTGGGAGGCCAAGGCAGGCGGATCATGAGGTCGAGAGTTTGAGACCAGCCTGGCCAATATGGTGAAACCCCATCTCTACTAAAAAATACAAAAATTAGCCAGGCGTGGTGGTGCGTGTCTGTAGTCCCAGCTACTCGGGAGGCTGAAGCAGGAGAATCGCTTGAACCTGGGTGGCAGAGGTTGCAGTGAGCCGACATCTTGTCACTGCACTCCAGGCTGGCAACAGAGTGAAACTCCGTCTAAAAAAACTAAAACTAAAAATAAATAAACAAAAAAACCCACAACAAAGCATACTCAGGCCTGGTCTTTTCATTGGTTGCTGTGGGGCCTCCTTCCTCTCTTGAATGTGAAGGAGGCTCCACTGGACAGTTTGGAGAGAACAGACTCCAAGGTGTCTGGATTATTAGTTTATCTCTGTGTTTGTGTGTTCATGTGTGTGTGTGACAGAGAGAGAGAGAGGATGTGTGTGGGTGTGTGATTGTAGGTGTGTGTTTGTGTGCATCTGTGGGACTGCATTCACAGCACGTGCAAGTGTGTTTGTGAGTGTATGTAATTGTGTGCATGGGTGGCTGTGATCATGTGTGCATATATGTCTGTATTACACCCTGTGTTGGTGACTGCGACTGAGTGTCTGAGTGTGGTGTGCATATGTGAGTGTGTGTATGTTGTTGTCACTGAGCCACTGTAGCTGTCTGCACCAGACTGTGTTCCTATTTCATGGCTGGAGCCACTATCAGAGCCAATATTCTTGTCCCCAGGCCTGACCCTTGCAGTGCAGGCAGCACATTTTCATGCCCTTGTCCCCACGTCTAACGCTTGCAGTGCAGGCAGCAGATTCTCATGCCCTTGACCCTAGATCTAGCCCTTGCAGTGCAGGCAGCACGTTCTCATGCCCTTGATCCCATTTCTCACCCTTGCAGTACAGGAAGCACATTCTCACGCCCTTGGAAGCAGCCGTCAATAATGGGTGGTGAGTATCGGTGGGTAGGTGCCCCAGCTCCTTTACCCTGAGTGGGATGTCTCTGAGGTGCATGTTCTATGCTGTCTCCCAGAGGTGCCATGCAAGGCTGAGCCTTGGCTGCCCATGGTGGAAACTATTTTAAATAAGTTCCTTTTAATTGCTACATTTCCTTTCCTGTCTCAGTTTTCAGCTGTCCCACTGGTGTTTCCTGGACTTACCTCCCAAACAAACAACTGGCAGTTGAAATTTGGCCGCCTCTAAATAAATTATTTGCACTTCAATCCTTGCATCAGGGTCTACTTCCAGGAAACCCAAACTAAGACATGCATGTCTGCTGGCTTCTCCAGTCTCGATAGGCTTATCATTGTGCTCTTTGTACTGAAGAGGAACATGAGACTCAGAGAAGACAAGTCACTTGCCCAAAGTCACACAGCTGATTAGTGGCAGGCCCAGGTTTGGCCATGGGTCATCTAATCCTAAGCTTGGTGCCTGCTCCTCTCCTGAGAGACTCCACCCTACTAAAGACCAGACGAAACAACATAGGAAGTTCGAAGCCATCAAAGTCTCTGCTGCCTGTGCCAGAGGGAACCAAGGTTCCTAGCTGGAGTCTGTGTCCTTGTCCTGTCATTAGAGTAAAAATGGCATGCACACGCTTGCGGCTGATCACGTGCCAGGGAATGCTGTTGTAAGCACTTTACTCTTTTCAACTCACTTAATTTTTACAACAACCTTGCTATGACTTCAGGCAAGAAAACTGAGGCACAGAGAAGTAAAGAGACTGGCCCAAATTCACACAGCTGGTTGAGAGTTGAACCAAGCAGCCTGTACCTGGAGTCCCTGTTCTTTACCATGACACTATCTGGCTTCTCACAAGTCATATAGATGGAGTTCTAATACATGTCAGGCATGATGCTAAGCAATTTCTTTTCTTTGTTTGTTTTTGTTTTTGAGACAGTGTCTAGCTCTGTCACCTAGGCTGGAGTGCAGTGGTACAATCTCGGCTTACTGCATCCTCCGCTTTCTGGGTTCAAGTGATTCTCCTGCCTCTGCTTCCAAAGTAGTGGTGATTATAGGCGTGCTCCACCACCCCT
>NW_012116932.1:2834473-2839170 GCF_000951035.1 Colobus angolensis palliatus
AAGTGTAAGCACTGAGGACAAGACTTCTCCCTGCAACCCCCTGCTCCCATGCCAACAGCTGGGAGAATGCTTATGATGTGCCTGTGTAAACTTCAGCACCCACATAACTGGTGTGTTGAGGGGTCCTGTCTTTTTTGGGAATGTAGCACTTGGGTCCTGGCAGGGACCTCACAGGGCCTAAAGGAGTGGGTTTAAGAAGGAGCTGTTTGCAAAGGTGTGGGCAGGGCTAAGGGGAACCATGAGGGATGGTGCAGCACCTTGGGGGTTAGCATCCACCAAGAGCTGTCACCACTCCCAGGCTGGTGGTGCCAGGAAACAGCTGCTCCTGGAACCAAGATCTGTGGCTGAAAGAGGAGGGCAGAGGACAGATCTCATTCCCCTCTCCCCTGTGATCATCAGTGGATGCTCCCATTGACCAAACTGCCATCTGTTTATATGACTGGAGAGGCTGCAGGCAGGTGTCCAGAGTCTCTTGTTGTGGTTCGTTCCTGACAATGGGTCAATGCTAGTCCCCCCGATCCCACAGACTGAGGTCCGCTCAGCTTCTCTGTCTTGGGTAGCCCCTTGTTCACTGGCTAGGCAGACACTTGAATGAGGAACAATATTCCGTCTCTTCCTGTACTCTCCTCTTTTCCCTGTCACAGGGAGGGACTGTTGTTCACATCCTGAGTCTCTCCATCTAGGACTAGGGGCTGGTGTTACAGGACCACTAGGTTCATATGTCTGCTGTGCAATAACAGAAAATACACTGAGACAGAAGTGTTTGCAGCAGAGAAAAAGTTTAATGATCACAGGGTGGCCGAGCTGGGAGATGGAAGGAACTCTCAAATCCATCTCCCCCAGGAGTTCTGGGCTGGAGTTTTTAAGGACTCCATGGAGGGTGAGGGATTAGAAAATGGGGGTCACTGATTGGTTGAAGAAAGGAGGATGAAATGATCAAGATGTGGAAACTGCCTTTTTTGGTGAGTGAGCCCCTCGTGGGGTCCTGCAGAATAACTGATGTCAGTAGTTTCCCTGATATGCAAAACCTGAAAGAGTATCTCAAATGGAGAACTCACATTTCACAATGCTTGAGACACTACCTCTAGGGCAGTTAAAGAGATCTATAATTTTGTGACAGGGTTTATGTGATTCTAAGGCATGAGGCAGCAAACAGCTATGAGGAAGCAGTCAGAGAACAAACTGACATAATGATTTTTTTTTTTTTTTTTCTTGAGATAGAGTCTTGCTCGGTCACCTGGGCTGGAGTGCAGTGGTGCGATCTCCACTCACTGCAAGCTCTGCCTCCTGGGTTCACACCATTCTCCTGCCTCAGCCTCCCAAGTAGTTGGGACTACAGGTGCCCGCCACCACGCCCAGCTAATTTTTTGTATTTTTTAGTAGAGACGGGGTTTCACCATGTTAGCCAGGATGGTCTCGATCTCCTGACCTCGTGATCCACCCACCTTGGCCTCCCAAAGTGCTGGGATTGCAGGCGTGAGTCACCGTGCCCGGCTGACATAATGATTAATGCTGAATGTGCTGCAAACTTGGTGTGTTTTTTTTCCTCCTCCCTTCTTCCATGATTAATTTTATAAAGCGTATACGTGATACAGTTGGACTGTGTTCCCACCCAAATCTCCTCTTGAATTGTAGTTCCCACAACCCATACATGCCGTGGAAGGTACCTGGGAGGTAATTTAATCATGGGGGTGGTTACTCTCATGCTGTTCTCATGATAGTGAGGGAGTTCTCATGAGATCTGATGGTTTTACAAGGGGGTTTTCCCCCTTTTGCTTGACACTTCTCCTTGCTGCTGCCACATGAAGAAGCACATGTTTGCTTCCCCTTCCCCCATGATTGTAAGTTTCCTGAGGCCTCCCCAGCCCTGTGGAACTGTGAGTCAATTAAACCCTTTTCCTTATTAAATTACCCTATGTCTTTATTAGCAGCATGAGAACAGACTAATACGATAGGAATGGGTCTCTGGTGAGGGTGCTGGGGTCAGCTGTTTAGGACCAGTGCCACCCAATACATCCCACCCGTGAGGGGTTGATGCCAACTCTTATGGGTTATCTGGACTTTTCTGAAGCTTTCCTGGGGCTGTTTTTCTGCAGCTCATCTGATCTCCTCTTGCCTCTGGCAAGAAGCTGGCAGCCCCAGCCAGTCAGTCTAGCTCTGGACAAGCCTTGGGAGGCTGGCTATGATTCATGACCTTTATTGTGGTAAATGGCACTCAGTAAGCACTTTGGCTTGACTATCAGGCCAAATTTTATCAACGCCGTGGTTGGGTCTGCAGGACGGCTGGTTCCTGTTTACCCCATGGACCCCAAGGGAAATTGCTGAAGTCTCTCTTTATCTTGGTACAACTAAAGAAGGATGCAAGAATGGACAAACTTTTTGGGCCACTCATTTACTCCTCCTGGTGCTGGGTCTTTACACACCTGGCATGACTTTATGGGCTGGTTCTTATCCACAGGTCACTCTTCCATGTCACTCAGGTTTCTGCTCAGAGATCACCTCCTGGGGGCCCCCTGCCTGATTACCGTATCCAGAACAGCCCCCTTGGTCTCTTTCTATCTCATCTCACTCTTGTAAATTCTTTCGTCACCATCACCATTGCATTTGGTCTTGTGATCTGTTGACTTCTTCCATCAGACAGGAACACCAGGTTGGCAGTGTTGACTGAAATTAAGGCTTTGAGGCAGAAATAATTCGATAAAGGTTTATTGGAAGTCAAATGTGAGGATTGATTGGGGAAGACACAGTAACGAAATTGAACATGCTTTAGTCTTTTATAAATTGGAATGTTTTTGTGAGAAAGTTTAGGAGAAGGGAGGGGAACTCAAACAGGAGTTGTCTGTTTTACTTTCTTTCTTTCTTTCCTTTTTTTTTTTTTTGAGACAGGGTCTCACTGTGTCACCCAGGCTGGAGTGCAATGGTGCTATCACAGCTCACTGAAGCCTTCACCTCCTGGGCTCAAGCGATTCTCTTACCTCAGTCTCCCAAGTAACTAGGACCACAGGTGTGCACCACCAAGCCTGGTTAATTATTATTTTGTAGAGACAGGATCTCCTTTTGTTTCTCAGACCGGTCTTGAACTCCTGGGCTCAAGGAATCCTCCCTTCTCAGCCTCCCAAAATGCTGGGATTACAGGCACGAGCCACTGTGCCCAGTTGGAGTTGTCTTTTTCATTGCAGGGTACAATATAGAGATTATAATTATTGGCTACAGATGACAACATATAGGCTAAAACATTAATATATGTAAAACAATCAGTACAACTTTATGATTTAGAAATAAATTTGTGTCTTTTTCAATGTCAATAGGTTACATATTAAGTATGTCAACAGTTTGAGGAACTCAGGGTAAGATTTGAGGTTGGCTATGATTCATGACCTTTATTGTGATAAATGGCACTCGGTAAGCACTTTGGCTTGACTATCAGGCCAGATTTTATCAGCACCATGGGCAGGTCTGCAGGACAGCTGGTTCTGCAGTTCATGATTTTTCATTCAGGTACAGGAGGTAAGCCATGAATCATAAGATCTTTCTGGGATGATTAATTTGGAAGCCTGCTGAAGGTGACTTGTAGGTTGTTAGTTCTTTGGATAATCTTTTCAAGGAAGCAGTGATGACCAATCTCTGCTCAGGTTAGAGTAATAGGGGTTATTTATCTTTTGTCATTGGGAAGGCTCATTTTCAAGAAGTCATGTCTTTCCAGGCTGAGGAGATAAATAATTTTGTTGTTGCAGGCAGGAGAAATTGTTAGTGACATGGGGCAGGTCATGACTTGAGGCTCTGTGTTTTCCTTTGAATTGTGAGTCATATCTAGTTGTTGGGCAACCATTATTTTGGTCTTAGCTGTTGATGAATAGTTTTAAAATTCTAGAGAATTTAGGTAGAGAGAAAGGTAAATGTTTTAATTTTGTTTATAAAATTGTGTTTTACCCACTTGTGAGACATACATAGTTTAAAAGAATTTTTTTTTTTTTGATTTTGGAAAACAATACAAAAAGAATTAGCAATGTGTTAAATAGAAAGTCATGTAAATCATTTTAGTCTTTTATCAGTTCAGTCTCCTATAATTTTTGTTGTGTTTGATGTTGGGTTAATAATCCTTATGCATAAGATTTCATTGGAGTTTTGGACGTCTTTATTTAGTCTATAGATCATTAAATTATTAGGAATCTGTGCTGTAGAGTCTTTTATAAGAAAAGTAATTTTGGACAGGGTGCAGTGACTCATGCCTGTAATCCCAGCACTTTGGGAGGCCGAGGCGGGCAGATCATGAGGTCAGGAATTCGAGACCAGCCTGGCCAACATGGTGAAACCTCCCCCACCCTGTCTCTACTAAAAATATAAAAATTAGCCCAGCGCGGTGGTGGGCGCCTGTAATCCCAGCTACTTGGGAGGCTGAGGCAGGAGAATCACTTGAACCTGGGAGGTGGAGGTTGCCGTGATCACACCACTGTACTCCAGCCTGGGAGACAGAGTGAGACTCTGTCAAAAAAAAAAAAAGTGATTTTGTACTAGAGTTGGTTGAAAATGTTTTTTGGGCCAGGCACGGTAGCTCATGCCTGTAATCCCGGCATTTTGGGAGGCCAGAGCAGATGGATCACCTGGGCAACATGGTGAAACCCCATCTCTACTAAAAATACAAAAATCGGCCGGGCGTGGTGGCTCACGCCTGTAATCCCAGCACTTTGGGAGGCTGA
>NW_012116932.1:2840996-2852571 GCF_000951035.1 Colobus angolensis palliatus
TTTTTAGTAGAGATAGGGTTTCACCATGTTGGCCAGGCTAGTCTGGAACTCCTGACCTCAGATGATTCGCCCACTTTGGCCTCCCAAAGTACCGGAATTACAGGTGTGAGCCACTGCGCCTGGTCTGAATTTTTATTTTTAATAACCTTAAATTTTAGTGGAAACTTAGGAAGTAAGATCTTGAGTTGTCTGTCACAAATTAGTATGTTAAAGAGGTGAGCTACTTTATAATTTTTAGAAACGTGTTTTTTTAATAACATAATTTTTTCTTTTCTTTAACTTTTATTTTAGGTTCTGGCACACATGTGCAAGTTTGTTATAGGTAAATTGCATGTTGCAGGAGTTTGGTGTACAGATTATTTGATCACTAAGGTAATATGCATAGTACCCTATTGGTAGTATTTTGGTCCTCACCTTCCTTCCCACCATCCACCCTCAAGTAGGCCTCGGTGTCTGTTGTTCCCTTCTTTGTGTCCAAATGTCCTCAATGTTTAGCTCCTATTAAACATTTCTGCATGTGAGAACACATGTTCTGCATGTGAGAACATGAAGTATTTGCTTTTCTGTTCCTGTGTTAGTTTGTTTAGGATAATGGACTCCAGCTTCATCCATGTTGTTGCAAAGGACATGGTCTCATTCTTTTTTTCATGGCTGCATAGTATTCCATGGTGTATATGTACCACATGTTCTTGATCCAGTTGATCGATATTTAGGTTGATTCCATGTATTTGCTATTGTGACTAGTGCTGCAATGAACATACATGTGCATGTGTCTCTATGGTAGAACAATTTCTATTCCTTTGGGTATATACCCAATAAGGGGATTGCTGGGTCAAATGGTAATTCTGTTTTAAGTCGTTTGAGAAATTGCCAAACTGCTTCCCACAATGCCTGAACTAATTTACAACCCCACAAGCAGTGTATAAGCATTTCCTTTTCTCCATAACCTCTTCAGTATGTTATTACTATGTATATAATTTTTACTTTTTGTTGTTGTTGTTGTTGTTGAGACGGAGTCTTGCTCTGTCGCCCAGGCTGGAGTGCAGTGGCCGCATGTCAGCTCACTGCAAGCTCCGCCTCCTGGGTTTACGCCATTCTCCTGTCTCAGCCTCCCAAGTAGCTGGGACTACAGGCGCCCGCCACCTCACCCGGCTAGTTTTTTGTATTTTTTTAGTAGAGACGGGGTTTCACTGTGTTAGCCAGGATGGTTTCAATCTCCTGACCTCGTGATCCGCCCATCTCGGCCTCCCAAAGTGCTGGGATTACAGGCTTGAGCCACCGCGCCCGGCCTAATTTTTACTTTTTAATCATAGTCGTTCTGACTGGTGTGAGGTGGTATTTCATTGTGGTTTTGATTTGCATTTTTCTAATGATGAGTGATGTTGAGCGTTTTGTCATATGCTTTTTGGCTACATGTATGTCTTCTTTTGAAAGCTGTCTGTTCATATCTTTTGCCTACTTTTTAATGAGGTTGCTTGTTTTTTTCTTGTAAATTTAAGTTCCTTATAGATTCTAGGTATTAGACCTTTGTCAGTTGCATAGTTTGCAGATATTTTCTCCCATTCTGTAGGTTGTCTGTTTACTTTGTTGATGGTTTATTTGCTGCCCAGAAGCTCTTTAGTTTAATTAGGTCTCATTGTTGATTTTTGTTTTTGCTTTGTTACAATTGCTTTTGGCGTCTTCATCATGAAATCTTTGCCTGTCCTATTCCCAGAATGGCATATCCTAGGTTATCTTTCAGGACTTTTATAGTTTTTGGTTTTACAGTTAAGTCTTTAATCCATCTTGTGTTAATTTTTGTGTATGGTATAAGCAAGGGGTCCAGTTTCAGTCTTCTGCATATGGCTAGCCAGTTATCTCAACACCACTTATTGAATAGAGGGTCCTTTTTCCATTGCTTGTTTTGTCAGCTTTGTCAAAGATTAGATGGTTGTAGGTGTGTGACCTTGTTTCTTGGTTCTCTATTCTGTTCCATTGGTCTATATATTTGTATTTGTACCAGTGCCATGCTGTTTTGGTTACTGTGGCCCTGTAGTATAGTTTGAAGTTGGGTAATGTGATGCTTCCAGCTTTGTTCTTTTTGCTTAGTATTGCCTTGGCTGCTTAGGCTCTTTTTTGGTTCCATATGAATTTTAAAATAGTTTTTTCTAATTCTGTGAACGTCATTGGTACTTTGATAGGAATAGCATTGAATTGGTAAATTGCTTTGAGCTGTATGGCCATTTTAACAATATTGATTCTTCATATTCATGAACATGGAATGTTTTTCCATTCGTTTGTGTCATTTCTGATTTCTTTGAGCAGTGTTTTGTGACTCTCGTTGTAGAGGTCTTTCACCTCCTTGGTTAACAGTATTCTTAGTTATTTTATTCTTATGTAGCTATTGTGAATGGGGTTGCATTCTTGATTTGGTTCTCAGCTTGGACACAATTTTTTCTTTATTAGAAATGACCCAGATGTTTAATGAGCATCTATTATTTAATTTAACCATAATGTTAAGATTTTGAATTACATAAGAAGGTTTTAATAAGCATTTATCTCATTTATGCTTACCCAGTTTATTTATTTTTAATAGGTTGACTAGACTATTTATGAGAACTTAGATATTAGACAAAGTCATTATTTAAAGTTATGTATGGTTATGTTAAACATTTTTATGGCTTGTGATTATCAGGTGTTCACCCAAGTGAGAAACTTAAATTAAAATATGGATATTTTGTCAACAACTCAGAAGATTTAGCTGTTTTTATTAAGCTAACAATATTAAGTATCTGATTTGTTAAAATTATACAAACAAAGATCATTTGGTTTTGACCAGATTTACAGTGTTATAACCCTTGTGTCAAACCCAAACACCTTAAAACATCTAGTGGAGAGAAATACAAAACTTTCTGACCAGTAAACTCAGACAAAAATGTACACTGACAATTTTAAAGACATTTAAATTTTTATCTTATGAATAATTTGAACGCCAACTTATTTATTAAAGACTTCCTTAAGTCATACAAACTTGGAACAAATATGTTTGGGCTTAGTAATTTATGAGCACTCACCTATTTATAAGTCAGTTTTGTAGCATATAGATACAACATATAACAATATATGTGCATATATTTAAACACATCTAAACAAACATATATACACACATAAAGACTATAGTTTTTATTTTAGAATTTTAGTCATGAGAGAGCACTGTAAACTTACTAGTTTATAAAAGACTGTTGGATCCATATTACATCTGACAAAATCGGGACTTGTTTACTTGGCTAAACTTTATTTGTTTCAACAGATAACCTAATGAAGGCTATGGATCAAAATGTTGGGTAAAGCAGTTCTTATGGCAGTTTGATTTTAAAAACATCTTTTGCCCCTTTTTTCTTTAGTTCTAAATGAGCTTAGGGTTAAAATTTTAATGTTTATATTTTAGTTAGAACTGGCTGAATTGTTAAAACACACACACACACACACACACACACACACACACACACACACATCTCTAAGTAATCTTGCATTAGCAATACCATAAACAGTGAGCTTTATCTCAATACCAGTAGAGAAGTTAGCAGATTTAAAATGTGCAGAAAAAACCAGAGAATTTAGAAGGCTCTGTATGCTAACTCTATAGTTATAAGTTGACCATCTGAGCTCTGAATTCCTTTTCTTTTCTTTCTTTTTTTCTTTCAGAAGGAGTCTTGCTCTGTCACCCAGGCTAGAGTGCAGTGGCACGATCTCGGCTCACTGCAACCTCTTCCTCCTGGGTTCAAGTGATTCTCCTATCTCGGCCTCTCAAGTAGCTGGGATTACAGGTGCCCACCACCACACCCAGCTAATTTTTGTATTTTTAGTAGAGATGGAGTTTCGCCATGTTGGCCAGGCCGGTTTCAAACTCCTGACCTCAAGTGATCCGCCCACCTTGTCCTCCCAAAGTCCTGAGATTACAGGCTTCGGCCACCTCACCCGGCCCTGAATTGTAATGTAATTTGTCCATCAATTTAAAATGTACAAAAGAATCAGTCATGATACATAGCCAGCCGTGGTCTCAAAAAACCTGGCATATATTAATGTTTGAGAATTTCATTTTGTTTCTTAATCTCCCAGTTTAGAAAAAAATTATTGGATCTGGATTTTTTAATCTCAGTGGTTACATTTTCTTTTTGTAGTTGTTCCATTTGTTCTTTTCATTTTACATTCATATATATTTTCCCCTTTTGAGGGAAGGAAATGTGTGCATTGTGAACTCCTAAAAATCTCTGCCTGAGGGATATACGGGAATCGAGTGAACAAGCAAAAAGAGATGAACTTATATTGTTTCCGGAACCAAGCCAGGTCTTGCTGCGTTTCCTTGAGGCCCTGTAACGAGAAGCAGGCAGACTAGGAAAGAAAGGAATTTATTACTGTAACCAGACACAGGGAGAATGCCTGAGATAATTCAGACAGACCAACTCAAAGTGTTACAATTTTCTTAGTGCTTACATAGGTTGGGATTATGTGCCTATGTGCTGTATATCATTCGCCTAAGTCTACTGGTAACTAATTTTATTTCAACTATAAGGTCAGAGGAAAAAATGATGGCTAAGTCTGATTAAAAGGTCCTAGTACCTTCAAGGCCTGTCTACTGTGGTACTGGAGTGATTATTTCTTTTTCTCTTTTTCTTTCTTTCTTTCTTTTCTTTTCTTTTTTCTTTTCTTTTTTTTTTTTTGAGATGGAGTCTCGCTCTCTCACCCAGGCTGGAGTGCAGTGGTACAATCTCTGCTCACTGCAACCTCTGCCTCTTGGGTTGCAGTGATTCTCCTGCCTCAGCCTCCTGGGTAGCTGGGATTACAGGTGTCCACCACCATACCTGGCTAATTTTGTATTTTTAGTAGAGATGGGGATTTCACCATGTTGGCCAGGCTGGTTTCGAACTCCTGACCTCAGGAGATCCGCCCGCCTCGGCTTCCCAAAATGCTGGGATTACAGGCATGAGTCACCGCGCCTGGCCTGGAGTGATTATTTCTATCTTATCTCCTTTACAGCTTGATCCAGAGAGCTGCCTTAGACTCTCCAATGAATCTATTCAAACAGCTGCCTCTGTTACCTTGACTTGTCTCAGATTCTGTTACCTGAGATGGGTCCTGGCACTAGGAATGCAAGACTGCCTCTATTATTTTGACTTGTTCCAGGTTAGGGAGAAGCCTGTGCAAGGCCCCTATTGACCATATGTTTCATTTCTAACTTTGATGTCTGAGCACCTATTTCCCTAGTTTGGACTCTTTGCTCAATTTTAAGGCAGCTCTGTGGAAATCTGTCTGTGTAACAGGAGTGCTATGCAGACCTGTCTGTGTGACTGTCACGCAGGCCTGGTTGTGTGATTGTCAGCGAGAACTCTCCCGCCACAATAGCACAGCGGGTAAGAGGAGGGGGAACAGTTGGAGGTTTAGAAGCTTCTAAGTCCTATTGAAGTTAGTCTCTCATTTAATTTTTCTGGTCCTAAGACTAGCATCTTTTTAAATTGCCCACATAAATAAATTACTTCAGGCATTTCAAAAAGATCTCCATTTCAGCCATTGTTGCTTAGGACCATCCTGGGTCAGGCAGGACCACTTATCTCAGCACTTGTAAATATAAAGACTTTAAAAATAACTTTTCATGGCTGGGCGTGGTGGCTCACACCCGTAATTCCAGCACTTTGGGAAGCCAAAGGAGGCGGATCACCTGAGGTCAGGAGTTCGTGACCAGCCTGGCCAACATGGTGAAACCCCATCTCTACTAAAAAAAAACAATTGGCTGGGTGTGGTGGCAGGCATCTGTAGTCTCAGGTGCTCGGGAGGCTGGGATGCTGAGGCTGGAGAATCTCTCGAACCCAGGAGGTGGAGGTTGCAGTGAGCAGAGATTGCATCATCGCACTCCAGCCTGGGTGACCAGAGAGAAACTCCGTCTCAAAACAAACAAAAACAAAAAACTTTTCCCGCAACTTTTATGCATAAACCCTAACTGAGGTACAGTCAGTCTTAACAGGACCCATTTCCCATCTTGGTAGTTTTGAGTGAGATAAACTATGTTGTGGAACAAGAATGCCCTAAAATGATCAAAATAGGATAAAATCAAGGGAAGTTTGTCTCTCCCCAACCCCCGAGAGAAACCATTCACCTGCCCTAGGATTCACCCTGCCCTAGAATTCAACTAAAACCCTTACCTTAAATTTGCAGCAGTAGCTCTTATTCTGAGAGCATCGCTGCACCTCCTAGACAAGGGAGAAAGCAGCTTCAATAAGGTAGAACTTTGCCTAAAACAGGAAGTTGGTTGATTTCAGGAGAAACTTATCTGTGGCACCCAGCAGGGGCATCCAAGTTGGGGGAACACGATGGATTCCTTGCATGAAAGTCGAAACCTGCTCAGATTGGTCCAGGGTGACCAGGGAGGTCACTCTGAAACACTGATGACTAGAGGCAGAAATACTTGGATAAAGGTTTATTGGAAGCCAAAGGTGAGGATCAACCCAGGAAGATGCACCAACACATTTGGATGGGTGCCAGAATCTTTTACAAGTTGGAATGTTTTTATAACAAAGTTTAGGAGAAGGGAAGGGAGCTCCTCATATCAGAATTGTCTGTTTTTATTGGAGGGTATAATACAGAGGTCATATGGTTGGATACAGATTATAACATACAGGCTAAAACATTTTGTATGTAAAACCATCAGTGAAACTTTCTAAGACTGGGCACGGGGGTTTATGCCTGTAATCCCGGCACTTTGGGAGGCTGAGATGGGCAGATCACTTGAGGAGAAACTCATCACTCCTGAGGTCAGTAGTTTGAGATCAGCCTGGCCAACACGGTGAAAACCCGTCTCTATTAAAAATACAAAAATTAACTGGGCATGGTGGCATGTTCCTGTGATCCCAGCTACTCAGGAGGCGGAGGCAGGAAGATCGTTTGAATCTAGGAGATGGAGGTTGCAGTAAGCTGAGATTGTGCCACTGCACTCCAGTCTGGGTGACAGAGTAAAACCCTGTCTCAAAAAAAAAAAAAAAAAAAAGAGAAAAGAAAAAGAAAACCTTTATGATTTATAAATATATCAGCACCATTTCATGGTTTAGAAACAAAGGATTGTGCTTTTCCATATCAGTGGAAAATCAGAACATCAACAGTTAGAAGAACTCATAAGATCTGAGTAATTAAAGATAAGATTTGAGAACCTCACAAGATTCTTTACTCAGGAACAGGATGTAACCGATGCATCAAGAAATCTTTCCTGGGGGTTAATTGGGAAGCCTGCCAGATGTGACCAGTAGGTTATCAGCAGAGACCTCGTCTGTCTTGTTCAACCTGTATCCCAGGTCCTAGCACCATGCCTGCTACCGTTTAAGTGCTTATGTGAAGTTTGTTGTTGAGAAACTAATTACCTAAAAGTTAGAACTTGACCTCTTCATTTTACCTAGGAGGTTATGAGACTTAGAGGGTTACACAGCCAGCGAGTGGCAGAGCCTGGACTTGAACTCAGTTCTGCAGAAGGCAGAATGTGTTCTTTCTTGAACATTCAAGGAAAGGGGAGGTGAAACTCCAGCTAGCGGGCTGCCCGTGTGCTTGTTCTAGGGACACTCCAGGCCGATTCTTGGGAGCTGGACCTTCATGGTGACACAGTAAGAAAAACTCACCTATTGGCCAGGTGCAGTGGCTTACGCCTGTAATCCCAGCACTTTGGGAGGCCGAGGTGGGCGGATCACTTGAGGTCAGGAGTTTGAGACCAGCCCGGCCAATATGGTGAAACCCCGTCTCTACTAAAAACACAAAAATTACCTGGGTGTGGTGGCTCATGCCTGTAATCCCAGCTACTTAGGAGGCTGAAGCAGGATAATCGCTTGAACCTGGTGGGGCAGAGGTTGCAGCGAGCCGAGATCGCAGCATTGCACTCCAGCCTGGGCGACAAAGTGAGACTCTGTCTCAAAAAACAAAACAAAACAAAACAAAGCAAAAGAACTGCTTACCTATATTGTGGATCAACTCTGTGTCCCCACTGTACCAAATCCTTATTTATTAAAAAAAATTTTGTTTTAATTATTGCATTTACAGCAGCCCAGCTTGAAAAACGAAGCAACAGAGACATGCAGAAAGTTAAAAGGTCTCTACTTCAGTTGTGATGTCTCCAGTTCCATCGTGGTATGTACATTCTTCTGGATTTTTTTCAATGTGTATACACGTGTACATACAGACACACACACATACACTCGTATGTTTTTTATATTGATGGGACCATTTCTCACATCTTTAATTTGAAACTTATTCTCTGCTCTCTCTGCCTGTGTCTGACAGAATGCTGGCAATGCTTTGTGATGCTTTAGGAGACACATTTCTCAGATGTGAAGACTCAGGCTTAGGAATTGTTGGGTGGTGACTGAGGCTGGTCACTCTGTGGTCTGACACACTTTCCTACTGTCCCACTCTGGGTAGGGATGGAAGGGCCCCTGCAAAGAAGCACCAGCTTCTGTTTTCCCATAAGTGACTCCCCTCCCTCCGATACTCACTAGGGGACATTCCATAAGCCAGGCTGCGTGATTTGGCCCCTGAGATATTCCTGGTTGGATGAAAAATCTTGGGGAGACTCCAGACTTCTCAGGCACAAAACTCCCAGAGCAGAGAGCTCCCTCTGGACTATCCCTCCCTCCCTCAATTTCCTGTTCTGCTGCCTGGTCCAGGAATCAGGATCTTAGTGATAAACCTTGGCTTCTCCCAGGCTGCAGAGTCCTGCTGGGGTGTGAGTCCTTGCTCATGGCTCATGAAAGTTCAACATCTGCTTATGGCTTCAATATTGGGCCAGATTTCGCTTCCCACCTTGAACTTCCCAAGGATGAATTGTGTGGTCCCACATGTTGGTGATCTCAGCATGACCTTCAAGGGAACAAGAACTCATGTGCATTTTTGCGCAACCTGGGTGCTCCATCCCATGGCTGCCCTTGGACAGTCTCCCTCTTCATTCATGTCTCTGCTAAAAGGTCACCTCCTCCTGGAAGCCCTCCCTGATTCTCTGATTTATTGGATTGTCTGATTTATTGGATCATTGCCTGTCTCTTTATGTGTTGTGATACCTTTGACAGCCGAGCACTCACTGTTGCATCCCCAGTGCCTGGAACAGTGCCTGGCACATAGTAGGTGCTCAAGAAACATGTAGTTGCATGAACAGCCCTGAGAGGCATAGATTTTTCTTTTTATTTTATAACTGAAAGAAGCCCTGAGAATCAGAAAGGTTAAGGGGTTAACTCGCAGCATTCCTGCGAAGCCTGGAGCCAGGAATCTTGAAGCAAGGCCACTTAAACTTGAAGGATTGTATAGAAATTCCCTGGGGTTCTATTAAGGTGCAATCCTGAGTCAGTATTTCTGGGTTGGGGCATGGGATTCTGCATTTCCTGCCAGCTGTCAGATGATGCTCATGGTGCAGGTCCGTGGTCTACACTTTGAGTAACTGAGCCTTACAGTTAAAGTGCATGTTGCCAGCTCCTTCCCTTCACCTCCTCTTTTTGAGGTTCTTTCCTCTGAAGACTCCTCCTCTGTCTCCCTCTAAAGCCCCTCATTCCGCATCCCATCTCCCAAATGCAATGTCTGAGCCCACAACAATTTGGGAGGCCGAGGTGGGCAGATCACGAGGTCAGGAGTTTGAGATCAGCCTGGCCAACATGGTGAAATCCCGTCTCTACTAAAGATACAAAAAATTAGCTGGGTGTGGTGATGGGCGCCTGTAATCCCAGGTACTCAGGAGGCTGAAGGAGGAGAATCGCTTGAACCTGGGAAGCAGAGGTTACAGTGAGCCGAGATTGCACCAATGCACTCCAGCCTGGGTGACAGGGCAAGACTCTGTCTCAAAAACAAAACAAAACAAAACAAAACAACCTGAGCCCAGGAGGGGCAGTACTGCCCATCGTCAAAGCAAGGACAGAGCAGAAGGAGGACTCCAATCAGGGTACCCTGGCTCTGCCTTCCCCATCTGGACCTTGTCTGCTCACAGCTTCCCTCAGCCTTACCCTTCATGAGCCCCCTCTGTCCTCCTACGCTGAGCTCAGCATCCAGGTTGCTTTTCCAGCTGGTCTCGTTATCTCCAGAATCTGACCCTGGGTAATCCCCAGTGGGGCTACATTCTCTGTTCCTGCTTCTATCAGTCAGGTTTCAACCTAGGTCCTGGGCTGCTGGGAGGCAGGACTTGAATTCCTGCCAGGCTGGCAGTGGAGGGCAACAGGCTTCTGCCTCTGAATCTCCTAAATCTCCACTGAGAAATGGTGCACAGCATTCTCCTGGCCCACGTTTGGAGGGGAACTCGAGGGTTGTTTTGGGAGAAGGCTTGGCCTCACCCAGCTCACCTGGCACCTGAACACTTCATTCCTTTACCTACCTTTCCCTGGTCTTGGAAAAGCAGGGTGGCTGCAAATTTTGGGGCTCAGATCACCATTGGCTGCCCTCCAACTTACTCTCTGCCTTACGTGAGAGGTGCTGAGTACTGAGTGGCCGTGCTGGGTCACCCGGAGTTGGTTCTTCTACAGCTATGGTCCCTGCCAGTCCCTGGGTTTTGGTTGGCTGCTCTGGCACAAAGGAGGTATCCAGGCTGTGAGGATTGGCCAGCCCAGCCCAGCCCAGCCTCCTGAAGTATTTCCTACATCTGGGGCCAGGGGCAAAAACCTCCTAGCAAAGGAGGAGAGGAGGTTGTGCCGGACAAGCTTCTCCTGACAGAAGGTGCCAGGCTGGGGGTGGCAGGGCTGGATAGGGAGGGGCACTGCCCAAGACTGGGGTGGCTCCAGGGAGCTGGTCCTGTTGATGGGTGCTTGCAGGTAGCCAGAGGTAAGTTGGCTGGTGGTTCTGGATGAGGCTGTCTGGTCTCTAGTCTCCTTGATCTCGAATTTTGTGTCACTTCTCCTCTCCCCTCTCCTTTGGCCTCTTCCCCTGAGATTCCCTGAATCTCCCTCCATGTTCTTAACCGTGTTTACCCATCATCAGTCCTGGAGCTCCCCAGCCCCTTTCCTAGGCTTCAGGACCTCACACTCCATCCCCTCTGTCTTGCAGGATGTCGCTGCTGAGCCTGTCCTGGCTGGGCCTCGGGCCGGTGGCAGCATCCCCATGGCTCCTCCTGCTGCTGATCGTGGCCTCCTGGCTCCTGGCCTGCATCCTAATGTGGACCTACACCTTCTACGACAACTGCCGCCGCCTCCGGTGTTTCCCGCAGCCCCCAAAACAGAACTGGTTCTTGGGTCACCTGGGTCTGGTGAGTGGCAGGAAGATGGATCTGGTGTCTCAGGGTAGGAGGGTGGAAAGGGGCTCGGGCTGAGGGGGTGGGCTGGGGTCTGGGATGGGAGAGAAACTCACTTATTCCTCTGCTCACTCACTCATTCCACTCCTCCCTCACTCACTCTTCTATCCACTCACTCATTCCTCTCCTCGCTCATTCATTCCTCTCCTCATTCACTCATTTCTCTACCCACTTACTCATTCCTCTCCTCACTCACTCATTCCTCTCCTCGCTCATTCCTCTCCTCACTCACTCATTCCTCTCCTCACTCACTCATTCCTCTATCCACTCAATCGTTCCTGTCCTCACTTGCTCATTCCTGTCCTC
>NW_012116932.1:2852621-2871161 GCF_000951035.1 Colobus angolensis palliatus
TCACTCACTCATTCCTCTCCTCACTCACTCATTCCTCTCCTCGCTCACTCATTCCTCTCCTCACTCACTCATTCCTCTCCTCACTCACTCATTCCTCTGTCTACTCACTCATTCCTCTGCTTTGCCATGCCAAGCCTTTCTCACCTCCTTGTCTAGGGGAAGCCACCCCTAGCGTGTTTTAAATTCTTTTCCTGACTGTTTTCAGTACACTAGTGAACCTCTGATGGGTTCCTGTGGGAGAGTGGGGATTACATGGCAGGGATTCACCAATATTTCCACAATCTCCACTGCTGTACTTGAGGCCTCTTGAGCTCACTGTCTAGAACCCACTTTCTGCCTGACCCATTTGCTTGTGTCCGCCCATCTCTGGGCTGCAGTTTTCCCACAGAAAGTAGCTATACACCCCCCGCCCTCACATTGTGGCACAGCTGGGCCAGAAGAGAGAAATGTGCCGTCTCCACCCTCCCCCTTGCAGGGGCATCTTCTTTCTCCTCACTAAGCTGTCCCAATGGGTTGTGTTGCCCAACCTGGATACAATTTAGCCATTTACTTCCTCTTCAGAGTTATCTATGACCCTTCAGACCCTGCCCTTTCACTTAGACCTTCTGTCCCTTTTGGGGAATTTGGCATCAGTCTGTTCATTGGCAAATGGCAGGATTGATGGGTGTGTCCGCAGGTGCAGGGGGAGGGAGCACAGGACGGACTAGCTCTGAGCCTGATGTGCAGAAGGTGCTCCCTAGCTGTTCTTCCTGACAGGCAGTTACAGTCACCTCTTCTCCCCTGGGGGCTGCTGAGAAAGGAAGTTCCACAGTGTGCAGACCCTTCTCCATGGGAGGACCTGGAGCCCCTGAGGCCCAGCCAGGACATAAAAGGATGTGGGGACCAGCCCTGGGGACATGTCCTGAGGCCACGTTGCTGCCCACACACCACCCTTGTGGAGCCCACCCCACATGACTGTTCGTGGGCTGGAGCCACTCCCAGGATGAGAAAATCCATCCTCTTTATTCAAGGTGGACTTCTCCATGAACAGATAGTATGTCTTCTCCCTGTTCCCTGGGATGTAGCTTTGGAACTTAGATACTGCCCCCAAGAGAAAGGAGCAGGAGGGAGTGGAGATTACCCCTATGTGTGCAGAATCTGGACATGCTGTTCATTGCAGAGGCTGTGCCACCTCTGAATCCTGCAGTGGGACCTGCTGTGGCTCCTCCTGGGAAATGTATTTTTTTCTCCAGAGTAATAGAACTAATATGATATCAATATCCACATTTATCTATCTATCTATCTATCTATCTATCTATCTATCTATCTATCTATCTATCTATCCATCCATCCGGCCATCTGTCTATGATCTATCTAATCTATGGAGAGACAGAAGAGGCCACTTATTATAGGAATTATAGTTCATGGAGGCTGAGAAGTCCCACTCTATGCCTTCCACAAACTGGAGAATCAGGGACACTCGTGGTGCAATTCTGTCTGGGTCCAAAGCCCTGGGAACCTGGAGTTCTAATGTCCGAGCGTAGGAGATGATGGATGTCTCAGCTGCAGAGGAGAAAACAAATTCACCTTTCCTCCACCTTTATATTCTACCTGGACCCTCAACAGATTGGAGGATGCCCACCCAGACTGGGAAGGGGAGATCTTCCTTCCTCAGTTTACCTTCAGATGCTAATCTCTCCTGAAACACCCTCACGGACATACCCAGAAATAATGTTTGACTGGATATCTGGGCATCCCTTAACCCAGTCAAGTGGACACCTGCAATTAACCATCACAGGAGGTGATGGCCCTTGCCTTGCTTGCAGGTCACCCCTACGGAGGAGGGCTTGAGGGTCCTGACCCAGCTGGTGGCCACCTACCCCCAGGGCTTTGTGAGGTGGATGGGCCCCATTTTTCCTATCATCAACTTGTACCACCCCGACGTCGTCCGATCTGTCATCAATACCTCAGGTACTCCTGCAGAACTTGTGGTGGTGGGCACAGGAGAATGTCGGAGGGCTTCTAGATCTCCTCATCCCCAAAGCTTCTGTGCAGCCCCTGTAGTACTCAGCCCCTTCCTTCCTGCTTCTCTCTCAGCCACCTTCCTCTTTCCTTCCTGGATTCACCAACCCCAACCTCAGTGTCTCTTCTCTCTGCTGCCATCTTCCTCACCTCCCTGTTGTTCTGGGAACCACTGGGGCCCTGAGAAGCTTTAATCCAAGACCCTGTCCTGGAGGAACCCCCAAACTTGAAGAGATGGATCGGTACAGAGACTTCATAAGGTTAGAAATGGGCCAGGAGGAGACAGGCTGTGACAGATCAGAGGAGAACAAGGTTTCTACTTGGGCATGCTAGAAGACTTCCTGGAGGAGGAGTAGCAGGAGCTGGGTCTGGAATGATGAGTGATAATTTTTTTTAAGCAGAGGCAGGGTGATGCAGTGGGCATTGTTAGTATTCAAGGCTCCTGGCCAGGCCTAGCATTGGCTTTGTCCTTCTGCAGGCCCAGAGCAATGAGAAGGAGTTGTGGTTGGTGGAAGATCTGGGCTGCTATTTCCATGACATTCACCTCTTGTGGGTCGATTCCTTCTAACCCCATCCTGTGGCACTTCCACCATATGCTCATTGCCCTCCTGCTCCAGGCCCCAGGAATCTCCAATAGGAGATCCCACCCCAGCCTGGAGCCCTACCCTTGCCCTCTGCCCTTCCCATCTTTGGACAGGCCAGGATTAGCAGCAGAAGGGGTATCACCTCACAGAGACCATGGCTCAGGCCCCAAAATGCTGCGTGACTCTGGGCAGGTCCATGGCTCTCTCTGGCTGCTGAGGTATCTTTTCATTGTGAGTGGTAGGAACTCAACCCCACGAAGTCTAAGCCATTAAAGAGAACCTACTGACTGCAAAGTCCAGGGAGGATGGCCTTCAGGCACAACTGGATCCAGGTCTCACCTAATGTCATCAGAATTCTGTCTTTAACTCATATTCTGTAAAGGTGTTTTCTAGAGTATTGACTTATGCTTGGGTGTTGCAGAACATGTTGGACCATGTAGGAGCCATGTCAAGGCATGCTTAGCATGCTGTACCATGTGAGGGCGTATCATTGCTCTATAGTGCTATTGCAGCCTAGTCCAGCCTCCTTTATGCCCCCCACCCTCCTTTCTTCCTCTGCCCATGGCCTCCTTCCTGCTATGCTGGGCTTGGAGAAAAGAAGTCCCAACCTCTGTCTGGGAGCCACCCTCCATACCTAAAGTCCCTCCTCTATCCTCTCCATGGATCCTGATGGTCTTCATTCATGTCAGATGCCATTACAGACAAGGACATAGTCTTCTACAAGATGCTGAAGCCCTGGCTGGGTAAGTAACTGTAGGTGGACAGGATGGGGACCAACTTTTGTGCCCAGGGGAAGGTTCTGCCTTTGCCCACAGCCCTTGGCTGCCCTACTAGGGGATGGGCTCTTGTTAAGTACTGGTGACAAGTGGAGACACCACCGTCGCATGCTGACACCTGCCTTCCGTTTCAACATCCTGAAGCCCTATATAAAGATTTTCAGCAAGAGTGCGAACATCATGCATGTGAGTGCTTTGAACTCAGGGTCCCAGCTGCAGCCTTGGGTTGGGGGGAACACGTACAGATTGGGTCTGGAATGTTGGCTCTCCTGGGTGGGTTTGGGGCCATTACTCTTCCTCTCTGTGCCTTGATTTCCCCATGAGGCTAATCATCCTTACTAAAAGGTGGTAGGAGCATGTGATGGACTCATGTCTCTGACACTTAGTAGGTGGTCAAAAGGAGTCAATTTTCACATTTTTCTCACAGAAGCCCTGTGAACTCAAAAAGGGAAGGATAACACTTGCATAGTAGTCGTTGCTGAGTACAGATCATTTCAAAACTAACTGGTTTAGAGCAATAAGGGTTTATATTTGCTAGCAAGTCTGTGGGACAGTTGGCCAGCCCTTCTGCATGTGGATGGAATCCCTCAAGGTATAAGAGCAGCTGTGGGTCAGGTAGGCAGCTTTGCTTGTACCAGCTCAGTTCTCTCACATGTTTGGAGCTTTGCTGGCTTCTGGCTGATTTAGGATGGCCTCAGCTGGGACACCTGGACTTTTCTCCATGTGATTCTCTGCCTCTAGATGACACCCCAGGATTGCTCACATGGCAGAGACAGGATTCCAAGGCAGTGAGAGGAGGATGCAATGCTTCTCATTAGTTATTATTATTTATTTTATTTTTGAGATGAAGTCTCGCTTTGTCTCCCAGGCTGGAGTGCAGTGGTGTGATCTTGGCTCTCTGCAACCCCTGCCTCAAGCAATTCTCCTGCCTCAGTCTCCCAGGTAGATGGAATTATAGGTGCCCACCACTACGCCCAGCTAATTTTGTGTATTTTTAGTATAAACAGGGTTTCACCATGTTGGGCAGGCTAGTCTCGAACTCCTGACCTCAAATGATCTGCCCTCCTCGGCCTCCCAAAGTGCTGGAATTACAGGCATGAGCCGCTGCACCCAGCCAACTTCTCACTAGTTATGGCCTTATCATTTTTGCCACATTCTATTGGCCAAAACAAATAAATAAATAAAACACCCACCATGAATCAATGTGGGGCAAAATAGACTCCACCTCTTAATGGAAGTAGCTAAAAAATCACATTGCAAAAGAGGTGGATGTGGGGAGAAGGGAAGAAATGGGGCCAAGCGTTTTGTAAAATAACTAGGATTTTCTTTTTCTCCTGTGAGCTGATAAATTAGCTTGTTACTTTTGCATGGATTCTGCCAGAAGACATGAGACTTCTGGGTCAAACACAAAAGTTTATTACGCATGTCTCAGCAAGTGGCATGTGCATCTTGTTGTTTTGGATCCTTTCTCTAAGCCACTCAGATTCCCTGGTGTGATAAGGTGGGCTTCCATAGATGCCTGCCATGTAGTATACTGCATGATGGGGAGGAGCATTAGGCTTAGGGAATCTGCTTTTACAGCAAGCAGAATAAGCCTATGTGTGTCCCAGAGGAGTGATTACGTTATACCCCAAGGTTGTTCTCTGCAAATACAAGACTGAGAAATAACCCAGATTAAGAACCTCAGGGTTGACCAGGTATGGGAGCTCATGCCTGTAATCCCAGCACATTGGGATCTCTTGAGGTCAGGAGTTCGAGACCAGCCTGGCCAACATGGTGAAACCCTGTCTCTACTAAAAATACAAAAATTAGCCAGGTGTGATGGTGCGTGCCTGTAACCCCAGATACTCAGAAGGCTGAGACAGGAGAATTGCTTGAACCCGGCAGGTGGAGGTTGTGGTGAGCCAAGATCGTGCTGCTGCACTCCAGCCTGGGCAACAGAGTGAGACTCCATCTCAAAAACAAACAAACAAACAAACAACAACAACAAAACTTCAGGATTTTGCATTCTTGGCATGCTCAGAAAAAAGTGCTCAGGGGGATCACAGGAACTTTTTTTGTAATCAATTTATAACAATGAAGATGACTCAAGCTAATATTTGTTGAGAACTCATCATATGACAGAAATGAGGTAATATGCCCATTCCATGGTATATGTGGTCTCATTTAATTTTCACAGCCCTGTGAGGTAGAGGATATTTTCCACACCACCCCCCCACCCACTGCCATGACAAATGGTGAAACTGAGGGCCAGAGAGGTTAGGGAGATTTCCCAAGTTCACCCAGCTTGTCAGTGAGTCTAAGAGAGGGGGAGAAGGGGTTCTAGCCTGGCTCCCTGGCATCAAAGCAGGTCATCTTGATTGCTATTGAGGATTTGACAGGTGAGACCTAGAAGAGGGCTATGAGTTGACCAAGGGTACACACAGCTTAGGAATCACAGCTGGGGCTTGAACCCAGACGTGGGATCTTCATCTCCTAATAGTAACAGCTTCCACTCTGAGCCAAGCCTAGTCCTCCCTGGGGATGGGCGTCTGGGACGGAAAACCAGGAGCCTGCCTCTGTGGGAGTCTATCCTGGTGGCTGGGGTTGCAGGGGGACTCAGAGGAGCCAGGGCCTGGCCTCAGCCCTGTCCCCTTCTCTGGCCAGGCCAAATGGCAACGCCTGGCCCTGGAGGGCAGCACCCGTCTGGACATGTTTGAGCACATCAGCCTTATGACCCTGGACAGTCTGCAGAAATGCATCTTCAGCATTGACAGCCATTGTCAGGAGTGAGTTCTTGCCCCACGGCCTGGGAACATGGGATGGATGTGGGAGCAGGGGAAGGTGGGGAGAGCAAAGCCCAAGGAGACAAGAAGAACCTTCCTGGAGAGATGATGAGAACTGGGCATTGAAGGACAAAGAAGGAGAGAAGGAGAGAGAGAGAGCGTGAGATAAAGAGAAGGTTCCTCCAAACAAGTGGAACTGTTTGGGTCAAGGCAAGGAAGCTAAGATGAGCACAGCATGTGCAACAGGGAGTTGGGAGACACTTGGAAATGAGGGTGGAGGGGTTGGCAGTAACTAGATCCTAAGGATCTTGAAAAGTCAAAGGGAGATTAATTTTGTTCAAGGTTCCCAGGGAGCCATGGGAGGTGTTTGAGCAGATGAGTGTCATGGTCAGTGCTGAGCTGGGACATTGGACTCTGGGACTCTATGGAAGATTGACTGTTGTGTAGATGCAGCATGCAAGGAGGCCAGGGAGAGCAGGTCTGAGTTTGGTGGACAGAATGGGGCAGATTTGGGAGAAACTGAGGAATAATAGGCAAGAGCAGATGTTTTGTAAGAGAGAGAGAGGAGATGCCCATAATGGCCAAGCTGTGACCTGAGGACCTGAGGCAGGAGGCAGCTCACGGAGAGTGGGAGGCAGAGAGTGAAATGTGCTTGCAAGGCACCCCTTTCTGCATGGAACGTGGTCCTGGGATTCTGGCTGGAAGGTGTTTCCATGCTTTCATGTGTGTAAGGAGTTGCTTCTTCTCTCTGAACTGGCCCTGCAGGAAGCCCAGTGAATATATTGCTGCAATCATGGAGCTCAGTGCCCTTATAGTGAAACGGAATCACAAGTTCTTCCTGTACAAGGACTTCCTGTACTTCCTCACTCCCTGTGGACGGCGCTTCCTCAGGGCCTGCCGACTGGTGCACGACTTCACAGATGCCGTCATCCAGGAGCGGCGCCGCACCCTCACTAGCCAGGGTGTTGATGACTTCCTGCAGGCCAAGGCCAAATCCAAGACTTTGGACTTCATCAATGTGCTCCTGTTGAGCAAGGTGGGCTTCTCTGGGATCTGAATTCAAGAGGTAAAATGGAGTTTCAGGTCAAAAGTCAGATTGAAGGACTGAACTTGATCCAGAAGGCACTAAGGAGCCATGGAAGGTGCTTGAGGAAGGGAGAGACAAGTCATATAAGTTTTAGAGGTGATTGCATAGAAAGCTGCATGGAGGCTGGGCGCGGTGGCTCAAGCCTGTAATCCCAGCACTTTGGGAGGTCGAGACGGGCGGATCACGAGGTCAGGAGATCGAGACCATTCTCGCTAACCTGGTGAAACCCCGTCTCTACTAAAAAATACAAAAAACTAGCCGGGCGAGGTGGCGGGCGCCTGTAGTCCCAGCTACTCGGGAGGCTGAGGCAGGAGAATGGTGTAAACCCGGGAGGTGGAGCTTGCAGTGAGCTGAGATCCGGCCACTGCACTCCAGCCTGGGCAACAGAGCAAGATTCCGTCTAAAAAAAAAAAAAAAAAAAAAAAAAAAAAAAAGAAGCATGGAAAGCTGCCTGGGGGCCGGGAGGAAGCCTGTGGGGGTATATCTGGAAGTGACAAGGGAGGGATTTTTCTGGGATAATGGGTCTTCAGGGTCTGTTTCAGTTTAGACTCCAGTGACCCCGGAGCTAGTGTGATTGGGGTTCTTGTCTCCAGGATAAAAATGGGAAAGAGTTGTCAGATGAGGACATAAGAGCAGAAGCTGACACTTTCATGTTTGGAGGTGAGTGTCCTAGTCTGAAACTACAGTGGCAACAGGGGTCTCTCCACTCCAGGGAAGTGGAGGGCCGGCCCTGAATCACTTCATTCTGCCCAACCTCCCCCTCCCTTCAACCTTCCTGAGAGCCTCACTGTATGGGAGTTGTCCACCCTCTGGGTGCTGAAGCAGTCCAGAGATTCAAGCCTGCCTGGCTGACCCTCAGGCCATGACAGCACCGCCAGTGGCCTCTCCTGGGTCTTGTACAACCTCGCGAGGCACCCGGAATACCAAGAACGCTGCCGGCAGGAGGTGCAAGAGCTTCTGAAGGACCGTGAGCCTAAAGAGATTGAATGGTGAATGCAGGTGCTGGTGGCTGTTTCTGAGTCCCTCTCGTTGGTTCTTCTCCCCAGGTGGGGGAAAAGGGGAGAATCTTTTTGATGATTCTGCCATTGTTGCCATTCTGTCTGTCTCATTAGTTTTATATTTGGTAGTGGGAATAGGCATACAGCCCAGAAACAGGGCTCTACTACTTTACCTAGCGGGGGCTAGCAAGGGTAACATTGCATGCTTTGGGGACAGAATGGTCTGGGAGTCCATATTTATTTCCCTGCTAACTTGCTATGCAACATTAGTAAAATCAATTCCCTTTTCTGAACAACTTTTTTCCTTTGTAAATTGGGGGTGTGGGGAATTGCTGTCCCACAGGGCTGCTTGGAGAATTAGTGGCAAAAACTGCAATGACTTTTGGACCAATCTAATATTATGATTTATCAAAACATTCTCTTATCAACGCGTGTTTGTATACTTTCCAGCCTTTTGGTATGAAAGACATGACGTGTTGAATATCGGTGTGCCATGATCATTGCTGACATGTCATCTTTGTAGAACAAATTCCTATAAGTGCAATTGCTGACCCAAAGACCTTTTGAGTTTTACAATTCAATAGCTCTTGGGAAATCTACTCCTACACACCGATTTGGAGAATGCCAAACTTTCTCATAACCTCATCAGAAGTGCCTATTATGAAACTAAAACATTTGCCAACCTGATAGGTGCGATGTGATATTTTGTTATTTTAATGAACACAACTTTAAATATGGGTAAAGTTGAGCACTGTTTTCACCTGCTGATGAGCCATCCATCTCTCTTTTTCTGTGAAGTGTCAGTTTTTGCATAATTTGTTTTTTCTACTTTGGGTCATACTAGTTCTCTTATTTATTTATAAAAGCTCTTTCCATATTAAGAACATTATTCCTTTTTTCTATTATGCAAAATTTTTCCTTGCATTGTCTTGGACTTTATTTTTATTTTTGGTTCATTTATTTGTCACCAAATTTATTAATTTTTTATTTTATAATTCCTGTTTGTGTTTCTGAAAACATTATTTTAAAAACCCTTTTATACTCTAATAGTAAAATGCAAAACTCTTGTTTGACTTATTCTAATAGGCTTATGTATTTTTAAAAGTGTATTTATTTAACATTTTATCAATATTTTTCACATTTATAAATTTTTCCCTTTGAAATCTATGTTGGAATCTATTTTTTCTCCAAATATCTAATTGTCCCAACCAAGTTTAATGAATATTTTGTCCTTGTGTCGTGATTCTAAATAACAACAAATTCACAAGAAACTATATAACTATATATACTGTATATATAGTTTCTTGTGAATTTGTTGTTAAGAATATATGTATATATAACTATATATACATATATATGTATGTATATACGTATATATACATATATGTATGTGTATATATATGGTTTTATTTGTTGCCTTCATTTTGTTCTATTTATTATATAGTCCTACATGAGCAGCATGAAGTCTACTTTTAAAAACACTTTCATATTTGGTAGAGTTTCTATCTGTCTCATTACTTTCATATTTGGTAGAGTTTCTGTCTGTCTCATTTCTTTGCTTTTACAGTTCTTTTTTTTCCCTCGACTTCTTATTTTTTCCATTTGAACTCTGTGATCATGCTAGCTAGTTTGATAAATACTTTTGAAAATTTTAATTAATAAATTTTATGGACGTTAGGTGCTAATGTTTGAGTTAATGATGTCCCTCAATTCATGGCAAATTCTCGTCATTTTTCTATGCAGTACGTATTTCTTCCCATTTATCTCAAATCTCTACTTTCAGCTCTCCAGCAATATGATTACAAAATGACGGATACTTTTATTTGTAAAATTTGTTGTTGGGGTGGATACATTTTAAAATTCTATATATGTTTTTATTTCACAGATGTGCTGGTTCTTACCTTTTCAGAAATACAGCACTATGATTTGTGCTACGTTTATAGCACTGTGGTTTTGTGCTATGATTTGTGCTATGTAAATGTAGCACTATGATTTGCAGCACTGTTGTCCTAAGTATATTTATCCTCTTGCTTTTAGCTATGATCTAGTCCTTTTCTCTTCAGTTCTGTAGTGGATACCTGGACTGCTTCTATATCTCCAGTGCAATGACCATCTTTGTGCATATCTCTTTATCTGCATGTCTGATAATTTCTCTGGGATCTACAGTTGGGGACCAGCTTGCTGGGCTGTAAAACACACATCTTTCCTTGGCCATGTCCTGGTGGTTGCCTTCCATATTGGCAGCTTCTGTGCACCCCACTATCAGTGCATGTGACACCTCTACCTACACCTCAACCAACCTTGGCAACACCTACCTTTGGCCATTCTAGCCTCGAATAGATGTGAAGTGGTATCTCATTGTCAGCTAGCTTCCATTTCTACGATAGCTAGTGACTCTGAGCATCTCCTCTTAAATTTCTCATGTTTGAGCATTGTCTACTTTTTCACTTGGGTCACCTGTTTGTTCTCTTGCAGATTTGCAGGAATTCCTGACATATTCAAGATATCGTTCTGCATATCTGTCTGTCTATCCATCTATGTATCTATGTATCTATGTATCTATGTATCTATCTATCTATCTATCTATCTATCTATCTATCTTAGGCATCTTCTCTGAATCTCTTATCTCTCATTGGAATGTTAATTGGGTCCACTGTATCTTTTATTGCACAAAAATCCTTATATTTTATCTTGTTTAAGCTTTTGGGGTTTTAAGAATTCCTACTCCTAAGTCACAAAAATGTCTCCTGTGTTATCATCTTTTAACATTATAATTTTACCTTTCTCATAAAGGAAAAGACTCGGCCCTGTATATGCAGTAGACAAGAACCTGTTTCTCTTTGTTCACACATTTCCAGTGGTCTGAACAACTTCCACCACACTATCCATTCTCTAGGGGCGTGTGGACCTTCCTTTAGCAGATGTTAAGTTTCCCCCTATTCACATGCCTGATTCTGAGCTCTCTACTCTGTTCTTTGGACCTGTTTTTCTGTTCTTGCAGCAGTCCCACAGGTTTTTAAAAATTATTTTATTTTTGTTAGTATGCATTTGTAACATTTCTTAATATCTTGAAGCTTGGGTTCCCCTTCTTCAATCTTTTATTTAAAAATTGACCTAGCTTGGGCAGGGCGCGGTGGCTCATGCCTGTAATCTCAGCACTTTGGGAGGCTGAGGTGGGCAGATCACTTGAGATCAGGAGTTCGAGACCAGCCTGGTCATTATGGTGAAACCCCATCTGTACTAAAAATACAAAAATTAGTTGGGTGTGGTGGTGCACACCTGTAATCCCAGCTGCTTGGGAGGCTGAGGCACAGTAATCTCTTGAACCCAGAAGGCAGAGTTTGCAGTGAGCTGAGATCAGACCACTGCACTCCGGCCTGGGTGACAGAGTGAGAACCCGTCTCAAAAAACCAAAAATTACCTAGCTCTTGATGAACTTCAAAATTCTTTCAATTAGAATAAGATTTCAAAGCTCCCAAAAGAATCCAGCTAGGTTTTTTATTAATTGCATGAAGTATATTGATTAATTTAGAAAGAATTGACACCTTTACAATATATGGTCATCCCACCCTACAGTGTGGAGTGGAGATTATTTATTCAAGTAACCTTATAAGCCCTTTGTAGAGATGTTTTTTTCCCCTGCTTTTGTTACCTCTTTATATGATTTTAAATACTTTTTCACGCAAACAAATGAACACTTTCGTTTTTGAGATGGAGTCGCTCTGCCTCCCAGACTGGAGTGCAGTGGCATGATCTTGGCTCACTGTAACCTCTGCCTCTCGGATTCAAGGGATTCTCCTGCCTCAGCCTCCTAAGTAGCTGGGACTACAGGTGCCCACCACCATGCTTGGCTAAGTTTGTATTTTTAGTGGAAATGGGATTTCACCATGTTGGTCAGGCTGGTGTTGAACTCCTGACTTCAAGTGATCCACCTGCCTCAGGCTTCCAAAGTGCTGGGATTACAGGAGTGAGCCACTGCACCCCGCCAGAATGAGCACTTTTAAGAGACACCCTCTGAATATTGTTTTGCTCAGAAATACCTCTAAAAACACAGGTCAATTTTTCTTTAGTAGTTTTGTGACTGTGGTTTTCTAATGCTTACATCTTTGTTGCTTCTGGAATTAATTTTGTTATAAGACTGAGGGTCAGAGGGAGGTGGTGAGAGGGTCTCCAGGGACAGCAGGAGGGCTGTGTTTGCTCCCTGGATAATTGTTGGGTGTTTCCTTAGGGACGACCTGGCCCAGTTGCCCTTCCTGACCATGTGCCTGAAGGAGAGCCTGCGGTTGTATCCCCCAGTCCCTGCAATCACCCGTGGCTGCACCCAGGACGTGGTGCTCCCAGACAGCCGGGTCATCCCCAAAGGTGCCCACCATGGCAGGGGAGGAGGTTCCTTGGCAGGGCGGTGGTCCCAGCAGGCAGCTTGGACCTTGTCCTGACTGTCATCTCCTGCATGACAGGGAACGTCTGTAGCATCAGCATCTTCGCAATGCATCACAACCCCTCAGTCTGGCCAGACCCTGAGGTGCTGCCCTTCCCTGCTTCTCCATCCCCGGGGCCTGGTCAGGGGAGGGGTCTTGTCCCAGAAAACCAGATACTCTCTCTCTGTTCCACCCATATCTGTCTTATGTGGGGGTGGCTGGGTGTCCTGAGAAGTCCCACCAGCAGCCCTAACTTGCCCCCAACCCAGGTCTATGACCCCTTCCGCTTCGACCCAGAAAACACCCAGAAGAGGTCACCTATGGCTTTTATTCCTTTCTCAGCAGGGCCCAGGTGAGGCCAGAGGGTGTCTGAGGTGGGCATGGGCTGAGGGTGGCACACATGGCTGCCTTGTCAGATGTCTGACTTGTGGGACCACGTGTTTTTGTGACAGGGGTTTTAAAGAAGATCCTAGGAAAAAGGGTGCGCTCAGAGCCTCCTGCCCCATCTGGTCTTATTTGGGGCTGGGGGCTGGGCTAGGCTCTGGGAATATGCAAGCCCACATGGGGGTCCCAGGCACAGTTTCCCCCATCTGCCCCTCAAGGTGATCTGGGTGGGGTTGGGGGTCCCAGGCCTGGTTTCTGGCGCTCTGGGGCCGGGATCTGGGTCCTGGGTACAGTCAGACCCCCCACTCTGGCCCCCAGGAACTGCATCGGGCAGTCGTTCGCGATGGCAGAGATGAAGGTGGTCCTGGCGCTCACACTGCTGCGCTTCCGCATCCTGCCCGACCACAGGGAGCCACGCAGGACGCCGGAGATTATTTTGCGTGCAGAGGACGGACTTTGGCTGCGAGTAGAGCCCCTGGGCTGAGTCCTGCAGTGACCCACCCACCTACCTTTGCATCACCTATCTTTGCAGCAACTACCTTTTCAGATTCCCGAGAATAAATCTGTGCTGGCCCCTGTGCCTGAGTCCCGCGGAGAGCCAGCAGGGGGCGCTTGAGGACTGCAGGGATCTAGGACCCGGTTGGGAGGAGGTGGGGAGATGTCTCTGAGCCCAAGAACTTGACTGCCTCTCTGGGTGAGCACAGGAACCCTGTGCTGAGGGCGGGTTCTCCAAGAGCCTAAATAAAGACTGCCCCCACCCCCACCAAATAATTGTGTATTCTGATATAACTTTTTGCCAATTTAGAATCCCTGTTTTTTAGCTAGGTCCATAGTAGCCTGAAATACAGATCACATTTGAAAGCCTTTCTTGAAGCTCAATTTGTTAAGTAACTGTGGCTGTCCCATGTGGAGAAGCCAAAGATTATGTGGCAATTCTGGTAACCTTTCTTAAGAGAAAGCTGCGACAGTCTCTTTGCTCAGTCCACCCTTCTTCCTTTCTTCCTTGCAAGATTTTTTTTTTTTCTTTGAGACAGGGTCTCACTTGTCGCCCAGGCCAGAGTGCAGTGGCTCACTGCAACCTCCACCTCCTGGGTTCAAGTGGTTCTCCTGACTCAGTCGCCCAAGTAGATAGGATAACAGGCATCTACCACCACACCCGGCTAATTGTATTTTTAGTAGAGACGGGGTTTTGCTGTGTTGGCCAGGCTGGTCTCAAACTCATGGCCTCAAGTGATCAGCCCACCTCAGCCTTCCAAAGTGCTGAAATTGCAGGTGTGAGAATAAAAATTCTTGAGTTTCAATTTTTATTTTAGAATCAGGGGCTAACGTACAAATTTATTACAAAGGTATATTGCATGATGCTGAGGTTTAGAGTATAAATGACTCCATCACCCATGTAGTGAGCATAGTATCTAATAGGTAGTTTTTCAGCTTTTCTGCCTCCCTGCTTCCCCTGTCTAGTAGTCCCTAGGGTCTGTTGTTCCCATCTTTATTACCATGTGTATCCAATGCATAGCTCCCACTTATAAGTGAGAACATGTAACAGTTTGTTTTGTTCCTGCATTAGTTTGCTTAGGATAATGGCCCCCAGCTGCATCTGTGTTGCTGCAAAGGACATGATTTTGTACTTTTTAATGACTGCGTAGTATTTCATGGTGTATTTCTACACATTTTCTTTATCCACTCCACCATTGATGGGTGCCTGTGTTGATTCAACATCTTCGCTATTGTGATTGGAACTGTGATAAACATGTGGGTGCATGTGTCTTTTTGGCAGAATGATTTATTTTCCTTTGGGTGTGTACCCAGTCGTGGGATTGCTAGGTCAAATGGTAGTTCAACTCTCAGTTCTTTGAGAAACCTCCTAACTGCTCTCCACACTCCATTAGTTTAGTGGCTGAACTAATTTATATTCCCACCAACAGTGTATAAATGTTCCTTTTTATCCATAGCCTTGGCAACATCTGCTATTTTTGACTTTTTAACAAATTGCTTGCAAGATTGATGTGGCATCTGGAGTTCCCTATTGGCCCATGAGGACAGGGACTGCTATTTAGGGCAGATGGGGCAGATGGCTAGAAGCAGTCAGGGTCGATGACCCTAGATCCATGCTGTGACCTGAATGTTTACGTAGCCCCCAGATCCATACATTGAAGCCTAGTCTGCATGTGGTGGTACTAAGAGGGGAGGCCTCTGGGGGATGATTAAGTTGTGAGGACTCTGCCTTCATAAGTGGGATTATCACTTACGAAGGTCCTTATAACAGAGACATGAGGAAGCTTGTTTGCCCCTTCCACCATGTAAAGACACGTGCAAGGTGCCATCTATGAGGAACAGGCCCTTAGCTGGTGCTGAACCTGCAGGCACCTTGATCTTGGACTTTCCAGCCTCCACAATTGTGAGCAATAAATACCTGTTTTTTATAAACTACCTAGTGTAAGTTATGTTGTCATAGCAGCCAGAATGGGCTAAGATAATCCATATCACCTTGGAATTGTACTAAACATCACCTTGAAGTTGTATTATAAATGTCAGAATCCCAATCTGCTATTCACTAGCTGATTGGCTTGGGGAAAACTTGTTTACCTCTGTAGCCATGGTTTTGTTTACCATTTAATAGTATTCAACTCATTGGGCTGTTGTGAAGACTGAACAAGTCGGTATCTACAACATTCCTGAGCCACATCTGTTGGGTATTAGTGGTCCATGAGGGTTAATTGACTCTCTTTCTCTTCTTTTTGTATCACATTTGAAGTTTTGACATTTCAAAAAATCACAAGAGGTAGCTTTAAGACTTGGGATGCATAGCATCCTTCTCTTGAGGAAAATTCATTCAAATATTTTGTGTGCTCAAAATATCCGTTATTACATCCGAGAATCTACAGTGGACTTTGGTGAAAGGTTGGCCCAAAGCTTAGAACGGAAAAAATTAATTTTTCCAGAGAGGGACGACCAGGAATTTATTCTTGTCTAAAAAAGTGCAGGTCATGCAGGTTTTCAGTAGTGAGAGGAAGGTAGAGGGAGTGGGCTAGGGGGCCGCCCCTTTCAGCACCAGGGACAGCGACCGCACCGGGACTTCCCCTGTCTGACTGTAGGGGGCTCCCGCGGGGCACAGAGTCCAGAGACTGAACGCCTTTCAGGGGCCAACAGATCGGGAACCTGGGAGGATTATTGGATGCAAAATAAGAATGGAACATCGCAAAATAAAATAAATAACTATTTAATATATTCTAAGCTGAAAGTCACATTTGGTTTTCTTCCCTTTAAAGTTTAAGTTTCATAAATAATGCATGCTTATAGAAGAAATTGCAAGAAATAAAAACCATCCATAATTTCAAAATGTCAAAATAATCACTGTTTACATTTTCTTACATATGCTTCCAGTTTTTAATTTATATGTGATCTTTTTACATATGAAAATATTTATTTACATCTATATAGCTGTACTGCATTTGCCTGTAATTTTGTTTACAATTGCTATTTTTCTGCCAAATGAGCCTGTGAAAAGATGCTAAACATTGTTCCCATTATGCAAACCAAAAGCACAATGTGATGTCACCTCAATACGTACAGGATGGCTAGCATCCAAAAAGGGGAATATAGCAAGTGTTGGAGAGGATGTGGAGTAATTGAAGCCCTCATCCATTCCTGGTGTGACTGTAAAATGGTGCAGCTGCTGTGGAAAACAGTCTGGAGATTCATGAAAAAGTGAAACATAGAATTACTATATGACCCAATTCCAAGATACCATATTCCGCTCCTAGGTGTATACTCAAAAGAATAGAAAACAGTTGTTCAAACAAAAAAGCTTGTACATGCATGCTTATAGCAGCCCTATTCACAATTGCCAAAAGGTAGAAAGAACTCAAATATCCATTAACAGATGGATGGATGAAGAAAATGTGATCTATTCATACAATGAAATATTACTCAGCTATAAAAAGGAATGAAGTACGGATACATACTACCATCTGGATGAACCTGGAATACATTATAGTATGTGAAAGAAGTCAGATACAAAAGGTCACATGGTGTATGATTTATTTATAAGAAATGTCCATCTGGGTGCAATGGCTCATGCCTATAATCCCAGCACTTTGGGAGGCCCAGGCAGGCAGATCACTTGAGATCAGGAGTTCAAGAGCAGCCCGGCCAAGATGGTGAAACCCTGTCGCTACTAAAAATACAAGAAAAATTAGCTAGGCATCATGGGATATGCCTGTAATCCTAGTTACTTGGGAGGCTGAGGCAGGAGAATCACTTGAACCCAGGAAGCGGAGGTTGTGCTGAGCCGAGATCATGCCATCACGCCACTGCACTCCAGTCTGGGCAACAGAGTGAGACTCTGTCTCAAAAAAAATGTCCAGAATAGGAAAATCTATACAAACAGAAAGGAGATTGGTGGTGTCAGGAGCTGTGGGGAAGTGGGAATAGGAAGTGCTAATGGGGTCAGGATTTCTTCTTGGGTGATGAAGATGTTCTGGACCTAGATAGTGGTGAAGTTTCCACAATGTTGTGAATATACTAAATGCTACTAAATTGTACACTTTAAAATGGTGAATTTTATGTTATATAAATTTTACCCAAACAAAAAATGCTATTTTCTCAAATTTTTATTAATCTGGGCTACTCACACAATATGCTGTGAACATCTTTCCATGACATCAAATATTTTTATGAAACATTACTTTATGGTTTTAAAAAATATTTGGGTTATGTATTCAAACCACTTTATTCCTTAAAAATGGCATGATGTTACAAAATGATATAGAAATGCTTTGTCTCACTTTGCAAGAATTGTCTTCATACAAGTTGACAGTTTGAGGTATCATCAGTTATAAATTGAGTAACTCTTCATCAAATAAGTTTTGGGGTAAAGATTTCATTTTCAGAACATACTCATACTCAGTATATGGGTAGTTTACATACCACAGTTATAGTGTTACAGTATTCTGCGTCTGTCTATGTACTTACTATTACAGTGAGTTTTGTACCTTCAGATGATTTTTTATTGCTCGTTAACATCCTTTTCTTTCAGATTGAGGAACTCCCTTTAGCATTTCTTGTAAGACAGGTCTGCAGATTCCTTAGTTTTTGTGTGTCTGGGAAAATCTTTATTTCTCATTCATGTTTGAAGAATATTTTTGCTGGGTATACTATTCTAGGTTAAAAGTTCTTCCCTTCAGCACTTTAAATATGTCATGCCACTCTCTCTTGGCATATAAGGTTTCCACTGAGAAGTCTTCTGCCAGACATATTGGAGCTTCGTTGTATGTTATTTGCTTTTTTTTCTCTCATTGATTTTAGGATCCTTTATCCTTGGCCTTTGGGAGTTTAATTATTAATCTTCTTTCTTTTTTTTTTTTTTTGAGACAGGGTCTGGCTGTGTTACTCAGGCTGTTGCGTAGTGGCATGATCTCAGCTCACTGCAACCTCTGCCCCCAGCCGTCCTTCAACCTCAGTCTCCCAAGTAGTTGGGACTACAGATGCACACCACCATGCCTGGCTAATATATATATATAATATA
>NW_012116932.1:2871291-2875720 GCF_000951035.1 Colobus angolensis palliatus
GTAGATATGGGATTTTGCCATGTTGCCCAGGCTAGTCTCGAACTCCTGGGCTCAAGCAGTCCACCTGCCTTGGCAACCCAAAGTGCTAAGATTACAGATGTGAGCCACCCTGCCCAGCCTAACTATTAAAGGTTTTGAGGTAGTCTTATTTGGATTAAATCTGCTTGGATTTAATCTTATTTGGATTAAACCTTCTTGTACTTGAATGTTGATATCTTTCTCTAGGTTTGGGAAGTTCTCTGTTATTATCCTGATCTCTGTCCACCTCCTCTTTAAGGCCAATAATTGTTAAATTTGCCCTTTTGAGACTATTTTCTAGATTCTGTAGGCATACTTCATTTTTAAAAATTCTTTCTTTTATCTTATCTAACTGTGAATTTTCAAATAGTCTATCTTCAAGTTCACTAATTCTTTCTTTTGCTTGATCAGTTCTGCTGTTGAGGGACTCTGATGCATTCTTCAGTATGTCAAGGGATTTTTCAGCTCCAGGATTTCTTTGGTTCTTTTAAGTTGTTTCAGTCTTGGTTCTTCTGAATTATTTCCATCTCTTTGTTAAGTTTATCTGATAGGATTCTGAATTCCTTCTTTGTGTTATCTTGAATTTTACTGAGCATTCTCAAAACAGCTATTTTGAATTATCTGCCTGAAAGGTCACATATCTTTGTCACTCTGGCATTGATCACTGGTGTTATATTTAGTCCATGTGGTGAAGTCATGTTTTCCTGGATGGTCTTGCTGCTTGTGAATGTTTGTCAATGTCTGTGCATTGAAGAGATAGGTATTTACTGTAGTCTTTGTGGTCTGGGTTTGTTTGTACCTGTCCTTCTTGGGAAAGCTTTCCAAATATTCGAAGGGAATGGAGTGCAGTAATCTAAGTCTTTGGTAACCACAGCTGTATCTACATTGGGGGCACCCCAATCTCAGTAATGCTGGGACTCTTGCAGATTAGTAGAGGTACTGCCTTGGTTGTCTTGGGTAAGAGCTGGGAAAATTCCCTGGATTCCCAGGCAGAGACTTTTCTCTCCCCTTACTTTCTCCCAAACAAACGAATCTCTCTCTCTCTGTGCTGATCTGTCTGGAGCTGGAGGAGGGGTGACACAAGCATCCCTGTGGCATCTACCACTGGGACTGTGCTGAGTCAGACCTGAGGCCACCACAGCACTGGGTCTTGCCCAAGGCACACAGTGACCTCTGCTTTGTTACCACCTGTGTTTCCCCAAGGCCCAAGGGCTGTACAATCAGCATGTGGCAAATCTAGCCAGGCCTTGTGACCTTCCCTTCAGTGCAGTGAGTTCCCCACATCTCTGGTAGGTCCAGAGATACTATCTAGGAGCTGTGACCTAGAATCAGGGACTCCAGGTGCCCCACCCCATTGTGGCTAAGCAGGTACCCAAGCTGCAAGACAAGGTCCCCTTTACTCTTACCTCTCCTTTCCTCAAGCAGAAGGAGCTTCTCCGCCTGGCCACTACGGCAGAGAATGTGCTGGGTCACACCTGAAGCCTGTATGGCACTGAGTCTCACCCAAGGCCTGCAACAAGCACAACCTGGCTACCACTGATGATTATTCAGGGCCCATGTCCTCTTTAATCCACAGGTGGTAAATCCTGCCGGGACTGGGTCCTTCTCTTCAAGGCGGCATGTTTCCTCTGTCCAAGGCTGTGTTTAGAAATGTTGTCTTGGAGCTAGAGCATGGAATGGGGGTCTCAGGATGCTGTCTGGTGCCCTATTCTGTTGTGGCTGAGCTGGTATCCAAGCGGTCTGTCCTGAAGCAGAAGGAAGGAGTCTCTCCTGGAGCTGCAAGCCGTGCTGCCTGGAGTTGTGGGAGGGGTGATGCTTGCCAATACTCCCTTGGCTGCCCTGGCTGCTGCCTCACTAGGTTGTGTGCACCCTAAGTTCACTGGCTCTGAGCCCAGCACAGCACCAGGACTCGTCCCAGAATTGCAGTCCTTGTAGCTGGATTTACCACATACTGATTGTAGAGCCCTTGGGCCTTGAACAAACAGGTGGTAGCCTTTCAAGTTTATTTAGGACCCTGGAGCACTTTAGCCTGCAATGGTGATACTAGCTGGAACTCAGGTTCTGACCATTGGGAGGGACAGTTCCACTCTGACTAGGGCTGGCCTAAATGCTTCCTCTGGGGGCACTGGCTAAATTCTACCCCATGTTGCTTTCTGCTGTGACAGGGCAGCACTGAGTTTCAATGCAGAGTCCCATAATCACTGTGCTCTCTCCCCCTCCACTCAAGCACACGGAGTCTCTCTCCAGCCATGAGGCCACTTCTGGGAGATGGGGAAGTGTTAGTGTAGGCAATTTAAGACTGTCTTTTGGTCAGGCAAGGTGGGTCACTCCTGTAATCCCAGAACTTTGGGAGGCTGAGGCAGGCAGATCACCTGAGGTCAAGAGTTTGAGATCACCCTGGCCAACATGGCGAAATGCTGTCTCTACTAAAAATACAAAAATTAGCCAGGCGTGATGGCATGAGCCTGTAGTCCCAGCTACTTGGGAGGCTGAGGCATGAGAATCGCTTGAACCTGGGAGGCAGATGTTGCAGTGAGCTCTTGTGCCATTGCACTCCAGCCTGGGTGACAGGGCAAGATTCTGTCTCAAAAAAAAAAAAAAAAAAGACTGTCTTTTGCACATTCTTTAGTGCTTCTTTAACTTTTTAATTTTTGTGGGTACATAGTAGGTATATATATTTATGAGGTACATGAGATGTTTTGATACAGGCGTAAAATGCATAGTAATCACATGGAGAATATCCATCCCCTCAAGCATTTATCCTTTGTGTTACAAACAATCCAGTTACACTCTTTTCATTATTTTAAAGTGTATGATTAACTTATTATTGACTATAGTCACCCTGTTGTACTATCAAATAGTAGGTCTTATTATAGGTCTAATTAATTCTTTCTATCTTTTTTTGTACCCATTAACCATCCTTAACTTCCCCTCACTCCCCCACTCCCCTTCGCAGCCTCTGGTAACCATCCTTCTACTCTCTATCTCCATGAGTTCAAAGTGCCTCTTTTTTTTATATGATGTTAAAACCAGACACCATGATCATTCGCCTAATTTTTGGTTCTTATGAAGGTATTTTCTTGTGTGGATAGTTGGTGTATCTGGTGTCCTGTGGAGGAGATGATCAATGGACCATTTTATTCTGCCATCTTGCTCTACCTCCTCCTTTTTGTGGTTCAGGTGAGACTCATTGACAGCTGGTGGTTAAATTTTTAAATGCAATATTTTTAGCATAAACTATGTTCACACATGTAAAAAATAAAATGCACAGTGAAAAATGTTTCTTGTACCTATGCCCTTCATTTACCCAGTCTCCCCATCTTTACAAAGGTAAACACTTTTACGTTTTCTGCATCCTTTCAGAGTATATTTAGGCAAATGATACATGTAATCAGTCTCCTTTTGTCAGGATGATGAATTGCCCCCAGATGGTCAGTTCACTTCCCTGGGGCACCACTGTAAAACCCTTACAGCTCTTGCTGTATTCAGGGGCGTCTCCACCAGCCATTTCACCCATCATATGACTCCTACAGAGGAGATACATACGGTGCAGAGAGGTTGAGAGATTTGCCCAAGGTCACACAGCCAGGAAATAGCAGAGCTGTGTCCAAACCAAGACCTGGTGAACATCCACAGCACCGCACGCCTCCTGCATGGTCTCAAACTCCTTCTCCTTGTCCTTGCCTGTGGACAGCCCCACTCATCTTAAAACTACATTTATGGCTGGGCACGGTGGCTCACGCCTGTAATCCCAGCACTTTGGGAGTCCAAGGCAGGAGGATCACCTGAGGTCGGGAGTTGGAGACCAGCCTGACCAACACGGAGAAATCTCGTCTATACTAAAAATACAAAATTATCTGGGCATGGTGCTGCATGCCTGTAATCCCAGTTACTCAGGAGGCTGAGGCAGGAGAATCACTTGAACCCAGGAGGCGGAGGTTGCTGTGAGTCAAGATAGTGCCACTACACTCCCGCCTGGGTAACTAGAGTGAGACTCCATCTCAAAAAAAAAAAAAAAAAAAATTACATTTACTCAGTAGGCAGTCTTCAAGAGCAGGTGTCACACAGTAGAAACTCTATGTAGACCACGCATCACAGAGTGGGCACACTATGAAGAGCGGGTGGCAGCAGTAGGTACTCTTCATGTAGAGCAGGCAGCAGTGAGTAGGCACTCTTTATCAAGAGCAGATGAGACTCAGTAAGCACTCTTTATATAGAGCAGGTGGCATCTGCAGGCACCCTTTATCTAGAGCAAGTGGCATTCAGTGGGCTCTTGCTCTCTCTCTCTCTCTTTTTTTTTTTTTTTGAGATGGAGTCTCACTCTGTTGCCCAGGCTGGAGTGCAGTGGTATGATCTCGGCTCACTGCAACCTCCGCCTCCTGGGTTCAACTGATTCTCCTGCCTCAGCCTC
>NW_012116932.1:2876070-2887848 GCF_000951035.1 Colobus angolensis palliatus
TAGTAGCTGGGACTATAGGCGCCCACCACCACGCCCTGCTAATTTTTTGTATTTTTTTTTTTTTAGTAGAGACGGGATTTCACAATGTTAGCCAGGATGGTCTCGATCTCCTGATCTCGTGATCCACCCGCCTCGGCCTCCCAAAGTGCTGAGATTACAGGCCAGTAGGCACTCTTTATGTATTGCACGTGGTACTGAGCAGGCACTTTTTATGTAGCACAGGCAACAGTAGGGACTCTTCGTGTAGAGCAAGTAGCACTCAGTAGCCTCCCTTTATGTACAGAAGGCAGCCCACAGTAGGTACAGTTTATGGAGCACAGGCAACACTCAGCAGGCACTCCTAACATAGAGCAGACAGCACTCAATAGACCCTCTTTATGTAGATCGGGAAACACTCAGTAGGGAGTCTCCATATAGAGCAGGTGGTATCAGCAGACACTCTATATGCAGAGCACTTGGCACTCAGTAGGCGTGTGTTATGTGGACAGCACCTAGTGCTTGGTGGACACTCTTCATATACAGGAGGTGGCACTCAGTAGGCGCTCATTATGTAGAGCAAGTGGCACACAGTAGGCACTCTACGAGGAATACCAGGCACTGAGTGTACAGGGTTAATGTAGAGCACCTGGCGCACAGTAGGCACACTTTATGGAGAGCACTTGGCACGGAGTAGACAGGATTTAGCACTTGGCACACAGTAGAAGTACTTCATTTAGAGGACTGGCACACAGTAGAAGTACTTTCCATGCAGCCTTTGTGCAGAGTAGAGACTGGAACACAGCAGCTCAAGTGCTAGTTGCCTCCCTTTAGTGCTAGTTGTCACCCTGCCAGTGACAACTAGCAACTAACCAGGAGTGGGAGGATAAGGAGGTGAAAGGGGTTTGGGTTGGCACAGCACAGAAATGAGTGAATAAGCAGAGGAATGAGTAAGATGCTTCCCCTGCTTCTCTGCCAACCCAGACCCCAGCCCACCCCTTCAACCCCACTCTCTGAGCCTCATACCCCTCAGGAGGTCCATCCACTCTGAGACCTAGACCCGTCCTGCTGCCACACTCACCAGGCCCAGGTGACCCAAGAACCAGTTCCGTTTCGGGGGTTGTGGGAAACGGTTGCTAGTTGTCACTCATTTTTGGGGCTCCCTTCTCTTAGGAGCCCTCATTGTCCCCCTCTAAGGCCCTCATCCAACATCCTATTTCCCAGGTGGGAAGACTGAGCCCAGGAGGGGCAGTACTGACCAAAGTCAGAGCAAGGATGAGGCAGAATGAGGACTCCATTCAGGGTTCCCCAGCTCTGCCCTTCCCATGCCTGGACCCCATCTGTTCCCTCTCATCCTTACCCTCCACATCCCTGCTCTGTCCTCTTACACTGAGTCCAGTCTCCAGACTTGCTCTTCCAGCTGGGCTCTTAATCTCCAGAATCTGACCCGGGTAATCCTCGGTGGGGCTGGATTCTTTGTTCCCGCTCCTAGCAGTCAGATCTCCAACAGGGCCCTGGGCTGCCTGGAGGCAGGACTTGAACTCCAACCAGCAGCCGGGGGGATAGAGGCTTGTCTCTTCCAAGTTGCCTGATTCAGCATCCAGAAGTGGTGCCTGGTGTCCTGCTGGCCCAGTCTTAGAGAGGAGCACAGGAGATGATCTGGAACAAGGCTTGGCTTGGCCTGGCTCACTTGACACCTGAACTCTCAAGTTCATGCTTTTATCTGCCACACACTAAGTAGGCACTCTTCAAGAGCAGGTGTCACACAGTAGAAACTCTATCTGACCCCTCTCAGTTTACTCTTCATCTTATGTGGGAGGTGCTGAGACCTGAGGATCCAGTGCCCTTGCTGTGTCACCCGAGCTGGTTCTTCTGCATCCAGCTGGTCCCCCACACCTAGGTTTTCGCCGGCTGCCCAGACCAAAGCCTGGGAGAAGCACTCAGGCTGTGGGGATTGGCTGGCCTGGCCCAGCCCAACCCAGCCTCCCACAGCCCTCCCTACATCAAGGGCCAGGAGCAGAAACCTCTCAGAAGAAGGGGAGAGGAAGTTGTGTGGAACAAGCTGCTCCTGACAGAAGGTGCCAGGGTGGGGGTGGCGGGCCTGGGGCATCCTAGCCTGTGACGGAGAGGGGCACTGGGCAAGGGGTTGGGTGTGCGAGCCCCTGGCCTTCCCACATTCTCCATTGCTGCGCAAGGCCCAGGCAGCTCCTGGGTGCTGGGCTGGAGGATGGGTGGTTTCCTAACTGAAATCAAGCCCCTGGCAACCTCCCAATGATTCAGGCTGGGCCTTTCTGGACTTTAATCAGTCAGTTTCTCTCTCTCTCTCCCCCTCTCTCCGCCCCCCCCCCCCCAATCTAAGTGCTTACCAGGTAACTGGAGGTCACTTGGCTGCTGGTTTTGGTTGGGCCTCTTTGGACTTTACCTCTCACCCCCTGTTTATCCATCCGTGTTTACTCTCCCTGTTCTACCTCCAGCACTGCCCATCCCTGCCTCTCTTCACTGTCCCTGGAGCTCCCTGGGTCCTTCCCTGGGCCTCAGGACCTCACCTACCATCCCGTCTGCCCTGCAGAATGCCACAGCTGAGCCTGTCCTCGCTGGGCCTCGGGCCGGTGGCAGTATCCCCGTGGCTGCTCCTGCTGCTGATCGGGGGCTCCTGGCTCCTGGCCCGTGTCCTGGCTTGGACCTACACCTTCTATGACAACTGCCGCCGCCTCCAATGTTTCCCGCAACCCCCGAAACGGAACTGGTTCTTGGGTCACCTGGGCCTGGTGAGTGTGGCAGCAGGATGGGTCTGGAGTCTCAGAGTGAATGGACTTCCTGAGGGGTCTGAAGCTCAGGGAGTGGGGGTGAAGGGGTGGGCTGGGGTCTGGGGTGGCAGAGAAGCAGGGGAGGTGTCTTACTCATTCCTCTGCTTATTCACTCATTTCTGTGCTGTGCCAACCCAAGCCCTTCTCATCTCCTTGTCCTCCCACTCCTGGCCTGCATCGAACCCTTTTCCTGCCTGTCTTCCCACATTAGTGGAGAGAGGCCTCTGTGGGGCTCCTGGACAGAGGGTTGGCTGCACAGAGAGGCGAGTCCCTGGTATTCCCACATTCTCCATGGCTGGACTTGAGGCCTCCTGCACCCACTGTCCGGGGTCCTCTCCCTGCCTGGCCTATTTCCTGTTATGAGGGTACAGGTGGGCCAGAGGAGAGGCGTGGGCTGTCTCTCACCTCCACCACATCCGGAGGCACCTTCCTCTCATCTTGTTCCTCCCCAGTAAGATGTCCCAATGGGGTCCTGTTGCCAAACCCACATAAAAGTTGGCCACTCACTTCCCCTTTCAGAAGTCTTCCCCGAGCTTTCTCCTCCCCCAGACCTTGCCCTCTGACTTAGACCTGCTCTCCCCTTTGGGGCACGTGGTCTCAATCTGCTCATTCCAAATGGCAGGACTGATGGGTGTGTCCACAGGTGAAGTGGGAGGGTGCACAGGACGCACTAGCACAGAGCCTGGTGCAGAAGCTGCTCCCAGTTGGGAGACACTATCCTGATGGACAGTCAGAGTCACCTCTGCTCCCCTAGTGGCTGCTGAGAAGGGAAGGTCCCCTGTGTGCAGAACCTTCTCCGTGGGAGGAACTGGAACCTGTGTGGCTGGCAGAGGAACCAGTCAGGGCATGAAGGGATGTGAGGACCAGCCTTAGGGACATGTCTTGAGGCCATACTGCTCCCCACAAATCTCCCCTGTGAGGACCTCCCCATGTGGCCACCTCTGGGCTGAAATGATTCCCAGAACAAGAAAATCTTTCTTCTCAAGCTAAGCGGACCTCTGTGAGTGGACAGTGTGTCTTTTCCTTCTGCCTTGGGATGCGCTCTTGGGACTTGGAGGTGGCCCCAAGAGAGATAGAACAGGAGGAATGTAGACAGATAGATAGGTAATAGGATAGATAGATGGATGAATGTACAGACAGGGTGAATAGATGGCTGGCTGGCTGGATAAATAGGTGGGTGGGTAGATAGATAGATAGATAGATAGATAGATAGATAGATAGATACATACATACATACATACATACATACATAGATAACAGGATAGATGGATGGATGGACAGATGGATGCATGGATTGGATGGATAGATGGATGGATGGATGGATGGATGGATAATACATACATCGAATAGTAGATTGGATGGATAGATTAGGTGGATAGATAGGTAGATTAGATATGTAGGATGGATAGATTAGATAACTGGATAGATAGCTAGATGATTGATAGATAATAGTATGAATGGATAAGTGGATGAGTGTACACATAAGATGGATGGATGGATGGATTGATGGGCAGATAGATATATAGATAGAAAGGTTAGATAGGATGAATAGATTAGATACACAGATAGATGAATAGATAGATTGGTAGGTAGGTAGGTAGATAATAGGCTAGCTGGATAAATGGATGCACAGATAGGATGGATGAATGGATAGATAGATAGATAGATAGACAGACAGATAGATAAGATAAATGGATGGATTAGATAGATGGATAGATACATAGAAACATAGGTATATAGAATAGATAGATAGATAGATAGATAGATAGATAGATATGTATGTAGGTAAATAGGTGGGTAGGTAGACAGATAGATAGGTAGATAGGTATATAGATGATACATAGGTAGATAGATATATAAAAGAGGAAGTTTATTACGGGAATTGGCTCACAGGATTATGAAAGCTGAGATGCTTCATGGTCTGCTGTCCGCAGGCTGGAGAAACAGACACTGGTGGTGTAACTCAGAGTCCAAAGGCCTGAGAAGGTGGAGTTCTGATGTCCAAGGGCAGGAGAAGATGGATGTGGCAGTCCCAGAACAGAGCAAATTAGCTTTTCCTCTGCTTATTTGTGCTACCTGGGCTCTCAAAAGATTGAATGAGTCCTGCCCACACTGGGGAAGGTGGTTCTTCCTTCCTCAGTTTAACCAAGTCGAATGCCAGTCTCCTCTGGAAACACCGTTGCAGGCAGATGATCAGCTCTCTGTGCACCCTTTAGCCCAGTCAGGTGGACACCTAGAATTAACCATTACAGGAGGTGACAGCCCCTGCCTTGTTTGCAGGTCACCCCCACGGAGCAGGGCATGAGGGTCCTGATTCAGCAGGTGGCCACCTACCCCCAGGGCTTTAAGATCTGGATGGGCCCCATCATCCCCGTCATCCGTTTTTGCCACCCCAACCTCATCCGGTCTGTCATCAACGCCTCAGGTACCACCTGGAACACTTGGTGGTGGGTGCTGCGGTGCATTTGAGGCCTGCAAGTCCCTCTATCCCCAAGCTCCTGTTTGACCCCTGCAGTACTCTGACCTCTCCTTTCCTTCTCTCTCAGCCATCTTCATCTTTCTTTCATGTATTCCCCAATTCTCGTCTCAGCATATCCTCCCTCCATTGCCCTCTGACACCCTGTCCTGGTGTTCTGGGCTGCCCTGGGGCCCCAAGAGACTTTAACCCAAGGCCCTGTCCTGGAGGAACCCCCAAGTTTAAGGAGGTGGATGTGGATGGAGACATCCCCAACTTCATGGGGTCAAGAAAGGGCCAGAGGGAGATGGACGATAGCCCAGAGAAGAGCCAGTTCTCTGCTGGGGCAGGCTGGAAGCCTTCCTGGAGGAAGAGTTACTGGAACCATGTCTGGAACAATGAGTAGGAATGTTTGAAAGGAGAGTGCAGGGTGATGCAATTGGGCATCGTTAGTATTCAAGGCCCCTTGCCAGGTCTAGCATCACCTTGCCTGTCGCAAAGCCTAGAACAATGAGGATTTGCGATTGGTGGAGGATCTGGACTGTTATTTCCATGACGATCACCTCTGGTGTGGGTCAAGTCCTTCTACCCCATCCTGTAGTTTGTCTGCCCTAAATTCATTGCTCTCCTGCTCTGGGCCCTGGGAATCTCCAAAAGGAGACTCCACCCCAACTTGGGGCCCTCTCCTTGACCCCTGTGCTTCCCATCTTGGACAGGCCAGGCTGAGCAGGGGAACAGGCAGCATCCCACAGACGATGGCTCTGGCCTCAAAATGCTGAGTGACTCTGGGCTGGTTCCCAGCTGCTGTCTCTGGTTGTTGAGGTCTCTTTCAGTTGTGAGTGGTGGAAACCCAGCCTGGTGTGGTCTAAGCAAAGCAAGAGAATCTATTGATTTTAAAGTCCAGGGAGGATGGCCTTTAGGCATGACTGGATCCAGGTCTCAAACAATGTCACTGGGAATCTGCCTTCCTCTCTCGGCTTTAGCTTTCTCCATGCCACTTTTCCTTTCAAGACGACCTTTCCCTCATGACATCAACAATGAGTCCCAGAAGCTCAATTCTCACGGGAAAGCCCACATTTCCCCCAGAGTTCCCAGAAAAGGCCCATGATTTACTTGTCCTGGCCTGGATCACAGGACCAATTTTTCACCCAAACCCTGTGACTCTGATTGCCCAGTCTTGGCAGACCTGGGTCTTCCAGAGCTACTGCTTTGGGGGCACAAAGAAGTTTGATGGTTAAGGACTCAGACCATGGGTGCAGACAGACCCAGTCTCAGGCCTCAGGCTTGCCATGGTCTGGGACTATGGGCAAGTGACTTTATCATGTAGAGCCTCAGTCTCTTCATCTGGAAAATGGGATGAATGAAAGCCCAGCCCAGGGAACATGGTGTGTGGATCCACATGGGGAAATACCCTTTCTGTCTGTGTAACTGAAGGACTGGAGAGCCTGTGTGGAGGATGTGAGGAGGAAGCCCAGGGGGGTTCAGCACTGAGAGGAGGATGAGATGCTGCTTGAAATTCTCAGGGTGAGGGCCTCGAGCTCCTCCCTGCAGATCCTTCTCTCTCACAGCCTAGGAGAGCTTGAACTGGGTCCTGTGTCTTTCTCTCCAGATTCACAGCTCGGAGGAAGGTCTCCTATACATACAAAGCCTGGTGTGCACGTTTGGTGATGTGTGCTGCTGGTGGGTGGGGCCCTGGCACGCAATCGTCCGCATCTTCCACCCCACCTACATCAAGCCTGTGCTCTTTGCTCCAGGTAGACACTGCACTGGCCACGCCTTGCCCACAGCTGGGGTCTCTGTGCTGCCTCCAGTGGATCGCGTGCCCACGTGCAGACAGGAGGAGCTGTGGTGGAGATGCCACTGCCTCCCTCTCCCCTGGACTTCCACCTGTCTGACCTCTGTCCCTGTTTGCTCATGTCTGGGGCGTGTCTCTATGATGGCTGTATGGGTCTGCTGTACGGCTATGTCTTGTCATGTGTATATTTTACACGTGGGTCCTGGTTACACCTGAAATATGTTATACCTGGTTATATCCGGTGTATCAATCCAACTGGGGCCATGTAGAGCTGGTCATGTGTGGGGTTTATCTGTGGCCAAGGACATGTGGGGCACGTGAGGGCCGGTTTGGTTCTTGTCTCAGGTGCTGTTTGACATTGTCGTTTTCTCCTGCTGGTCACATCTGGGCCATGTTTGGGGCTTGTGTGAGGTCTGGGACCCAGGGTCCCTATGTGAACTGTCTGAGACATTATTTGAGTCTTGTCTGAGGCTGTGTTATAGTATGTTTGGGTCATGCCTGAGGAACAGTCTGGATCACATGTGGGCTATGTCTGGGACGTTAAAGGTACCATATTTATATTCAACCCAGAGCTTGTATGTGGAACGCGCTTTTGAGGTCATGTTAGACCATCTCATGTGCATGTTAGAGCATACTGTCTCGTGTTAGGAATTGTCATGTATTTTGTGGCCATGTCAGGACATGTGAACACATGTCAGGGTCATGTCTCATGTCCAGGTCCACGTCGGAAGATGCCATGCCAGGAGATGCCAGAGAGGGCTGGGGCAGACAGAGTGTCCTAGGTCCATGTAAAGGCATTCTGTAGAGTGCTGAGCTGTGCTCAGGGGTTGAGGAAAATGTTGGGTCATGTAGGAGGCATGTCAAGGCATGCTGGAGCCCCGACATAGCTTCTCTGTGCCAGGTTAGGCAGTGTCACTGCTGTACTGTGCTGCTGTAGCCTGGTCTGGTCTTCTCTCCCCTCCCCCATCCTCCCTTCTTCCTCTGCCCTTGGCCCCCTTCCTCCTATGTGGGGCTTGGAGGGGAGAAATGCAAACCTCTTGCTGGGAGCCTCCCCCCACCCCCAAAGTTCCTCCTTCACCTGCCTCCATGGCCCCTGATTATCCTCATTTGTGTCAGCCAACATTGTACCAAAGGATAAGGTCTTCTACAGCTTCCTGAAGCCCTGGCTGGGTGAGTATCTGCAGGTGAACAGGGCTGGGAACAACCTGGAGGGCCAGGGGAGGGAGACACCCTTGCCCATGGCCCTTGGCTGCACTGCTAGGGGATGGGCTCCTGCTAAGTGCTGGTGACAAGTGGAGCCGCCACCGTCGGATGCTGACACCTGCCTTCCATTTCAACATCCTGAAGCCCTATATGAAGATTTTCAATGAGAGTGTGAACATCATGCATGTGAGTTATTTGAAGCCAAGGTCCCAGCTGCAGCCTTTGGTTGGGGGGACCACAGACAGATCTGGTCTGGAATTTTGGCTCTGCTGGGTGCCATTGGGTCATTGCTCTTCCTCTCTGAGCTTTGGTTTCCTCATCTGTAAAATGAGGCTAATAATCCCTACTTAAAAGATGGTCAAGGTGATGTAATGGAGTCGTGTCCCCGGTGCATAGTAGGTGCCCAGAAGGTGTCTGTTTCTATGTTTCCGCCACCCAAGCCCTGTAAACTCAAGAGGGTCATGACGACAATTGCATAGTAGCTGTTGCTGAGAAGAAACAACCTGAAAGCTCATTGGTTTAAAGCAATAAAGGTTTATGAGTCTGTGGGACAGTTGGTGGGTTCTTCTGGATGTGGATGGAAGGGATCACTCGTGGTACAAGAGCAGCCTGGGGTCATGTAGGCAGCCTTGCAGGTGTTGGCCGAGTTCTCTCACATGTTTGGGTTTTGGCTGGCTTCAGCTGGGACCCCTGGATGTTCCTTCCATCTGATTCTCTCCCTCCAGAAGGCGCCCCATGGTTTACAATGCAGACAGGGTTCCAGGGAGTAAGATGAGGCTTAACTTCATTAGTTATCACCTCATCATTTTTACCACATTGTATTTTGACATCAAAAGCCAATAGTCCAACACAGAATCAATGGTGGGGGGTAAAATAGGCTCTGTCTATTATTGGGAGTTGCTGAAAAACCACATTGCAAAGGGTGTGGATATGAGGAGAAGGGAAGAATTGGAGCAAAAGTTTTGTGAAGTGTTAGATTTTTTTTAACTTTAAAATTCATGTTAAGCTAGTTACTGTTTCATAAATTCTTCTGGAAGAACAAGAAACTCCTGGGTCAGAGACAAAGGATAGTTTTACTATTCATGAAACAGAGAGGAGCATGTGTTTCTTGTTAGATTACATTTCCTCTCCAAGCCTCTCAAATCCCATGGGCTGACACAGGTGGGCTTCTATAAATGCCTGCTGACATCATATATTGCATTACAGTGAAGGGGCGTTAGGCTTAGGAATCTGTTTTTATAGCAAGCAGAAGCAGCATATCCAGGGGGTGTCCTTTATCCTCAAAGTTATTTTCTGCAAACACAACTCTGAGAAAATATTCAAGTTAAGAACATCAGTGTCTTGCATTTGTGACATGCCCAGAAAGGGTGCTCAGGACTCATGGAGGACTACCTCTACAAACATAGGGATGTTTTGGTAATCAATTTATAACAATGCAGATGAGGAAACCCAACATTTATTAAGCACTCATCATATGCCAGAAACAATGCCATGTGTCCATTCCATGACACGAGTATATATTTTCTAATTTAATTTTAAAAACTCTGTGAAGGAGAGATGATGTATTTCTGCCCCATGGCAGATGATGAAACTGCAGGTCTGAGAGATTAGGGAGCTAATCCAAGTTCACCCAGCTAATGAGTGAGCTTGGCGTGGTGGAGCAGAGTTTCTAACGTGAATTATATGGCTCCAAAGCACATCATCTTAACTGTTCCTGAAGATATAGGGGAGGGTAATGAGTTGACTAATGGCACACAGAGCACAGGAGCCAGAACTGGAACTTGAACCTAGGTCTCCTAACTCCCAATCTTGGGTCTTCATCTCTTAATAGTAACAGCTTTTGCTTGCACCATAACCTGGTTCTCCCTGGGGAGGGGTCCCAGGGGAGAAGATGAAGAGGCTTATTCTGGGGAGTGCATCTTGATGGTTGGGGTTGGAGAGGTGCTCAAGGGAGCAAGAAGCCTGCCCCAGCTCTGTTCCCATCTCTGGCTAGGCCAAGTGGCAGCTCCTGGCCTTGGAGGGCGGTGCCCGTCTGGACATGTTTGAGTACATCAGCCTCATGACCTTGGACAGTCTGCAGAAATGTGTCTTCAGCTTTGACAGCCATTGTCAGGAGTAAGTTCTTGCCCAGGGTCTGGGATCTTGGGCTGTGGACCCAAGGTGGATAGGTGGGGGAGGGAGGACTGAGCAGGGAAATCAGACAAACTTTCCTGGAGGAGTTTTGTTATACCTGATCATTGAAGGACTGGTATAAATTTTATCTTGAGGTTTCTAGGGACTCATTAAAAGGGTTCGAACTGGTGGGTGTGGTCAGAGCGGGTCTCTGTCAGGGACTGACTGTAATGTAGCACTAAATGGAGTTAACACTGATGCAAAGAAGCTAGGGTGGAAGCTGGACCATGCACTAGTTGGAGGAGCATAAAGTCCGAACTTTGTGGACAGCTTCAGGAAGAAGAAGGGGCAAGACTGTATTCTGGGAGGGAGAGAGAGAATAGGAGCATAATGTGCAAATTATCCTCTGGGTGCCTAGCGGCATGGAGGCATGTCACAGAGATTGGATACAGGGAGAGAAAAGAGAGCCTGGAGAGTTGATTTCGTGCTGATCCCCACCCTGTATCTGTGGGGTCATCTGTTCCTGGATACTCTGTTTACTGATAGAAGATAGCTCCTGGCTGCTGGTGGGAGGTGCTCCTGGGGCTTCAGGTGTATTAAATTGTTGCCTCCCTTTCTGCCTTTATCCTGCAGGAAGCCCAGTGAATATATTGCCGCCATCTTGGAGCTCAGTGCCCTTGTGGCAAAAAGACACCAGCAGTTCTTCCTGTACGTAGACTTCCTGTATTATCTCACCCCTGATGGGCAGCGTTTCCGCAGGGCCTGCCGCCTGGTGCACGACTTCACAGACGCCGTCATCCAGGAGCGGCGCCGCACCCTCTCTAGCCAGGGTGTTGATGACTTCCTCCAAGCCAAGGCCCAATCCAAGACTTTGGACTTCATTGATGTGCTCCTGCTGAGCAAGGTGGGCTTCTCTGGGATCTGAATTCAAGAAGTAGAAGGGATTTTCATGTGAAATGTCAGATGAAAGAAGTTGAACTTGATGCAGAGGGCACTAGGGAGCCATGGAAGGTGATTGAGGAAGAGAGGGACAGGTCAGAGATAGGTTTTGGAGATGACTCTGTGGAGTGCACATAGCAGGGAGCTGCTAGGTTTGAAACTGACAAGTCTGAGAGTTTGCTCTATTTACAAGCTAATGAGTTAATTGGCCACATTTAAATATGTACATTTACATCTACATCTATGTCTATGTCTGGATCTATGTTTATGTTTTTGCCTATGTCTTTCTATATCTTTATCTCTGTTTAAGTTTGTGTCTCTGTCTATGACTGTGACTGTGTGTATGTCTTTGTCTTTGTCGTTGGCCATATCCGTACGTCTTTGTCTGTATCTGTGTCTTTGTCTTTGTCTATGTTTTTACCTTTCTTTCTTTCCTTCCTTCCTTCCTTCCTTCCTTCCTTCCTTCCTTCCTTCCTTCCTTCCTCCCTCCC
>NW_012116932.1:2890512-2892662 GCF_000951035.1 Colobus angolensis palliatus
ACAGAAAGGAGGAGAAGGGGAGAGAGAGGAAAAGACTGAGTTGTGGGTTGTGGTGAGATGATAAAACTGGAGATGGTAGCAGGGGCTTGCTGTGGAAGCCTCGTGGAAAATGTTAATGGCTTCAGTTTTAGCCCAAGGGCAATAGGGAGCCATGAGAAGTGTTTGAGTAGGGGAGGGACAGGTCACATCTGGGTACCAGGAAGATCTTTCTAGGGCTAGTGTGGAGGGCATACTGGAGAGGACCAACTATAGAATGAGGGCACAGTGGGGACATTCTAAGGCCTGAGCCAGGCCAGGGACTGGAGGAAGGAGAGGAAGCACTGGAATGGATGGGTATCTTGGATTCAGTGTCCTCCTGTCCACGCCTTTGCCCAGCACAGCAGTCCTGAGAGGGAAATAAACATTTTCATGCTTTTAAAATAAAGAATATTTTTGCAATTTTATTTTTTAAAACATATTTTTATTGATGCATAATAGATGTACATAGTTTTGAAATACATGTGATAATCTAATACATGCATATAATTGATAAAGATCAAGTCAGTGTACTTGGGATATCCATCGCTTGAAATGTTTGTCTTTTCTTTATGCTAGAAACGTAACTAACACAAGCAAACTATTTTGGAATGTAGAGTACATATTGTAAACTATAGTGAACCCAGTGATCTCTCGAGTGCTAGGTCTCATTTCTCCTATCAAACTTCATCTTTGTACCCATTAATCAACTTTTTCTCATCCTTCCCTCCCCTCTGCCAACCTATCTTCTTTTTTCATGAGATCCACTTTTTCAGCTCCCACATATGAGTGAGAACATGCGATATTTGTCTTTCTGTTTTTGGCTTATTTACTTACCACAATGACCTCCAGTTCCATCCGTGTTGCCACAGATGACAAAATTTCAGTCTTTTAAATGACTGAATAGTATTCCATTGTGTATACACACTACATTTTCTTTATCCATTCATCTATTGATGGACACTTAAGTCGAATCCATATTTTGGCTGTTGTGAATAGTGCTGCAATAAACGCAGAAGTACAGATATCTCTTCAACAGATTCATTTTCTTTCTTTGGGATAGAAATTTCTTGTCTTTCTTTTCAGTAGTGGATTTTCTGGGTTATACGGTAGTTCTAGTTTTAGTTTCTTAAGGAACCTCTGTGCTGTTCTCTGCAGTGACTACACTAATTTATATTCCCACCCACAGTGTGTGAGAGTACCCCTTTCTCCATGTCCTCACCAGCATCTATCATTGCCTGTCTTTTTGATAAAAGCCATTTTAACTGGGATGAGATGGTATCTCATTGTGGTTTTGATTTGCATTTCTCTGAAGATTAGTGACATTGAGCATTTTTCCATCTACCTATTGGCCATTTGTATGTCTTCTTTTAAGAAATGTCTATTCAGATCTTTTGTCCATTTTAAAATCAGATGATTTGGTTACTTTTCCTATTGAGTTGTTTGAGCTGCTTATATATTCTGGTTATTAATCGCTTGCCAGATGGGTAATTTGTATTTTCTGCCATTGTGTGGGTTGATTCTTCACTTTGTTGATTGTTTCCCTTGCTGTGCAGAAGCTTTTGCCTTTGATATAATCTCATTTCTCTATTGCCTGTGCTTTTGAGGTCTTACATAGAAAATCTTTGCCCAGACCCAAGTCCTGGAGTATAAAACCAAGATTTCAAGCAAAATTATATGTGTAGTTAAAAAAATGGTCAAAAGACTTTATGACAAAAATGAAGTTCCTTTTTAAACTCCACCTTAGCAGCGACTACAGTCAACAGTTTTCTGTGTATTCTAGAAAATGGCTATCCCAATGCCCACAGTTATATGAACTCACACTGTGACTTTTATTTATATGAACACGTACTGTGCTTTTCTTTGTAAATGAAAGTCCACAAAATAGACACAGGTCTGAATATTATCTCTGAGATATTTTACTTTTCTCAAAATATAAATTTTAGGCCGGGCGCAGTGGCTCAAACCTGTAATCCCAGCACTTTGGGAGGCCGAGACGGGCGGATCACGAGGTCACGAGATCGAGACCATCCTGGCTAACACGGTGAAATGCCGCCTTTACTAAAAAAATACAAAAAACTAGCCGGGCGTGGTGGCGGGTGCCTGTAGTCCCAGCTACTCAGGAGGCTGAGGCA
>NW_012116932.1:2892852-2899822 GCF_000951035.1 Colobus angolensis palliatus
AAAATGAATGTTTTTAAATTTGTTCTTTGTCTTCGACATGTTTTAATTATATATGTTTACAGGCACAATATGATGTTATGATATATATATGATATATGTATACATATATCAACATAGAAATGAGCTGAATAAACTATACAGCACTCAGAAAAGGCACCCTGTTGAGTGAAAAAAAGTTACAAATATATACATAAGTACATGTAAAACAGCAAAAAGTATATGGATACATATTTATAAAAATGAATGATTTATAGGTGGATGATGGAGAGATAGATGATTGATGGATAGATAGATACTTTGATATATGTATATGATATATGTATGATATATGATATATATGATATACAACCTGAAATTATTAAATCGAGGTAATGAACAAATCCATCATTTCATGTATTTATCATTTTTGTGTTGAGTACATTTGAAGTTCACTTTCTTAGCAATTTCAACTAATACAATACATTGCTTACTAAAGACACCAGGCTGTGCAGCAGATCTCAAAAACTTATTCCTGTTGTCTAACTGAAGCTTCTACCCTTTGACCAACATTTCACCCTTCTCTGTCCCTCCCCCAGCCCTGGCCTCTGGTAACCACTGTTCTATTCCTATTTCTATGAGCTTGACTATTTTAGTCAAGATAAGTAAGATAAGATTATTTAGCCAAGAAAAGTAAGATCATGTATGTTTGTCTTTCTGCACCTGGCTTACTTCACTTAGCATAAGTTCCTCCAGGTTCTTCCATGTTGTGGTAAATGAGATAATTTTTTCTTTTTTAAAGGCTAAATGGGATTCCATTGTGTATATATATACACCACATGGGAAAAGAGCATTAAATTACAAAACAAATGATACAAAAGAGTTCTTCTTGCATCAAATGAGACATTACAAATAAGACTAGGGTTTTCCTTGACAATCCTGCCACCTAAGCCTTTCTCATTCTCCAAAGGTATCTCTAGAGCCATAGATTTGTTATCTATCTATCTATCTATCTATCTATCTATCTATCTATCTATCTATCTATCTATCTCTGTATCTATCTATGTAACTATGTCTCTATCTTCTATTATCTATCTCTACTTATCGATCTACATATTATCTATGTATCTATCTATATCATCTATTTATCATCTATCCATCTATCCATCAATCATCTCTCTCTCCATCATCTATCTATGAATAATTCATTTTTGTAAATATACATCCATATACTTCTTGCTGTTTTACATGTACTTATGTATATATTTGTAACTTTTTTTCACTCAACAGGGTGCCTTAATGCTATTTTTTTCTGAGTGCTGTATAGTTTATTCAGCTCATTTCTATGTTGAAGAGGACATTAAACATTTTCAATTATAGTAGATATTTCCAATTTGCCTTCCAGAGTGTCTGTACTCTGTACTGATTTACCTTCTAACCTGCAGTATATGATGAGACTAGTGATCCCTATTTCTTCTTTTTGTGTAGCTGTATAGTATTCCTTTGTGTGGCTGTTTATCTAAACATTTTCCCATCGATGTATATTTGGCTTGTCTCCAAACTTTTGCTAAACTGGATGTAATGCAGTCAGCATGTGTGCACAGTGACCATTCCTTATATGTATAAGCATCACTGCAGGACAAATTCTCGAAAGTGCAATTGCTGAATCAAAGACTATTTGCACTGTACAATTATTTTTTTTTTGAGACACTTTCACTCTTGTTGCCCAGGCTGTAGCGCAATAGTGTGATATCAGCTCACTGCAATCTCCACCTCCCAGGTTCAAGCAATTCTCCTGCCTCAGCCTCCCGAGTAGCTGGGATTACAGGTGTCTGCCACCATGCCTGGGTAATTTTTTTGTAGAGATGGGGTTTCACCTTGTTGGCCAGGCTGGTCTCGAACTCCTGACCTCAGGCGATCTGCCTGCCTCAGTCTCCCAAAGTACTGGGATTACAGGCATGAGCCGCTGTACAATATGATTGCAAATCCTTTACTATTAGCTGAGTTCTATGGCATAAACTTTCCCATAACTTTACCAATAGTACTATTGTATTACTGAATTTTAAATCTGGGCCAATCTTCATATTTCTTCTTTTGATGGACATTTAAAAAAATAAGAGTGAGACTGAACATCTCTTGCACGTACTGATGTTATTTGCTTTCTTTTTATGGAACTGACTTTCTTATTATTTTTCCTCTTTTTCTTTGGACTGTTTAAAAGTATTTACTTTTAAGAATGTGTATTAAGATTGATTTTTTTCTGCCTTGTGTTGCAAAATATTGCCTTTTAACTTTTGGAGGGTACTTTTGATTAATTTCTATGACTTTAAATTGGTTCACATGTTTCTTTAACAACTGTAAAATCTATCCATTTCCCAGGATTTTGTTTGGGGTGGGTGGGGGCCCCTTTACCAAACGTGAAGTTTTCACTTATTCTCATGTCTTTTTCTGAGCTCTTTGTACTGTTCCATGGGTCTATTTTCTTGTTTCTGCAACAGTGCCACACTGTTTTTATTCCTGCGACGTTGTAACAATTCTTTTAAAAAGTTTATGTCGTTACAGGGAGAAAACGTCTCACTTGCAAACAGAGAAGCTAAGAGTTGTGTCTTTGCTCCCTTAATAAGGATTGGGGCTGGGTGTTTCCTTAGGGACGACCTGGCCCAGCTGCCCTTCCTGACCATGTGCATCAAGGAGAGCCTGCGGTTGCATCCCCCTGTTCCTGCCATCTCCCGCTGCTGCACCCAAGACATTGTGCTCCCAGACGGCCGAGTCATCCCCAAAGGTGCCCACAGCCTCAGGGGGAGGAGCCTCCTGGGTAGGAAGAGGAGCCCTTCAGGCAGGGGCACTTGTCCTGACGGCCCCCTTCTCTCCCACAGGTGTTATCTGCCACATCAGTGTTCTCGGAACCCATCACAACCCAGCTGTGTGGCCGGACCCTGAGGTGTGGGGCCCCCCTCCCTCCCTCTGTTTTTGTCCATTCCAAGGCTCCTAGAGGAGGGGGCAGGATTTTGATCAGGAGAATCCAACATCACCTCCCTCCAAGACACACACAACTGTCTGTTTCTCCAAGGCTTGTGGACCTGGGAGACTCCACCCAGCAACCCTTCTTGGTCTCACTTCCAGGTCTACGACCCCTTTCGCTTTGACCCAGAGAACATCAAGGAGAGGTCACCTCTGGCTTTTATTCCCTTCTCGGCAGGACCCAGGTAAGGGCGGCCTGTATCTGAGGTGGGGACGAGTTGATGGGTGCAGAGGTCTGGGCATGACAGTGGGGAGAAGGGGGACATTGTAGATGGTCCGAGTTCCAGCTCTCCTTCCCTCACCTCCTGGAGTTTATGGGAAAAGGTCCATAGAGTAGGGTTGGGTTGGTCCTAGAAGGGTCTGTGGTGTGCTCAGAGCCCGCTCCCACCTCACCGTGGTCTAGGCTGGGGGCTGGAGCTGGGCTAGGCTTGCAGGATATGCAAGCCCACATGGGGATCCAGGCACGGATACCCACTCTCTAGTCCTCAAACTGACCTGGGCGGGGTTGGGTGTCCCAGGCCAGGTTTTTAGCTTGAGGGGGCCAGGATGGGGCTTCTGGGTGCAGTCAGAGTTTCCACCCCTCTCCCCAAGGAATTGCATCGGGCAGGCGTTCGCGATGGCGGAGATGAAGGTGGTCCTGGCGCTCACGCTGCTGCGCTTCCGCGTCCTGCCGGACCACACGGAGCCACGCAGGAAGCCGGAGCTGGTCCTGCGCGCAGAGGGAGGACTTTGGCTGGGGGTGGAGCCCCTGAACTGAGTTCTGTAGAGACTCACTCTGACCCCATTAAAATGACCCCTGATTCATCAAAAGTGAAGCATAGAATTTACCCTATGACCCTATTCCACAGTCCTGTATTCCATCCTAGATATCTACTCAAACTAATTGAGACAGGTGTTCAAACAAAAAGGCGCTTGTGCATGAATGTTCATGGCAGCCTTATTCACAGTGGCCAAACGATGAAAACGACCCCAAGGTGTGTATTACCAGATGAAAGGATAAACAAAATGTGGTCCATCCATACAATGGAATATTACACAGCCATAAAAAGGAATGAAGCAGTGATCCCTACTACACTGTGGATGAACCTTGAATACGTGATACTGAGTGAAAGACATCAGATGCAAAAGGTCACACAGTGTGCGGCCGTTTTATATGAAATTTCCAGAACAGGCCAATCTGAGGAGATGTATAGCAGATTGGTGGCTTTCAGCAGCTGTAGGGAGGTGGGACTGAGGAGCGACTGCTAATCCGGATGGGGTTTCCTCCCGGGATGGTGAAAATCTTCCGGACCTAGATAGTGACGAAGGTAGCACGACATTGTGAGTGCACTAAACGCTGTTGAATTGGACACTTTAGAATGGTTGAAATGGTGATTTTCATGTGAATTCTACCTAAAAATGCTCTTGTAGCTCATATATTCTTTTTTCTATCTGGATTATTCACACAGCAATATGTTGTGAGCATCTTTCCATGACGTTAAATCATCTTAGGAAACATTATTTTGTGTTCTTCAAAATGTGTATGTTAAATATTCAAATCAGTCTTAAATGTTTTAAAAGATGTAATTTTAGAAAATAATGCAAAAGGGTTTTGTCTCAGTTTGTAAGATTTCTTTTCATGCACATTAGTGGCTTGAGGTATCATTATCAGTTAGAAATCGAGTTATTCTTCATCAAATGACTTTTGGAGTAGAGATCTTATTTTTATACCAATAGATGCACAAATATTCCTGTAAGATACAGGTGTGGTTAGACACTTTTCTAGAACAGGTATGCCCTGCAAACTCCACAGACACTGATTGTTTTTGTCCTATTAACAAATAGACCACTGAGAAGGGAGAAGGTGACATTTTAGCTTTCCCAGGTAAAAGTGGTTTTCATCCTCACACCAATTTTATGGAGTGGACGTTAACTCTCTTGCTCAAGGTCACTCAGTGAGTGGCAGAGTGGGAATAAATCTGGTTCACTTGGCATCAGAGGTCATGCCTTATCCTACCACAGAAGTGATTTTCAAAGTGACCCTCTGTCCTAGGCACATCAGATCACTGATGGGGACCACTCCAGAGTGAGTAGACGAGACTTTGATAGGGGGTGCCTAATTTTTTTTTTTTTTTTTGAGACAGAGTCTCACTCTGTTGCCCAGGCTGGAGTGCAGTGGCACGATCTCGGCTCATTGTAACCTCCACCTCCCAGGTTCAAGTAATTGTCCTGCCTCAGCCTCCCAAGTAGCTGGGATTACAGGCACCCGCCACCACACCCACCTAATCGTTGTATTTTTAATAGAGACAGGGTTTCACCATGTTGGCCAGACTGGTGTTGAACTCCTGACCTCAGGTGATCTGCCCACATCAGCCTCCCAAAGTTCTGAGATTACAGGTGTGAGCCACCACACCTGGCCCTAAATTTTTAAATGTAATATTGTGGACATGAAATACATTCACTCATGTAAAAAGTTAAATGCACAGTGAGAAGTACTGGTGCTACGTATGTCCTTCCTCTGCCCATTTTCTCCCTCTTTATAAAGGTAAACACTTTTACTCTCTGAGTATCCTTTCGTTTATTTAGGCAAACAATACATGTAGTTAGTAACCCTCTGCCTCACCCTCAAATTACGTTAAATTTTCAGAAGTAAAACTTTGTTCTATTGGGTGCACAGTTCTGAGTTTTCACAAATGGCTAGAGTCGTGTACCCATCACTACCATAGCCACCCTTTGCAGTAGAAAGCTTTCTTCCATCCCTAAACCCTGGCAGCCACAGGGGTTCCCTTCTCTTCCCTTCCCCTCCCCTACCCCTTCCCTTCCCCTCCCTTTCCCCTCTCCTTCCCCTCCGCTTCCCTTCCCCTTCCCCTCCCCTTCCTTCTGTCTTTCTGTCTTTTCTCACTGTGTTGCCCAGTCTGGAGTGCAGTAAAGTGATCTCAGCTCACTGCAACCTCTGCCTCCTGGGTTCAAGAGATTCTCATGCCTCAGCCTCCCAAGTATTTTGTATTTTTAGTAGAGATGGGGTTTCACCACATTGGCCAGGCTGGTCTCGAACTCCTGACCGCAGGTGATCCACCCGCCTCGGCCTCCCAAACTGCTGGATTACAGGTGTGAGCCAGCACACCTGGCCCAGTTTCTTCCTCTTTATGAAGGTAAACACTTTTATTCTTTGGGTATCCTTTCATTATTTAGGCAAACAACATGTAACTAGTCACCCTCTGCCCCACCTTGAAATTACGTCAAACCTTTAGAAGTAAACTTTCTTCTACTGGGTGCACAGTTCTGAGTTTTAACAAATGGCTAGAGTCGTGTACCCATCACTACCATAGCCACTCTTTGCAGTAAAAAGCTTTCTTCCATCCCTAACCCCTGGCAGCCACAATGTGTTTTGTATTCCTATAGATTTTCTTTCTTCATATTGTTGTAAATGGAGTCATATCGTATGTAGCCTTGGAGTCTGGCTGCTTTCGCTTAGTATAATGCATTTGAGATTCTCCCATATTGCACATGTCAAGACCTTGATTCTTTTTATTGCTGAATAAGAGTCCCTGGCATAGATGGGACACTCTTCGCTCATCAGCTGAAGGATGTGTGGATTGTTTCCAGTTTTCGGCTATTATGAGTGAAACTGCTATGAATATTTGTATAGAGGTTCTTGGGGGAGCCTAAGTTCTCATTGCTGTTAGAATGAGATGGCTGGATCATATTCTAAGTGTACGTATAACATGATAAGAAACTATCAAACCGGGTGGGGCCTGTAATCCCAGCACTTGGGAAGGCCTACGCAGGCAAATCTCTTGAAGCCAAGAGTTCGAGACCAGCCTGGGCAACAAAAATACAGAAGTTAGCTGGTTGTGGAGGTGCGGGCCTGTAATCCCAGCTACTCGGGAGGCTGATGCATGAGAATCACTTGAAACTGGGAGGCGGAGGTTGCAGTGAGCTGAGGTGGTGCCACTGCACTCCAGCCTGGGGGAGGGGGACATAGCGAGACTCA
>NW_012116932.1:2899872-2919591 GCF_000951035.1 Colobus angolensis palliatus
AAAAAAAAAAAAAAAAAAAACACAAAAGTTTCCCTTGGAGGCATTATCAGTTTCTAGGTCTCCAGGTAAGCACCTTAAAAGACGCAGTATAGTTTGCAGTGAGCAGAGAGGAAGCCCCTGCATTCTGGACTTCGTGACAGAGCAAGAACTAAGACAAAAAAAAAAAAAAAAAACAAACTACCAAACTGTTTCCAAAGCATCTGCATCATGTTTAATTTCCATAAGTCATGTATGAGAATTCTGGGTCCTCCAAATAATTAACATCCCTTGGTAGTGTGAGTTTTTGTTTCAGCCTTCCTTATGGGTATGCTGTGGCATATCCCTGAGATTTTAATTCGTGTCTCCCAGTGACTAATGGCGTTGAACCACTCCTGCCTTCCTGTGCCCATCTGACGCTCCTATATTTTCTTTGGTGAAGTGTCTGTTCAATCATCTGCTCGTTAATTTTTCCTTGGGTTGTTCGCCTTCTTATTGTTGGATTTTGAGAGTTCTTTATAAATTTTATGTACAAGTCCTTTGTCAGTTATGTGATTTACAAGTCTTTTTCCTAGACTCTGAAGTTTCTTTTGTAGAGAAAACGTTTTAAATTTGAATGAGGTAAGACTTATCAATTCTTTTTTTGGTGAATTATGTTTACACTGCCATACACAGAAACTCTTTGCTTAACTGGAGGTCATGGAGATTTTCCCCTACACTGTCTTTAAAAGTTTTATAGTTTTAGATTTTACATGAAATTCCATAATCTCTATTTAGTTAAATTTTGTATGGGGCGTGAATTGTGGTTTGACTGTTTTTTTGTATGTTTTTTTGTATGTGGATATCCAATGTCTGACAGGGAAAGCCAACAGGTCTTAAGAGGAAGGAGGCAGAAATGGATACATCTTTTAGCCATTTGGTTGTTCCTCTGGGAGCTGGGTTTTTATACTCCTGGCACAGCCTCAGGGGCTGGTCCATACCCAGGGCCCCGTCTTCAATGTCACTCAGCTTTCTGCTCCAAGGTGACCTCTGGGGGAGTCCCTGAGTGATCACTTCGTTCGGAAGAGCCCCCTCCCTCCCCTTCTAGCTCGCCTCAGTGTGGCAATGTTTTTCATTACCACCACCGCTGGACTAAGTCTTATGACCTGTTGGCTTCCCCTGTCAGACATGAGCAACAGGATGGCAGGGACCCGATCTGTCTTGTTCATCGTGTATCCAGGGCCCTCTCACCGTGCCTGGCACAGTGTAGTTGCTCAAGTAAAGTGTGTTATTGAGTTCAACTACCTGGAAGGTAGAACTCCACTTCTTCCTCTTACAAAGGAGGCTATGAGGCTCAGAGAGAGCAAGGGACTTACTAAAGGTCACTCAGCCGGCGAGAGTCTGGACATCAACTGAGTTCTACTAAATCCAGAACTTCTTCCTTCTTGAAAGTTGAAGACAGGCAAGGTGAAACTCCAGCCAACAGGCGGCGTGAATACTTGTTCTAGAGACCCCCATGCAGAGTCCTAGGAGCTGTGTCTTCATAGATATACATACAACTGCTCACCTGTGTTGTGTGCCAACTATGTGCCTTTGCTCTGCCAAATCCTTATTTCTTCTTAAATATTTGCTTAGCAATTAAATGTATAGCAGCTCAGTTTGAAAAACAAAGCAACAGAGATGTGTAGAAACATAAAATGGTCTTTACCTTAATTCTACTTCTAATTCTATGGTGATGTGTGGATTTTTCTGAAAATTTGTCAAGTGCATAAATAAATGAGTAAACAAATATATACACACACACTGTATTTTTTTTTTTTTTTGAGATGGAGTCTTGCTTTGTTGCCCAGGCTGGAGGCAATGGCGCAATCTTGCCTCATTGCAACCTCCTTCTGCCTCCCAGGTTCAAGTGATTCTCCTGCCTCAGCCTCCTGAGTAGCCGGGACTGAAGGTACATACCACAATGCCCGGCTAATTTTTGTATTTTTAGTAGAGACGAGGTTTCACCATGTTGGCCAGGCTGGTCTCGAGCTCCTGACCTCAGGTGATCCGCCTGCCTTGGCCTCCCAAAGTGCTGGGATTACAGGTGTGAGCCACCGTGCCCGGCCCACTCAAGCATTTTCTTCATAGATGGGATCAGCCCTCACCTAAGATTTGAGACGTACTTGTCCCTGCCCTCTGTGCTGGTGTCTGATGGAACATGTGCAATGCTGTGTGAAGGTTTACGAGGACTGTTTCTCAGATGGGAAGACTGAGGCTCACAGGTGAATGGGTGACGCCTGAGCCTGGTCCTTCACAGAGTGGTCTCCATGGCTGGTCCGACACGCCTGCCCACTGTCCTACTCTGGGCAGGGAGGCAGCGGGTGGAAGAGCCCCTGAGAGAAGCATGAACTTCTGTCTTCTGGATGGTGCCTTCCTTCCCTCCACACTCGCTGGGAGACATCCCTTGAGGTTGTGTGACTTAGCAGCTGAGATGTTCCTGGTTGGAAGGGAAACCACTGAAGGGACTCCAGCCTCTTGGAGCTCTGACAGTCCCCATCTGAGACTTCCTGATCCCCACGCTGCCTCCCTTTTTGTCTCCTGCCACCTGGAGCAGGATCCGGCTGAGGGATGCTGCTGCCCCACGCCCTTTATTTTTGGCTGCCTACTAGGCAAGGAGGAGGCAGGCAGGGATTTGATGGCCCAGCCCAGCCTCTCCTAGCCTTCCCCAGGGGATAAGAATAGACCAGGAACAAGGAAGTCCTAGGTGGAGGGGACACGAGTGCCTGTGGGAGAAGACACTCCTGACCCTGTCTCTCTCAGTGTCTGCCCCCAGCTCTGCCTCCTCCTCTGGGCCTCCCTGAGTCTCCTTCCCTGCCGTCAGCCCTGGCTTATCCATCCCAGAGCGCTCTCTTCCTGCTCCCATTGCCCCGCTCCCTGCCCCTCTCTACAGGCCCTGGAGCTCCCCGAGCCCTTCTCTGAACCTCAACACCTCACCCTCCGTCTCATCTGCCCTGCGGGATGTCCCAGCTGAGCCTGTCCTGCCTGGGCCTCGTGCAGGTGGCAGCATCCCCGTGGCTGCTCCTGCTACTGATCGGGGTCTCCTGGTTCTTGGCCTGTGTCCTGGCCTGAACCGGTGCCTTTTATGACAACTGCTGCTGCCTCTGGTGTTTCCTGCAGCCTCTGAAGCAGAACTGGTTCTTGGGTCATCTGGGCCTGGTGAGTGTGGTAGCAGGATGGGTCTGGGGTCTCAGTGAGGACAGACTTCCTGAGGGGTGGGAATGGAGCTTGGAGATCTTGGTGTCATGGTGGGCTGGAGTCTGGCACAGCAGAGAATCAAGGCAGGCCGAGGGGAGCCCCTCTCTCCTCCCTGCCCCAACCAGGTCTACTCCCCTCTCTTTCCACCCCATGCCCTCGGCTTTTCTCTTTTTCACTCTTCCCCCCGGCCTTTCTCTTTTTTACTCTTCCTCCCGGCCTTTCTCTCTTTCACTCTTTCCCACTCCAAGCCTGCCTTGGGTCAACTTCCTGTTTTCCCCACATGACTGCACCCCTGTCCTATTTAGGGGGCTCCCAGGGTGGGCTGCACAAAGCACACACCCCCTGAAGGGTCCACCATCTTCATCCCAGGAATGACGCCTCCTCAGGGGCCCTGTCCAGCGTCCACTCCCTGCCTGGCTCATCTTTCTGGGCCTCAGGCTGGTGTCTGCACCTCTCCTGTTGGCCACCTCTGCATAGGGATTCTCTATGACCCTCTGCCTCCCGGCACAATCTCTCCTTGGTCAATCCCTTCTCTGCATCCTCTTGCCACCCGGGCCCCATTCCCCAACATATCTTCCCTGGATGCCTCCCCCAGCCTCCTCCTGGGTCTCCCTATTGCCAAGCCAAATCCGTTCACCACTGTTTCCTCAGCCTAAAATAGACTCTTCTGAAATTTAGTTTAGGTCACACCATTTCTTGGCTAAACACCCATCACTCGGAGTATAAAGACTAAATGTTTGAGCCCAGCACGGTGGCTCACGCCTGTAATCCCAGCACTTTGGGAGGCCAAGTCAGGTGGATCACTTGAGGTCAGGAGTTTGAGACCAACCTGGCCAACATGGCGAAACCCCGTTTCTACTAAAAATATAAAAATTAGCTGGGCATGGTGGCGGGTGCCTGTAATCCCAGCTACTCGGGAGGCTGAAGCAGGAGAATTGCTTGAACCTGGGCTGCACCCAGGGACTCCAGTCTTTGGAGGTCAGACAGAGAAGCAAGAGTGAAGTCTATGGAGAAGGAGCTGCAGGAGAAGTGGGAAGTGGGAGGGAAACAAGAGACGCAGCAGTCCTGGAAGCCGAGAGGAAAGGTTCTAGAGGAAGGCTGTGCTTTCCTCCTTCTGTCTTCCATGGTGTGTCTGTCTCTGCTTCTTTCTCTCTGTTTCTCTTTAAGTGTCTGTGATAGGCACCATTGGTGTCCTGCCCAGAGCCCTCCACAGGCTAGGGCACCCTCTGCCACCTGCCACAACTACAGCCACTACCAGTCACTGTGGTCCCCTCATTCCGGGAATCACCCCCAGCCCCTGGGAGCTGCTAGAGGTGGGATCTTGATTAGAGATGTCTGGGAGGCTGAGTCTCTTCCTCCTGGGGTGGGGTGAGTGCTGCAGCCAGCAACTGACTGGTTTGGGAATGCAAAAGCCCAGTGTCCGTTCTTTCTTTCTTTCTTTCTTTCTTTCTTTCTTTCTTTCTTTCTTTCTTTCTTTCTTTCTTTCTTTCTTTCTTTCTTTCTTTCTTTCTTTCTTTCTCTCTCTCTTTTTTCTCTTTTTCTTTCTCTCTGTCTCTCTCTCTCCTTCCTTCCCTCCCTCCCTCTCTCTCTCTTTCTTTCTCTCTCTCTCTCTTTCTTTCTTTTCTTCTTTCTTTTTCTTTTCAAGATGGAGTCTTGCTCTGTCGCCCAGGCTGGAATGCAGTGGCATAATCTTGGCTCACTGCAACCTCCGCCTCCTGGGTTCAAGCGATTCTCCTGTTTCAGCCTCGCGAGTAGCTGGTATTACAGGTGCCTGCCACCATGCCCAGCTAATTTTTGTATTTTTTAGTAGAGATGGGGTTTCACAGTGTTAGCCAGGATAGTCTAGATCTCCTGACCTCATGATCTGCCCACCTCGGCCTCCCAGAGTGCTGGGATTACAGGTGTGAGCCACTGCGCCTGGCCTAGTGTTCTTGTTTTCGATTGATGCAATTCTGTGGTGTCATTCATGCTGCAGGGCTGCCTGAGGGATCAGGCTGCGGCCAGATGGCAGCTGAGTCCACCTCTGCTTCATGCTTGTCACAATCCAGAACTCCCCATGGCCTCAGGCTGAAGTTTCTCTCTAACCAAACCACATCCTTGTGCTATTGATGCATCAGAGCTCCCGGTGGGATATGCTGAGGCCAGACATAAGCTGAACCCACATTTCTGTCTGCTCTCCTAGATTCGCTGAGGCTGGCAGGAAAAGATTCTGGGTCTGCAGACCCTTCCTTCCTGGGTGGGGGAATTGGAGTCCGTGTGGACTGCCTGAGATCTGGCAGGATGCAGGAAACCAGCCCCGATGCTGGAGTCCTGGGGTCACGCTGCTGCCTGCAAACCTCCCCTTCGAAGACCTTCCTCTGTGGCTGCCCCCAGGGCCAGAAGCACTCCTAGGATGAGAAAATCCGTCTTCTCAAATCAAGGTGGGATTCTCTGTGGGCAGAGACCATGATTTTTCCCCCTGCCCTGAAAGATATCCTTGGGACTTGGAGATGGCCCTGAGAGAGAAGGAGCAGGAAAAAGCAGAGATTCCCTCCATCCATGCAGAATCTGGACACACTGGAGGCTTTTTCACTGCTGGAGGCTGCAAAGGGGATCCCTCTGTGGCTCCCTGTGGGGGTCTGTATTGGTCAGTGTTCTCCAGGAGAACAGGATCAAAGGGAGATAAGATATAGACAGGGGTGTTAGTATAGGTAGGTAAGAGGGAATTTTTTACAGGAAGTGGCTCATGCGATTATGAAGGTCCGGAAGTCCCACAGCCTGCCTTCTACAAGCTGGAGGACCAGGGAAACTGAGGCATGAGAGAGCCCCAGTAGGGGTAATTCATTGTGAGTGCAAAATCTGAGAACCTGGGGGATGATTTAAATCCCAGAAGCCAAGTTCCTGAAAACCTGGAGGTATGAGGTCTGATGAAAGGACGATATGGACATCTCAGCTCCAGAAGAAAGATGGAATTCGCCCTTCCGGCATCTTTTTGTACTACCTGGGCTCTCAGGGGATTGAATAATGCCCACACTGGGGAGGGGATCCTTCTTCCTCAGTTTACCAATTCAAATGCTAATCTCTCCTGAAACACCCTCACAGACACACCTGGAAATAATGTTTGACCAGGAGCAGGACTTGAGGGAACTGGCTCCACTCTTCTACTGTTTGACCAGCTACCTGGGCATCCCTTAGCCCAGTCAAGTGCACAACTAGAATTGACCATCACAGGAGGTGATGGCCCCTCACCCCCACGGAGGAGTTAATGAGGGTCCTGACTCAGCTGGTGGCCACCTACCCCCAGGGCTTTAAGGTCTGGATGGGTCTCATCTCCCCCCTCACCATATTGTGCCACCTCAATATCATCTGGTCTGTCATCAACACCTCAGGTACTTGGCCAGGTGCGGTGGCTCAAGCCTGTAATCCCAGCACTTTGGGAGGCCGAGGCGGGCGGATCACGAGGTCAGGAGATCGAGACCATCCTGGCTAACACAGTGAAACCCTGTCTCTATTAAAAAACAAAAAATACAAAAAATTAGCTGGGTGTGGTGGTGGGCGCCTGTAGTCCCAGCTACTTGGGAGGCTGAGGCAGGAGAATGGCGTAAACCTGGGAGGTGGAGCTCACCTCAGGTACCATCTGGAACACCTGGTGGTGGGTGCTGTGGTGGATTTGAGCCTGCAAGCCCCTCTATCCCCAAGCTTCTGTGTGGCCCCTGTCGTACTCTGGCCCCTCCTTTCCTTCTCTCTCAGCCATCTTTGTCTTTCTTTCATGTATTCACCAATTCCCATCTCACCATCTCCTCCCTCCACTGCTATCTGACCCTGCTGTCCTGGTGTTCTGGGCTGCTCTGGGGCACCAAGAGGCCTCAATCCAAGGCCCTGTCCTGGAGGAACTTCCAAACTTGAAGAGATGGATCTGGATAGAGACATCGCCAACTTCATGGGGTCAGGAGTGGTCCAGAAGAAGATGGGCTACGACAGCCCAGAGGAGAACAAGTTCTCTACTGGGGCAGGTTGGAAGACTTCCTGGAGGAGGAGTTGCCGGAGCTGGGTCTGAAACAATGGGTAGGAATGTTTGTGGAGTGTTGGAATTGGGCATCGTTAGTATTCAAGGCCCCCTGCCAGGCCTGGCAGCTCCTTGCCTGTCCCCAAGCTCAAAACAATGAGGAGGACTTGTGACTGGTGGAGAATCTGGGCTGCTATTTTCATGACATCCACCTCTTGTGGGTTGATTCCTTCTACCCCGTCCTGTAGTTCTTTCACTATATGCTCATTGCCCACCTGCTCCAGGGTCCCAGGGATCTCCAGTAGGAGACCTCACCCCAGCCCGGAGCTCTACCCTTGCCCTCTGCCCTTCCCAACTTTGGACAGGCTTGGCTGAGCAGGGGAAGGGGAAGTGTCCCACAGAGACTATGGATCTGAACCCAAAATGCTGAGTGACTTTGGGCAGATTCCCAGATGTCTCTGGCTACTGAAGTCTCTTTCAGCTGTGAATGGTGGAAATTCAACCTAATGTGGTCTCAGCAAAGAAAGGGAATCTACTGACTGTAATGTCTTGGTTGGGTGGCCTTCAGGCATGGCTGAATACAGGTCTCGCACAATTACGTTGGAAATCTGGCTCCATCTCTTGGTTTTCTCCTTCTGTTCATCACTTTTCCTTTCAAGGCAGCCTTTTCCTTGTGATATCAATGATGAGTCCCAGAAGCTCAGTTCCTATGGGAAAGCCCACCTTTCCCCCAGAGTTCCCAGAAATGGTCCATGATTTACTTTACTTATCCCGAACTGAGTCATAGAAATAATTTTTCACCCAGTCGCTGTGTCTCTGATTGCCCAGTCTTTGCAGGCATGGAGCTTCCAGAGCTATTGTTTCGGAGGCACTGATATGGTTTGGCTGTGTCTCCACCCAAATCTCATCTTGAATTGTAATTCCCATAATCCACATGTGTCTAGGGAGAGGCCAGGTGGAGGTGATTGGATGATGGAGACTGTTTCCCCCATGCTATTCTCATGATAGTGAGTGAGTTCTCATGAGAAGTGTGGCACTTCCTCATTCTCTCTTCTCTCTCCTGCTGCCAAGTGTGAAGGTCCAAGCTTGCTTTTCCTTCACTTTCTGCCATGACTGTAAGTTTCCCGAGGCCACGTTGGGGGAAGCCTAGGAGGGGGCTCAGCAATAAGAGAGGATGTTGAGATGCTGCATGGAATTCCTAGGGCTTGGATCTAGATCTTTTTCCTGCAGTTCCTTCTCTCTGACAGCCTAAAAGAGTATGAATTGGATTTTGTGTGTTTTTCTCCTGATTCAGAGCTCGGAGGAAGGAATCCTATGCACACAAGGCCTGTTGAGCACCCTTGGGACCATGTGCTGCTGGTGGGTGGGGCCCTGGCACACAGTCATGCACATCTTTCTTTCCATCTGCATCAAGCCCATGCTCTTGGCTCCAGGTGGACACTGCACTGGCTGTCCTTTGCCCGCTGCTGAACTCTCTGTGCTGTCTGCAGCTGGTCGGGTGCCCCATGTGCAGAGAGAGGGGGCTGTGGCAGAGATATCACTGCCTCTGTTTCCTGTGGACTTCCACCTGTTTGACCACTGTCTGCTTATGACTGAGGCGTGTCTGTGGGATGGCGGCTGCTGTATATGCTGATCGGCTCTATGGTCACATCTTATCACATGTATATTTACACCTGGGTCCTGGTTACACCTGGAATATGTCATACCTGTCTACACCTGCTATATGTTTACACTTGGGATCATATGGCCCCTCTCAGCCTCATCCCCTCTGCCTCCACTCTGTCCTCCTAGGCTGAGCCCAGCCTGTAGGCCTATAGGTTTGCTCCTCCAGCTGGGCTCTTTATCCCCAGAATCTGACGCGGGTAATCCTCAGTGGGGTTGGGATTGGATTGTTTCTTCCTGCTTCCAGCACTCAGGTCTCAGCTCAGACCCTGGGCTGCTTGGAGGCAGAACTTGAACTCTTGCCAGGGTATGAAGCCAGAGATGACAGGCTTCTGTCTCTGAATCTCCTAAGTCTGCACCAGGGGAGGTGCCTGACGTCCTCCCCGCCCGTGTTTGGAGAGGAGCCCAGATGATCTGGGGCAAGGGTTGGCCTGGCCTAGCTCAGCTGGCTACGAACAATCACGGTAAGTATATGCTTTTACCTGAATGCCCTTGTCTTGGAAGGGCAGGGTGGAGGTAAACTCGGGGCTCAGATTTCCCTTTAACCACCCCCTAACTTCCCCTGAACTGCCAAGAAGGTGCAGAGACCTGAGAATTCAGTACTCGTCCTGGGGCACCCTGAGCTGCACTCAGCTGGCTCAACCCCAGGTTTTGGCTGGCTGCCCAGGCACAGAAGACACACCCAGACTGTGGGGATTGGCTGCTCCAGCCCAGCCCAGCCTCCTAGGGCCTTCCCTAGATCAGGGGCCAGGCCAAAGACCTCCCAGCAGAAGAGGAGAGGAGGTTGTGTGGGACAAGCTGCTCCCGACAGAAGGTGCCAGGCTGGGGGTGGCCCGGCTGGAGGGTCCTGGCCTGGGATGGGGAGGGCACTGCCCAAGGCTGCGGTGGCTACAAGCTGCTCACCTGGGACAGTGGTGATTTCCTGGTACCTGAACCCCTAGCAAACTCCCAAGGATTCAGGCTGGGTCCTTCTGGCCTCTAATCAGCTCCTCTCTCTTTCCCTTTCTCTGTGGTTACCAAGTCACTGGAGGCCACTTGGTTGTTGGTTTTGGTTGGGCCTTTCCGGACTTTAGATCTCAGCCCTTGGTTACCCATCCCTGAGCCCTCCCTGTCCTGCCCCCAGCAGTTCCTGACCCTGCCCCTCTCCGCTGTCCCCGGAGCTCTTCCCTGGGCCTCAGGACCTCACCCTCCATCCTGTGTGCCCTGCAGGATGTCACTGCTGAGTCTGCCCTGGTTGGGCCTGGGGCAGGTGGCAGCATCCCCTTGGCTGCTCCTCTTGCTGGCTGGGGGCTCCTGGCTCCTTGCCCGTGTCCTGGCCTGGACCTATGCCTTCTATCACAACAGTCGCCGGCTCCAGTGTTTCCCGCAAGCCCCGAAAAGAAACTGGTTTTGGGGTCATCTGGGCGTGGTGAGTGCAACAGCAAAATGTGTCTGGGGTCTCAGGGTGGATGGACTTCCAGAGGTGCAGGAATGGGGCTCAGGGAGCTGGGTATTGATGGTGGCTGGGGTCTGGGACCCCAGAGAAGCAAGGGAGATGGCTCACTCGTTCCTCTGCTCACTCACTCATTCCTCTCTTCACTCACTCCTCTACCCACTCACTCATTCCTGTGCTCACTCATTCATTCGTCTGCTCATTCACTCATTCGTCTGCTCATTCACTCATCCCTCTCCTCACTCATTTGTCTGCTCACTCACTCATTCCTCTCCTCAATCACTTATTCCTCTCCTTAATCACTTATTCCTCTCCTCACTCACTAATTCCTCTCCTCACTCACTCCTTCCTCTCCTCACTCACTTCTTCCTCTCCTTACTCACTCCTTCCTCTCCTCACTCACTCATTCCTCTCCTCACTCACTCATTCCTCTCCTCACTCACTCATTCCTCTCCTCACTCACTCATTCCTTTCCTCATTCACTCATTCCTCTACTCACTCGCTCATTCCTCTGCTGTTCCATCCCAAGCCTTTCTCACTTCCTTGTCCTGTCACCCCAGCCTGTCTGGATCCTTTTCCTACCTGTCTTTCTTACAATAGTGCACCTCCCAGAGGCTCCTGCTGGGCTGTGGGGGGGCACAGAGCAGGGCTCTCCTGGCATTCCCACCTTCTCCACTGCTGAACTTGAGGCCTCCTGAGTCCACTACACAGGGGCTGCTCCCTGCCTGGCCCATTTGCTTATATCTGCCTATCTCTGGGCTTGCTGCTTTCCCACAGGAATTAGCTCTGACTCCCTTCCCCTAGCCCAGGAGGGACACAGCTGGGCTAGAAGAGAAGTCTGGGCAGTCTCCCACACCCTCCCCTTCCAAGGGTGACATGCTCTTCCCCACTAAGATGTCTCAATGAGCCCTGTAGCCCAACCTGGATATAATTTGGCCACTCTCTTACCATTTCAGAAGCTGTCCTTGACATCCCCAGACCTTGCCCTCTGACTTGGACCTGCCCTCACCTTTGGGGGACGTGGCCTCCGTCTGCTCACTTAATGGCAGGATTGATGGGCGTGTCCACAGGTGAACAGGAAGCACTAGCATAGAGCATGGTGTAAGGGCGGCTCTCCCAGGTGCGGACTGCCATTCTGATGGACATTAGAGTCGCCTCTGCTCCCCCGGGGGTTGCTGAGAACGGAGGGCCCTCAGTATGCAGATCCTTCATCTGTAGGAGGAACCAGTGCCCATTTGGACCAGCCAGGACACAAAAGGATGTGGGAACCAGCCCTAGGGATATGTCCTGAGGCCACACTGCTGCCCCAAACCTCCTCCCATGGGGACCTTCCCATATAGCAATCCCCAGACTGAAATCATTTCCAGGACGAGAAAACACATCCTCTTGAGCAGACAGCTTGTCTTCTCCCTCTGCTTTGGTATTTACCCTCAGATCCTGGGACAGCCCCAGGAGAGAAGCGGAGGTCAGCATAAATCCCCTGCAGCTGTTCAGAATCCAGACACGCTGCTCACTGCAGCGCTGCACCATGTGCAGTGGCTGCAGGGAGACTTGCTGTGGCTCCTTCTAGGGAGGTGCATTATTCAGGGTTCTCCTTAGAAACAGGTAGGGTCTGTTTCTTCTTACCTCTAATCCATGTATGTATGGAGACAGAAAGAGACAGAGAGATGAGAATTTATTATGGGAATTGGATAATGTGATGATGGAGGCCAAGAATTCCCATGATATACCATCTGCAAGTCAGAAAGCAGGGACACTGGTGGTGTAAATTCATCCTGAGTCCAGAAAGGCCTGAGTTGGAGTTCTGAGGACAGGAGAAGACGGATGCCCCAGCTGCAGAAGAGTGAGCAAATTCTTTCTTTCCTCTGCCTTTTTGTCCTGTTCAAGAATTCAATGAATTGGATGGGTGCTGAGGTCTCAGGGTGGATGGGCTTCCTGAGGGACTGGACGTCCAGTAGGGGCTCAGGGAGCTGGGTATTGATGGTGGCTGGGGTCTGGGACCCCAGAGAAGCGAGAGACATGGCTCACTCATTCCTCTCCTCACTCACTCATTCCTCTCTTCACTCACTCATTCTTCTCCTCACCCACTCATTCCTCTCCTCACTCACTCATTCCTCTTCACACTCACTCATTCCTCTTCACACTCACTCATTCCTCTCCTCACTCACTCATTACTCTCCTTACTGATTCCTCTATCCACTCACTTATTCCTCTCCTCACTCGCTCATTCCTCTACCCACCACTCATTCCGCTCCTCATTCACTCATTCCTCTCCTCACTGATTCCTCTATCCACTCACTTATTCCTCTCCTCACTCGCTCATTCCTCTACCCACCACTCATTCCGCTCCTCATTCACTCATTCCTCTCCTCACTTACTCTTCTGCTCACTCACTCATTCCTCTCCTCGCTCCCTCATTCCTCTATCCACTCACTCATTCCTCCCCTCACTCACTCATTCCTCTCCTCACTCACTCATTCCTCTGCTCACTTACTCATTCCTCTACCCACCCACTCATTTCTCTCCTCCCTCCCTCATTCCTCTCCTAGCTCACTCATTCCTCCACTCACTTACTTATTCCTCTCCTAACTCTTATTCCTCTCCTAACTCACTCATTTTTCTCCTCAATCACTCATTCCTCTACCCACTCACTCATTCCTCTCCTCACTGACTCCTCTCCTCATTCACTCATTCCCCTCTTCAGTAACTCATTCCTCTGCAGCTACTATTTCCATCCTCAGTTCAGCTTCAAACACTAATATCCCCTGAAACACTCTCAGAGACCCACACAGCAATAATGTTTGACTGGGTATCCCGTAGCCCAGTCAAGTGGACACCTAGAATTAGCCATCACAGGAGTTGATGGCCCCCTGACTTGTTTCAGATCGCTCCTACAGAGGAGGGCTTGAAGAACTTGACCCAGCTGTCGGCCACCTATTCCCAGGGCTTTACAATATGGATGGGTCCCATCATCCCCTTCATCGTTTTATGCCACCCTGACACCATCCGGTCTATCACCAATGCCTCAGGTACCCATGCAGAGCTTGTGGTGGTGGGTGCCAGGCCAAGCCTCTGCGGGGCCCCCGCAGTACTCAGGCCCCTCCTTGAGTACCCAGGCCCATCACTGAGACTTCCATCTCAAAGTCTTCTCCCTCCATTGCCATCTGCTCCCTGCTTTGGTGTTCTGGGCACCACTGGGGCCCCAAGATGCCTCAATTCGGGGCCCTTTATTGAAGGAACCCACATGCTTGAGGAGAAGGGTCCAGACAGAGACATTTCCAGCTTCATGGGGTCAGGAATGGGCAAGAGAGAGATGGATGTGACAACCTAGAGGAGAACTGGTGTCTGCTGGGGCAGGCTGAAAGGCTTCCTGGAGGAGGAGTTGTTGGAGCTGAGTCTGGACCAATGAGTAGGATTTTTTAAAAGTGTGTGGCAGGATGATGCAGTGAGCATCATCGGTATTTGGAGGCCCAGCCAGTCCTGGCATCAGCCTTGTCCATCCCTCAGCCCAGAGTGGTAGGAGGACTTGTGGCTGGTGGAGAATTTGGGCTGCTATTCATGTGACCTCCACCTATGATGGGTCAGTTCCTTCTACCTCATCCTGTCACTCATCCACCCTAAGTTTACTCTCTCTTCCTACAGGCTTCAGTTCTCCAATAGGAGAACCCACACCAGCTGCTTGATCTTCCCTGCTCTCTGCCCTTCTCATCCTTGGACAGACCAGGCTGAGCAAGGGAAGGGGCAGCATCCCACAGAAACTATGGCTCTGACCCCAAAATCCCTAGTGACTCTGTGCAGGTCACCAGCTCTCTCTGGCTGCTGAGGTCTCTTTCAGTTGTGAGTGCTGGAAACTCAACTTTGTGTGCTCTAAGCAAATAAAGAGAATCAAAAGAGTGTAAAGTCCAGGGAGGGTGGTCTTCAAGCATGGCTGGATCCAGGTGTCAATGAACATCTTCAGGAATCTGTCTCCTTTTCTTAAGTTCACCATTTCTCTGCATCAATTTTTCTTTTAAGGCAGCCCTTTTCTTACGGTGTCAACCATGGGTCCCAGAAGCTCAGTTTTTGTCAGAAAGCTCACCTTTCCCCCAGGGGCCCCATAAATATTCTATGATTTCTATATTACACCTCATTACATCTGGTATTGTTTACCTGGGATCATATGGAGAAGTCATCATGTGTGTGGCTCAGCTGTGGCCAAGGACACTTGGGGCGTGTGCCAGACTTTCTGGTTCTTCTCTGACATGTAATTTGAAATTGTCTTCTCCTCCTTGTCATCTCTTGGCCATGTTTGTGGCTTGCCCAAGATCTGGGACCCAGGGTCCCTTTGAGAACTGTCAGAGTTGTTCCTGAGCCAGGTCTCAGAATCCATTGCAATCATACTTGAAGAAAAGTCTTGGTTACACCTGTGACATGTCCAGGACATTTAAGAACTCATATTTAAGTCCTATCTGGAGCCTGTCTTTGGGGTACACAAAGGTCATGTCGGACTATCTCAGGTCCATGTCAGATGATGTGTCATTTAGGGCTCCTCATGTGTGCTGTGGCTATGCCAAGGCATGTTAACATATGTTGGGGACATGTCCCAAATCCCAGGTCCATATCAGGAGATGATAAAGAGTGCTGGGGCAGACAGGGTGCCCGAGGCCTCGGGCCTCTGCTACGCTTGGGTGTTGCAGAACATGCTGGGCCATGTAGGAGCCATGTCAAGGTGTTCTGGGGTGTGCTGTGCCCCGTTAGGTTCTGTCATTGCCCTACTGTGCTGTTGCAGCCTGGTCTGGTCCTTCTTCCTGTATCCTCCATTCTTCCTTTGCCCTTGGCCTCCTGCCTGCTCTTCTGAGCATGGAGTGGGGAAATTCTTGGTAGGGAGCCTCCCTCTACACCTGAAGTTCCTCTCTTGCCCTCTGCATGGCCCCTGACGGTCGTCATTCATGCCAGCTGCCGCTGCACCCAAGGATGACCTCTTCACCGGGTTCCTGAAGCCCTGGTTGGGTGAGTACCTGCAGGCGAAAGGGGTTGGGGATAACTTTGTGGGGGGTGAGGATGATGCTGCTCTTACCCACTGCCCTTGGTTGCCCTACTAGGAGAAGGGATAATTCTGAGTAATGGTGACAAGTGGAGCCGCCACCGTCGGATGCTGACGCCTGCCTTCCATTTCAACATCCTGAAGCCCTATATAAAGATCTTCAACAAAAGTGTGAACATCATGCTCGTGAGTCCCTTGAACTCTGGTTCCCAGCTGGAGTCTTCAGGTGGAGGGACCAGGGACAGATCTGGTCTGGGATTTTGGCTCTGCTGGGTGGCACTGAGCCATTTTTCTTCCTGTCTGAGACTTGGTTTCTGCATCTTTAAAACGGGGATAATAATCCCTAATTAAAAGGTGGCAAGATGATCGAATGAAGTCATTTGCTTGGCACACAGTAGGTTCTCAGAAGGTGTTAGTTCCTGTTTTTCTCGCAGAAATCCTGTAAACTCAAGAGAGCAAAGATGAAGATTGCATAGTAGTCATTGCTGATTACAAACCACTTCAAAACTCATTGGCTTAGAGCAATAAGGGTTTATGATTGCTAACAAGTCTGTGAGACAGTTGGCTGGTTCTTCTGGATGTGGAAGGAATCACTCTTGGCACATGAGCAGCTGGGGATCAGGTAGGAGCTTTGCTGATCCTGGCTCAGTTCATTCACATGTTTGGGGCTTCACTGGCTTCAGGCTGATCTGGGATGGCCTCAGCTGTGACACCTGGACTTTCCCCCATGTGATTCTCTGCCTCCAGAAGGCATCTTGTTGTTCACATGGCAGAGAGGCTGCAATGTTTCTGGACATTGTCTCTGCAATGCTTCAAAGTTCAGCCAGATTTGGGTCTATGAGAGTTATTACATCATCATTTCACCACACTGTATTGGACAAAGAAAGTCAAAAGTCCAGTACAGACTCAAAGGGATGTAAAATGAAATTAATCTCTTAATGGGAGTTGCCGAAAAATTACTGTACAAAGGGTGTGAATACAGGGAGAAGCGAAGAATTGGGGACAAGAATTCCTGAAAGGGCCAAGAATTTTTTTTTTTAATATACAAGCTGGTAAGTTAGCTTGTTACTGTTTCATGGATTCTAACAGAAGACACGAGACTCCTGGGTCAGAGACAAAGGGTAGTTGATTACTCATGGCACAATAAGCAACGTGTACTTCCTGTTGGTTTGTATCCTTTTTCTGAGCCAGCCTATATTCCATGGGGATGACATTGGTGGGCCTCTATATTAGCTTGCTCATGCAGTACATTGCATGACAGACAATGGGCATTAGGCTTACGGAATCTGCTTTAATAGTGGCAGATACAAGCCTGATATTGGTCCAGGGGGAGTCATTGCCTTCTCTCTCCAGGTTGTTGTCTGCAAACACAGCTCTGAGATATGGCTCAGGTGAGAGCATCATGGTCTTGCATTGGTGGCATACCCAGCAAGGATGCTCTGGGCTGATAAAGAAGTGCCTCTTCCAACACAGGGATATTTTTGAAATGAACTTATTACAATGAAGATGAATAAAGTGAACATTTACTGGTCACTCACCATATGCCTGAGACAATGTCATGTCCCAATGCCAGGATATATGTTGTCTAATTTAATAACCCTGTGAGGTTGTGGTTATTTTTGACCTATTGCAGATGATGAACTGAGGGCCAGAGAAATTAGGGAGCTGAACACAGTTCAACCAGTTAGTAAGTGAGCTAGGAGTAGTGGAACAGAGATTGTATCCTGGTTTATCTGTCCCCAAAGCAGATCACCTTGACCATTATTGAATATTTGACAGGTGGGACCTAGAGGAGGGCAACAGGTTGTACCAAGGGTGCACAAAGCATAGGAGACAGAGCTGAGACTTGAATGCCGGTCTCTTGGCTCCAAGTCATGGGTCTTCATCTCCTAATACTAACGCCTTCTGCTTCCATCCAAGTCTGGTTCTCGCTGGCAATTGGTTCTTGGGGCAGAGGACCCAGGGGGCTGATTGAGGGGGAGTCCCTCCTGATGCTTGGGGCTGGGGAGGGGCACAAAGGAGGCAGGGCCCAGCTCTAGCTCTCTTGGCCAGGACAGGTGGCAGCAGCTGGCCTCAGAAGGCAGCAGTCGTCTGAACATGTCTGAGCACATCAGCCTGATGACCTTGGACAGTCTGCAGAGATGCATCTTCAGCTTTGACAGCCACTGTCAGGAGTGAGTTCCTTCCCAGGGCCTGGGATGTGAATCCACGGACCAAAGGGAGTTAAGCTGGGGAGGGAGGAATGAGCAAAGTAACCCGAAGTACCTTTCAGGAGGATTTGTATCATAGTTGGGCTTTGAAGGTCGAAAGTGTTGTCTTTCCAGGTAGGTAGAAATATTTGGGTAAAAGCAAAGTTAGGATGAGCCAAGCATGTGCAAGATACAGTAGAAATGAGGTTGTGGAAGTAGAGGCTAGATATTAGGGACACTGAAAATTAGGAAAAGTGGTATGAAGTTTATCAAGAGATTTTCAGAGAGCTTTTGTAGTTTCAGCTGATGATGGATGTTGTAAGAGCTGAGCTGTGTGGGAAACTGATGGCTCGCCACCACACCCAGCTAATTTCTGTATTTTTAGTAGAGAGGGGATTCGCCATTATGGCCAGGCTGGTCTCGAACTCCTGACCTCAGTTGATCCGCCCGCTTTGGCCTCCCAAAGTGCTGGGATTACAGGCGTAAGTCACTGTGCCTGGCTGCTCCTTCTGTCTTACAGTGTGAAAGTTGAAACAGAGAGAGAGAGAGAGAGAGAGAGAGAGAGAGAGAGAAAGAAAGAGAAATAGAGTTGGTTATGGTGGGGGTTGGAGCAGGGATCAACTGGAAGAGGATGAAGTCTGAGTTGTGTGGACATTTTTGGTAAGGTAAATGATCAGTACTGGACACTGGGTGGGAGACAGAGGAGAGAAACATGGTGTCCAACCTATACTCTAAGTGCCTTGGTGCATGGAGACTGCTCTCTCAGAGATAGGAAGCAGGGAGAGAAGACAGTCTGGAGAGTCAATCTCATGACTGATACCCACCATGCATCTCTAGGACCATCTGTTTCTAGATACTCAGTTTCCTGATGGGAGGTAGCTCCTGGCTGCTGGTGGGAGGTGTTCCTAGGGCTTTGCATATGTTACAGTGTTGCCTCCCTTTCTGCCCTCGGCCTGCAGGAGGCCCGGTGAATATATTGCCACCATCTTGGAGCTCAGTGCCCTTATAGAAAAAAGAAGCCAGGATATCTTCCAGCACATGGACTTTCTGTATTACCTCACCCAAGACGGGCGGCGCTTCCGCAGGGCCTGCCGCCTGGTGCATGACTTCACAGACGCCGTCATCCAGGAGCGGCGCCGCACCCTTCCCACTCAGGGTATTGACGATTCCTCAAGGACAAAGCCAAGTCCAAGACTTTGGATTTCATTGATGTGCTTCTGCTGAGCAAGGTGGGTTTCTCTACAATCTGAATTTAAGTCAGAGAATAGAGCTTGATATCAAATATCAGGTGAAGTAAGTTGGACTTGATCTAAAGAGCCCTGGGAGCCATGGAAGATGCTTGAGAAAGAGAAGATCACAGGTAGATTTTAGAGATGACTCTGTTGAATGCAGCCATCAGGGCATTGCTAATTTTGAAACTGTGAAGAGCCTGAGATTTTACTGAACTTACAAGTCAGTTTGTTAGTCTTTTGCATTTTTATGTATATCTATATGTCTATGTCTTTGTCTAAATCTATGATAAAAGATGCACTAACCCCCTGGATCACAGCAGCCCATTAGCTATTTACAGCAATAACAGCAGGCAGAGTAGGATTGTAGTGCTGGCTCCTCCCTCCTAGAGCATCACAATGTTTTTACCTGTAAAATTTGCACCATAGGAGAGGGGCCCCCACATGATGAGTCTTATATCTTATATAGGACAGCTAGCTCATATGCTTCTTCTTTCTTACAGGGTGAAAGTTAGAGAGAGAGAGACAGAGAGAGAGAACACTGTGTTCTGGAGTATAAACTACTCCTCTCCAGTGAGATGGCAATTTCTATAGTTTATGACCCAAATATCTTCTGGACAGATAAGATTCTCTTCAGTTTACCGCTCTAGAATGTGAGCAAATATTTTTGGAGCAATATATAATTTCTAACCTCCAAGGCAAATTGCCACTCAAACATTCTGTACCCCAGGTTGCCAGTATCTTTTTCTCTGAAAGTCTGCATGATGCAGAAATTTGAAAATATTCCAGAGCCATTGATTCCTCCCACCAGTGACCAAAGAGGAGGCAAGAGAGCTGGGGGAAGCCCTTGGAATGGGGGCTCTGGTGATGGTGACCAAGAAAGATCTAGAAAGGCAGAGTGGGTTTGAGTTTCTGGAAGAAGATTGGATCTTCAGACATTGTCTCAGGTTAGACTCGGGAGTCTCAGAGATAGTATAATGTGTGTGTGTGTGTGTGTGTGTGTGTGT
>NW_012116932.1:2920392-2922694 GCF_000951035.1 Colobus angolensis palliatus
AAGTTGTTTTTGTCAATTCTTCCATTATTGTTTAGTAGTACTAGGAGCAGAGCCCAGAGGCAGAACTTGGTATCCAGCCTGGCTAGCAGGGGAAAGTTTCCAGGCTTTTGGGACAGAGAGTCCTAGCCTGCTGAGAGAACTAGTGACAATATGTGAAGGCAGATGATGACACCTAGACACGTTCAATCAATGAATTTTTCCTTCACTCCTTTCTTGTTTTCTCTGAATTATCATTTTTTTTCAAACATCTTTACTTCCTGAATGTTTGCTCTACTGTTCCCTAATTCCTACCCTCCAGTTCAGCACAGGGAGTTGTAAGAGAGACCTGGGGGTAAAAGTCATATATCTCTTGTCTAGAACACCTGCATCATTCATCCATTCAGTCTTCATTCAGCAAACTCTTCCACATGCCTTTCCAATGAGTTCTGTTCCCAGCACCTTTCTGTGCTCTAGAGACCTGGAAAGAACCCTGCCAACGGATGTGTTTTCCAGGTACTCCCAGCCTAGCGGGAACAGTCCCAGTGCAAGACATTCCCAGTCCACACGGGCAAGAATGGAGTTGAGAGCAAGAGAAGCATGGCTAGGAGTGTAGAAAGTGTTTCAAGCTAAACGTGGTGGCTGGCACCCGTGATACCAAATACTAAGGTGGCTGAAGTGGGAGGATCACTTGAGGTCAGGTTTAAAATGAACCTGGACAATATCTAAATCTGTAAAAAAATCCATCTAAATCTGTAAAGAACCAATCACTAAAAAGGTAAAAAAACAAAATAATAAAGTGCCTCAACTGAAAACCTGAATGATGATCAGTAGATGTTTGGAGGCAGTAGTGCCCTAGGTCAAAAAGACAGCCTGGGCAAAGAATTGGCCTAGGCAAAGAATTCCTGACCAAGACCACAAAAGCAAATGCAACAAAACCAAAAATAAATCAGTGGAACTTAACTAAATGAAAAAGCTTCTGCATAAAATCCAGCCAGCAATCCGACTACTATTCACCCAAAGGAAAATAAGTTATTATATGAAAAAGATACAGGCACATGCATGCTTATAGTAGTACAATTCACAATTGTAAAGATATGGAATCAACCTAAGTGCCCATCGACCAATGAGTGGATAATGTGGCATATATACACCATGGAATACTACGTGTCCATAAAAAGGAATGAAATAATGTCTTTTGCTGCAACTTGGAAGGAGCTGGAGGCCATTATTCTAAGTGAAGTAAGTCAAAAATAGAAAACCAAATACCATATATTTTCACCTGTAAGTGGAAGCTAAGCCATGAGGACACAAATACACACAGAGTGATATAATGAGCTATGGAGACTGGAGGACAAGGTTGGGAGGTGGGTAAGGGAGAAAAGACTACATATTGGGGACTGTATACACTGCATGGGTGATGGGTGCACTAAAACCTCAGAATTCACCACTATAGAAATCATCCATGTAACCAAAGCACTTGTACCCCAAATGCTATTGAAATAAAAAGAAATAAAGTAGACACAGATCTGCACATTAAAATATATCTTTGGGAGCTTTTGTTTTCTTTTTCTCAAAATATGAGTTTCAGAAAATTTGTTATTTTTAATTGATAAATTTTCGTTATACATATTCATGGGGTGCAATATGATGTTATATGTATACAATGCGTAATGACTAAATCAATTTAATAAACATACCCATCATCTAATATACTCATCATTTTTGTGGTGAGAACATTTGAAATTTGCTCTCTTAGCAATTTTGAGAAATATATTATTATTAACTGTAGTCTTCATGCATGTAATAGACCTCAAAACGTATTCCTCCTGTCTAATGGAAACTTGTACCCTTTAACCAAAGTCTTTCAGTTCTTTCTTCCTCTCTTCTCTGGTAACCACCATTCTCTTCTCGGTTTCTATGATTTCTGTGTTAACTATTTTAGATCTCACAGGTAATTAAGGTTGCGTGTTATTTGTCTTCTTGTGCCTGGCTTACTTCACTTAGCATAATGTCCTCCAGGTTCTTCCATGTTGTCACAAATGAAAGAATTTTCTTCTGTTTTTAAGGCTGAATAGCACTCAATTTTGTATATATACCACATGGAAAATGAGTTTTGAATAACAAAAGCAATGATGAGAACAGGTTCTTCTTGCACTCAATGAGACATTACAGATAAGACAAGGGTTATCCTTGACATTCCTGCTACCCCACCTAATCTCCCTTTCTCCGAGGGAGCCTGCAGAGATACTGATCTGTCATCTATCTGTCTGTCTGTTTATCCATCTATCTATGTATCTTTCTATCATATATCTCCTTTTATATT
>NW_012116932.1:2927059-2932114 GCF_000951035.1 Colobus angolensis palliatus
AGAACAGCCAGAAGAGGTCACCTCTGGCTTTTATTCCCTTCTCCGCAGGGCCCAGGTAAGAGTGCCCTGTGTCTGAGGGAGGGATGGGGTGATGTGTGCAGGAGTTGAAAAAGGAGGACGTTGCAGATGGTCCCAGTTCCAGCTCTTCCCTCCATTCCTTCACAGTTTATGGGAAAACGTTCATGGAATGGGGATGGGTGTGTCCTAGAGGGGTCCCCGGAGTGCTCAAAATCCCCTTCTCCATCTGCTGGTCTGAGCTGGGACCTGGAGTCTGGCCCAGGTTCCAGGACATGCAAGCCCACATGGGGGTCCCAGGCAAGCTTAGCCCCTCTCTATATCTCTCAGGCTGAGCTGGGTGTGGTTGGGGGGTCCCGGACCAGGTTCCTGGAGTGATGGGACCCAAATGTGGGTCTTGGGCGCAGTCACAGCCCACTCTCCTGCCTGCAGGAACTGCATCGGGCAGGCGTTCGCCATGGCAGAGATGAAGACGGTCGTGGCGCTGTTGCTGCTGCACTTCCGGTTCCTGCCGGACCACACTGAGCCCCGCTTGAAGCCGCAGGTGACCCTGCGTGCGGAAGGCGGGCTTTGGCTGCGGGTAGAGCCCCTGAACGCAGGCTTGCAGTGACTCTGTGATCCATCCACCTCTTTTTTTGCAGATTCTAATGAATAAAACGGTGCTGTCACCTCTGCCTGGGCCTCACTGACTGCCAACAGGGGGCTCTTGGGGATTGGGAGGCTTCAGGGTGAGGTCTAACCTCGGTGGGTTGGGTGGGGTGTTGTTCCTGACCCCAAGACCCTGACTGCCTCTTTGGTTGAGCATAGGGCCTCCATGCCTATAGCAGCGTTTCTCAGAGCCCAAGTACGGGCTTTATCCTGTGGACAATATGGAGCCATGGGAGGGTTTTGAGCAGGAGAGGGATCAGGATTAAGAACGGATTTAAGAAGCAAGACCAAGGCTCAGTCAGTGAGAAGCAACCATAGAGGTAGATCCTTTCTTCTGGTGTGGGAGTGTCCCAAGACCGAGATCCCTGGCCAGTTCAGAACATAGGGATAGAAGGGTGCAGCTTTTACCCTGGCAGGCTCTCAGGAATTCTGAGTTTCCTTTCTTGCCAACCTCCCACCCTGTGTCTCTCCTTTCCAGTTGATCACTTTTCTGACCCCCTTTCCCTAACTTCAGGCAGCTCCATTTTTCCTCTTTTGAGCCCTCTGACTCTGCCCAGGCAGCCCGTCCATCAGGTACTACCTGAATCCTCCCCCTACTCTCTTCTGTTATGTGCCAGGCACTCTCACAAGTGTCAGACGTTGGGCACGTCCTCACCCTTTCACCTCTAGATTCCTCCTTCATTCCCATCACTGACCCATCTTGGGGTGGGGTGCAGTCAGGACCTTCCCGTTTGACCCTTGAGATTCAAAGCCAGATGATTGGAAACAAAACACCATCCCAAAGGTATGGGATCTGGAGCCAGACTGTGGTGCTGAAGTCTCATCTTTGCTGTGTGACTTGAGCCAGTTAATTCCCCTCTATGCACTTCAGTTTCCTCAAACTTCTAATGCGGGCTACAACACTACCTACCTCAGGGTTGTTCTGAGGACAAAGTTTGAGGAACTCAGAACTGTGCCTGGTACACATTGGATGCTTAATAAATGTGGCCATTATTACCTCCTCTCTGAGAAAGTCTGGCTAATAAAGCATGTTGCCTTTCAAGATAGTTTTTTTCTACCATGACTTTAAAGACTGTCTTGGAACTCATAGGCAAAAATTCTGATATCTGTGCTCCTTGAATAATCTCTTGCCTTTTAGAGGACTGTGCATTTAGGAGGCAATTTTTTCCAAGACTGGTTGTGGGCACCTGAAAGTGCAAGGTGGTAGGAGAAGGAAAGAAGCTTCAGTTAATGTTTTAAAATGATGTCCTACTGCAAACATTGACCTCTGTTCACAGCCTAAGGAATCCTGCACCACTGCACCTTGCTGACTTGTCAAATCTTCTCTCCAGCTCATATCCTTCCCTTGTTCCACTCAGTTGCCTTGTCCTTGATTCTTATCTCCAAATACATTATGTTTTCTTGTTTAGTGCCATTGTACTTCCTTTGTACTTTTATGAAAGATCAGTTGCCTATACTTATCGGATCTATTTTCTGGGATTTATATTCTGGTTCATTGACCTATTTGTCTTTTCTTTTACTAGTGCAATATCTTGATTACTGTAACTTTACAGTAAGTCTTGAATTTGTATATTGTCATTCCTCAAACTATGTTCCACTTCTGCAATAGTGTGTTGACTATTCTGGGTCTTTTGTCTCTCTGCCTACATTTTAGAGTTAGTTTGTTGATATCCATCAGAAAACTTTCTCAAATGTTTATTGGGACTGTATTGAATCTACAGAATTAGTTGGAAAGAACTGACATCCTGAGAATATTTTCTGCCTTATAAGAAATGCTCAAGGGAGTCCTGCATCTGGAAGTGAAAATAGGATAATTACCATCATGACAACTCGGAAAAGTATGAAATTCACTGGCAGAGCAGATAGACTTAGGATAAAGAGAAATGAATCTAACTTAAATACTACAGGAAACCACAAAACTTTAATAGTAAACAATAAAAGAAGAAGAAAAGAAAAAAGGACATGCAAAACAACAAGGAAACAATTAAGAAAATGACAAGAATATGTTTACCTATCAATAATAACAAATGTAAGTGGATTAAATTCCCCATTTAAAAGATGTAAACTGGCTGAATGAATTTTTTTAGTGACCCAACTACATGCTGCCTACAGGAAACTCACTTCACCTCTAAAGGTGAAACAGAAATAGATAGTCCACACAAAAAAAGCACAAAAGCAAAACAGGAGTTGCTGTATTGTCTCTTCACGTTGTTGATTGATTTCTTTGCTCTGAAGAAGCTTTTTAGTTTGATTTAACCCCATCCATCTATTTTACCTTTGTTGCTTATGCTGTTGAGTTCTTATCAAAAAACACATTGCCCGTATCAGTTTCCTCAAGCATTTCCCCAATGTTTTCTTCAAGTAATTCGTAGTTTCAGGTTTTTTCATTTAAGTCTTTAATCCATTTTGATTTGGTTTTTGAATATGGTAAGAGATAAGACTCTAGTTTCATTTTCTGCACAACTTCAATAAATGATGGTGAGAGAACTGGATGTGTACATGCAGAAAATGAAAGTGAGGTAACACCTAACCCCCATTGAAATGGGGATTATAGAAAAGACAGTGTTTTTTTTTTTTTTTTTAATTTTTCCTGAGATGGTGGATTGGAGGCATTGTTAGCATCTTTCTCCCACTTGGAAAAACAAATGCATGTGTAAAGATTCACACTGTGAAGTTTTTTCCAAGAAGTGACACAGGAACTTCATAGGAAAACTGAAAGAAATCACCCTTTGAAAGAAGCATGAGGCTGCAGCCTACATCACAAGCCAGGTGGACAACTGTAAGTCCCCAGAGTGTGAGAGAGGGATAAAGTACCTCCAGGATATACAGTCCCAGCAGGGAATCTGGCAATCCAGGCCACATGGAAGGTCTTAAGGAAATGAGGAAATGGGTACATTCTTGGAAACATAAACTCTCCTAGCTTGAAACAGGAAGAAATAGAAACCCTGAGCAGACCAATAACAAGCAGTGAGATTGAATCAGTAATGAATAAATTGGCAACAACAACAAGTCCAGGGCCAGATCAATTCACAGTCAAATTCTACCAGACATTCCAAAAATAATTGGTACCAATCCTACTGAAAGTAGTCCAAAAGATTGAGAAAGAGGGCCTATTCTCTAACTGACTCAGTTTATGAATTCAGTATCACTCTGATAACAAAACCAGGAAAGGACATAACAACATACGAAAACTACAGACCGATACGCTTGATGAACATAGATGCAAAGATCCTCAACAAAATACTAGCTAACCAAATCCAACAGCATATCAGAAGGACTATACACAATTGTTAAGTGGGTTTTATCCCAGGGATGCAGGGATGGTTCAACATATGCAAGTCAATAACTGTGATTAATCACATGAACAGAATTAAAAGCAAAAATCATATGATCATCTCCATAGACACAGAAAAAGCATTCTATAAAATCCAGCATCCTTTTATGATAAAAAAAGTCTCAACAAACTAAGCATAGAATAAATATACCTTAAAATAATAAAAGTCTTACATGGCAAAACCACAGCCAACATCAAATGGAATGGGAAAAACTGGAAAGCATTCCCCCTAAGAACTGAAACAAGACAAGGATGCCTACTTTCACCATTTCCATTCAATGTAGTGCTGGAAATCCCAACTACAGCAATCAGGCAAGAGGAAGAAAGAAAAGTCATCCAAATTAGAAAAGAGAAGGTCAAAGCATTCCTGTTTACTGATGATATGATCATATATCTAGAAAACCCTAAAGAAAGACTCCACCAAAAGACTCCTAGATTTGTTAAATGATTTTAGTAAAATCTCAGGTTACAACATCAATGTGCACAAATCAGCAGCGCTGCTATACACCAGCAACGACCAAGCTGAGAATCATATGAAGAACTTAATCCCTTTTGTAATAGCTGCAAAAAATAAAATGCCTAGAAATACACCTGACCAAAGAGGTGAAAAATCTCTACAAGGAGAACTACAAAACACTGCTGTAAGAAATCATAGACGACACAAACAAATGGAAACACATGCCATGCTCATGAGTTGGAAGAATTAATTTGTGAAAATGACCATACTATCCAAAGCAATCTACAGATTCAATGCAATGTCTATCAAAATACCATTATTTTTCACAGAACTAGAAAAAGTAATCCTAAATAGTGACCAAGAGACATCTAGGAGTGCAAGGTGGGCTTGGCTTTCTGGAAGGAGGATGGATCTTCAGAGATTATTTCATGTTAGACTGAGGAGTCCTCAGAGCTGGTGTGATTTTCAAGGGTGTCTTGCCTTCTCTCCAGGATGAAGATGGGAAGGAGTTGTCTGATGAGGACATAAGAGCAGAAGCTGACAACTTCATGTTTGAGGATGAGGGTCCTAGTGTAGGATTACAGTGAGGGTCAGGATCTCT
>NW_012116932.1:2932999-2937758 GCF_000951035.1 Colobus angolensis palliatus
AAGACTTAAAACAGGCTCCATGACTCATGTTGGCAATGTCGATGGCTACATTCCTGCTCTAGGTTGCCTGCCCCTCCCAGGCACACAGGAGGTCCACAGTGAGCTGAGCCCCTCTAGCCACTGGGACTGGGGGCACTTTCTTCTCTGTCCCTAGGACTCTGGCTGTTCATCAACCTCTGGCTTTGCTCCCTGAGCCTAACAGGGATGGAACTGCCAGCAGGTGAGGTCTGTCCCTGCAGAAGGAGTGGGGATTTTGGGGGATGCGCCCTTCCCGACTGAGGCTGTAGGTCAGGTGCCTGAATCCCCTGGCTGTTTGAGTTGGCAAGGGTAGTGGGGTGGGGGTGGTCTACGTGCTCCCCAACACCCAACCAGTGTCAGGAGTACTGGCTTCCCCACCCTCCTGCTCAGCAGTTCTGCTAGGAGCCACCTCCTTCAAGCCTCCCCTCACCTAAGTCCACCCCACAGGGAAATTCTGGACAGGATCTAGGGAGGGCCAGGAGTGGAGCCCTGGCCCCCTCTATTGGGCGGAAAATCCTGCGTGTGGGAGAAGGAGCCAGGTACTGTCCAAGGGCCTCAAGATATTTCCCCTTTGGGGCCACCACATTGCCTGAGATTCCTCCACTATAAATGTCCCTATATTAACATGGCATTGACGCTAATGAATGGGGACGATGCAGCATGGCAGAGAGAATGGATCTGGACTTGAGGGTCTCATAGACCTGAGTTCCTATGAGCTCTGCAACTTGGACTAGGGGACTGCCCTCTCCGAGCCTCAATTTGTTTTTATGTTAAATGGACACCTTCCCTCCTCTGGATGCCATCACTCAGGTCTCTCCAACAATGCCCAGGGTTCTGGTCTAGAGAGCCGATGGGAGGGTGGTGGGACAGCTTTGGGCACTGTGATGCAGGTGAGCATCTGATACAGTCGGGTGCACATTATGTAGAACACCTGGCACATGATAGGTGCACGTTATGTAGAGCACCTGGCACACAGTAGGTGTACTTTATGTGGAGCACCTAGCACATAGCAGGTACACTTTATGCGGCATACTTGGCACACAGCAGGTGCTCTTTATGTAGCATATCTGGCACACAGTAAGGCACACTTTATATAGTGCACCTGGCACACAGTATGTGTGCTTTATGTCAAATATGTTGCACAGAGTACTTTTACTTTATGTAGGGGACCTAACACACGGGAGAAGCACTTTATGTGGAACATCTAGCACACAGTAGGTGTGCTTTATTTGAAGCACCTGGCACACAGCAGGTATGGTTTATATAAAGGGCTAGGGACTCAAGATACAGGTTTTGTGAAGGCCACCCAGCATACAGTAGACACTCTTTATGTGGAGCACCTGGCACACAGTAGGTGCACTATATGTGGAGTAGCCAGCACATAATAGACAAGATTTATGTAGAATACTTGACACAGAGTAGGTGTGCTTTAGGTAGGTCACCACGTACATAGTAGACATGTTCAATGTGGAGCACCTGACACGCAGTAGGTATGCTTTATATACGGCATGTGGCACAGAGTAGGCATGCTTTATATGAAGTACTCTGTACAAACTAAGCTTGCATTATATAGAGCATGCTGCACACAGTAGGTGAGCTTTATGTGGCACACTTGGCACATAGTAGACAGAATTTATGTAGAGTAGCTGATACACAGTAGGTGCACTTTATATAGTGAGGCTGGCACACACTAAGTGCAACAGTAGTACCTTCCATACAGTCTTTTGCATAGAGTAGAGACAGGCACACAGCAGCTGAAGTGCTAGTTGCCATCCCCTTCCCTTCGGTCCCTCTTTTTGGAGCTCCTTCTTCTTAGGAGCCTTCCTCTGTCGCCCTCTAAGGCCTCATCTGACATCCCATTTCCCAAATGGGAAGCATGAGCCCAGGAGGGCCACATTGCCCACAGTCAGAGAAAGGACAGGACAGAACAAGGACTCCACTCAGGGTCCCATTGCTCTGCCCTCCCCTGCCTAGACCCTGTCCACTCACGGCCACTCTCAGCCTCAACCCCTATGCCTCCACTCTGTCCTCCTGAGCTGAGCCCAGCCTGTAGGCCTGTAGGTTTGCTCCTCCAGCTGGGCTCTTTATCCCGAGAATCTGATGTGGGTAATCCACAGTGGGGTTGGGGCTGCATTCTTTCTTCCTGCTTCTAGCAGTCAGGTCTCAGCTCAGGCCTTTGGCTGCCTGGAGGCAGGACTTGAACTCTTGCCAGGTTGTGAAGCCAGAGATGAGAGGCTTCTGTCTCTGAATCTCCGAAGTCTGCACCAGATATGGTGCCTGACGTCCTCCCTGCCCATGTTTGGAGAGGAGCCCAGATGATCTGGGACGAGGGTTGGCCTGGCCCAGCTCAACTGGCTATGAACTCTCACGCTAAGTATATGCTTTTATCTGAATGCCCTTGTCTTGGAAGGGCAGGGTGGAGGTAAACTTGGGGCTCAGATTCCCCTTTAACCACCCCCCAACTTCCCCTGCAGACTGCCAAGAAGGTACTGAGACCTGAGAATTCAGTGCTCGTGCTGGAGCACCCTAAGCTGCACCCAGCTGGCCCAACCCGAGGTTTTGGCTGGCTGCCCAGGCACGGAAGACACACCCAGACTGTGGGGATTGGCTGCCTCAGCCCATCCCAGCCCAGCCCAGCCTCCTAAGGCCTTCCCTAGGTCAGGCATCAGGGCCAAAGACCTCCCAGCAGAAGCGGAGAGGAGTTTCTGTGGGACAGGCTGTTCCTGACAAAAGGTGCCAGGCTGGGGGTGGCTGGGCTGGAGGGTCCTGGCCTGGAATGGGGAGGACACTGCCCAAGGCTGGGGTGGCTACAAGCTTCTGGCATGGGAAACTGGTGGCTTCCTGGTAACTGAACTCCCAGCAAATTCCCAAGGATTCAGGCTGGGCCCTTCTGGACTCTAATCAGCCCATCTCTTTCCCTTTCTCTGTGGTTACCAGATCACTGGAGGCCACTTGGTTGCTGGTTTTGGTTGGGCCTTTCTGGACTTTAGATCTCAGCCCTTGTTTACCCACCTCTGAGCCCTCCCTGCCCTGCCCCCAGTAGTTCCTGATCCTGCCCTTCTCCACTGTCCCTGGAGCTCTTCCCTGGGCCTCAGGACCTCACCTTCCATACCGTCTGCCCTGTAGGATGTCACTGCTGAGCCTGCCCTGGCTGGGCCTCGGACTGGTGACAACGTCCGCAGGGCTGCTCCTGATGCTGGTTGTGGGCTCCTGGCTCCTCGCCCGTGTCCTGGCCTGGACCTATGCCTTCTATGACAACTGCTGGCGGCTCCAGTGTTTCCCGCAGCCCCCAAAACAGAACTGGTTTTGGGGCCACCTGGGCCTGGTGAGTGTGACAGCAAAATGTGTCTGGGGTCTCAGGGTGGACGGATTTCCAGAAGAGCAGGAATGGTGCTCAGGGAGCTTGGTATTGATGGCGTCTGGGCCGTAGGACCCCAGAGAAGCAAGGGCGATGGCTCACTCATTCCTCTGCTCTCACTTATTCCTCTCTTCACTCACCCCTCTACCCACTCACTCATTCCTCTCCTCACTCACTCATCCCTCTACCCACTCACTCATTCCTCTGCCCACTCACTCATCCCTCTACCCACTCACTCATTTCTCTGCCCACTCACTCATCCCTCTACCCACTCACTCATTCCTCTGCCCACTCACTCATCCCTCTACCCACTCACTCATTTCTCTGCCCACTCACTCATCCCTCTACCCACTCACTCATTCCTCTGCCCACTCACTCATTCCTCTCCTGACTCACTCATTCCTCTCCTCACTCACTCACTCCTCTGTCCGCTCACTCATTCCTCTGCCCACCCACTCATTCCTCTATCCATTCACTCATTCCTCTCCTCACTCACTCATTGTTCTCCTCACTCACTCATTCCCCTCCTCACTCACTGATTCCTCTATCCACTCACTCATTCCTCTCCTCATTCACTGATTCCTCTCCTCCCTCACTCATTCCTCTACCCACTCACTCATTCCTCTATCCACTCACTCATTCCTCTATCCACTCACTCATTCTTCTGCTGACTCACTCATTCCTCTATCCACTCACTCATTCCTCTCCTCACTCACTAATTCCTCTATCCATTCACTCATTCCTCTCCTCACTCACTCATTCCTCTCCTCACTCACTCATTCTTCTATCCACTCACTCATACCTCTGCCCACTCACTGATTCCTCTATCCACTCACTCATTCTTCTCCTGACTCACTCATTCCTCTCCTCACTCACTGATTCCTCTATCCACTCACTCATTCCTCTATCCACTCACTCATTCCTCTATCCATTCACTCATTCCTCTCCTCACTCAGTCGTTCCTCTCCTCACTCACTCATTCCTCTATCCACTCACTCATTGCTCTCCTCACTCACTCATTCCTCTCCTCAATCACTCATTCCTCTACCCACTCACTCATTCATCTACTCACTCACTCATTCCTCTATCCATTCACTCATTCCTCTCCTCACTCACTCATTCCTCTGCCCACTCACTCATTCCTCTCCTGACTCACTCATTCTTCTATCCACTCACTCATTCCTCTCCTCACTCACTCATTCCTCTCTTCACTCATCCCTCTACCCACTCACTCATTCCTCTATCCACTCACTCATTGCTCTACCCACTCACTCATTCCTCTGCTAACTCACTCATTCCTCTATCCACTCACTCATTCCTCTACCCACTCACTCATTCCTCTCCTCACTCACTCATTCCTCTCCTCACTCACTCATTCCTCTC
>NW_012116932.1:2937808-2938312 GCF_000951035.1 Colobus angolensis palliatus
CACTCACTCATTCCTCTCCTCACTCACTCATTCCTCTCCTCACTCACTCATTCCTCTCTTCACTCATTCATTCCTCTGCCCACTCACTCATTCCTCTCCTCACTCACTCATTCTTCTACCCACTCACTCATTCCTCTCCTCACTCACTCATTCCTCTCCTCACTCATCCCTCTACCCACTCACTCATTCCTCTGCCCACTCACTCATTCCTCTCCTGACTCACTCACTCCTCTATCCACTCATTCATTCCTTTGCGCACTCACTCATTCCTCTATCCACTTACTCATTCCTCTGCCCACTCACTCATTCCTCTATTCACTCACTCATTCTTCTCCTGACTCACTCATTCCTCTCCTCACTCACTAATTCCTCTATCCATTCACTCATTCCTCTCCTCACTCACTCATTGCTCTCCTCACTCACTCATTCCTCTCCTCACTCACTCATTCCTCTATCCACTCATTCATTCCTCTCCTCATTCACTGATTCCTCTCCTCACTCACT
>NW_012116932.1:2939017-2949402 GCF_000951035.1 Colobus angolensis palliatus
CTCTCCTCACTCACTCATTCCTCTCCTCACTCACTCATTCCTCTATCCACTCATTCATTCCTCTCCTCATTCACTGATTCCTCTCCTCACTCACTCATTCCTTTCCTAACTCACTCATTCATCTGCTCACTCACTCATTCCTCTCCTCACTCACTCATTCCTCTCCTCACTCACTCATTCCTCTACCTACTCACTCATTCTTCTCCTCACTCACTCATTCCTCTCCTCACTCACTCATTCCTCTACCCACTCACTCATTCCTCTCCTTACTCACTCATTCCTCTCCTCACTCACTGATTCCTCTGCACCTACTATTTCCATCCTATTTACCTTCAAATGCTAATGTCTTCTCAAACACCCTCACAGACACACACAGCAATAATGTTTGACTGGCTACCTGGGCATCCCTTAGCCCGGTCGAGTGGACACCTAGAATTAACCATCACAGCAGTTGACGGCCCCCTGACTTGTTTCAGATCACTCCTACAGAGGAGGGCTTGAAGAACTTGACCCAGCTGTCGGCCACCTATTCCCACGGGTTTATGATATGGATGGGTCCCATCATCCCCTTCATCGTTTTATGCCACCCTGACACCATCCGGTCTATCACCAATGCCTCAGGTACCCATGCAGAGCTTGTGGTGGTGGGTGCAAAGCCAAGCCTCTGCGTGGTCCCTGCAGTACCCAGGCCCCTCCTTGAGCATTCATGCCCATCACTGAGACATCCATCTCAATGTCTTCTCCCTCCATTGCCATCTGCTCCCTGCCTTGGTGTTCTGGGCACAATTGGGGCCCAAGACGCCTCAATTCAGGGCCCTTTCTTGAAGGAACCCCCATGCTTGAGGAGACGGGTCTAGACAGAGACATTTCCAGCTTCATGGGATCAGGAATGGGCAAGAGAGAGATGGGTGTGATACCCCAGAGAACTGGGAGTCTGATGAGGCAGGCTGGAATGTTTCCTGGAGGAGGAGTTGTTGGAGCTGAATCTGGACAAATGAGTAGGATTTTTTTCTAAGTGTGTGGCAGGATGGTGCAGTGGGCTTCATCGGTATTTGGGGGCCCAGCAGTCCTGGCACCAGCCTTGTCCATCCCTCAGCCCAGAGCAGTAGGAGGACTTGTGGCTGGCAGAGAATCTGAGCTGTTATTTATGTGACGTCCACCTATGATGGGTCTGTTCCTTCTACCTCATCCTGTCACTCATCCACCCTACGTTCACTGCTCTCCTCCTGCAAGCTTCAGGATTCTCCAATAGGAGAACCCACTCCAGCTGCTTGATCTTCCCTTGCTCTCTGCTCTTCTCATCCTTGGACACACCAGGCTCAACAAGGGAAGGGGCAGTATCCCACAGAAACTATGGCTCTGACCCCAAAATCCTTAGTGACTCTGTGCAGGTCACCAGCTCACTGGCTGCTGAGGTCTCTTTCAGTTGTGAGTGATGGAAACTTAGCTTTGTGTGCTCTAAGCAAATAAAGAGAATCAAAATGGTGTAAAGTCCAGGGACAGTGGTCTTCAGGCATGCCTGAATCCAGGTGTCAATGAACATCATCAGGAATCTGTCTCCTTTTCTTAATTTCACCATTTCTCTGCATCAATTTTTCTTTTAAGGCAGCCTTTCTCTTATGGTGTCAACCATGGGTCCCAGCAGCTTAGTTCTTGTCAGAAAGCTCACCTTTCCCCCAGGGGTCCCATAAATAGCCTATAGTTTCAATATTATAGCTGGTTATATCTTTTCTGTTTAACCTGGGATTGTGTGGAGAAGTCATCATGTGTGTGGCTCAGCTTTGGCCAAGGACACTTGGGGCATGTCAGAGACTTTCTGGCTCTTCTCTGACATGTGATTTGAAATTGTCTTTTCTCCTCCTTGTCATCTCTTCGCCATGTTTGTAGCTTGTCCAAGGTCTGGGAGCTAGGGTCTCTTTGGAATTGTCAGAGTCATTATTTTAGTCTTCCTGAGCCAGATTTCGAAATCCATTCCTATCATGCTTGAAGAAAGCCTTGGTTACACCTGGGACATGTCTGGAACATTTAAGAAATCATATTTAAACCCTATCTGGGGCCTGTCTGTGGGGTACACAGAGGTCATGTCAGACTATCTCAGGTCCATGTCAGGAGATAACAGAGAGTGCTGGGGCAGACAGGGTGTCCTGGGCTCCTTTAAAGGTATTTTGTAGAGTGTGGAGCTGTGCTCAGTTGTTGCAGAACATGGTGGGACATATAGGAGCCATGTCAAGGCGTGCTGGGCTGTGCTATGCCCCGTTAGGTTGTGTCATAGCTTTACTGTGCTGTTGCAGCCTGGGCTGGTCCTTCTTCCTCTATCCTCCCTTCGTCTTTTGCCCTTGGCCCCTTTCTCGCTATGCTTGGCATGGAGTGGGGAAAGTGCTGGTAGGGAGCCTTGCCCTACACCTGAAGCTCCTCTCTTGCCCTCTACATGGCCCCTCATGATCCTCATTCATGCCAGCTGCCATTGCACCCAAGGATGATCTCTTCATCAGGTTTCTGAAGCCCTGGCTGGGTGAGTACCTGCACATGAAAGGGGTTGGGGATGACCTTGGGCAGGGGTGGGGAAGGTGCTGCTCTTGCCCACTGTCCTTGGCTGCCCTACTAGGAGAAGGGATACTGCTGAGGGATGGTGACAAATGGAGCCACCACCGTCGGATGCTGACACCAGCCTTCCATTTCAACATCCTGAAGCCCTATATAAAGATCTTCAACAAGAGTGCGACCATCATGCTTGTGAGTCCCTTGAACTCTGGGTCCCAGCTGGAGTCTTGGGGTGGAGGAACAATGGACAGATCTGGTCTGGAATTCTGGCTCTTCTGGATGACATTGGGCCATTGCTCTTCCTTTCTGAACCTTGGTTTCCTCATCTGTAAAATGGGGAGGATAATCCCTACTTAAAAGGTCGTTTACTTGGCACAAGTAGGTTCTCAGAAGGTGTCAATTTCTGTGTTTTTCTCACAGAATCCCTGTAAACTCAAGAGAGTAAAAGTAAAGATTGCGTAGTAGTCATTGCTGAGTACAAATCACTTCAGAACACACTGGCTTAGAGCAAAAAGGGTTTACGATTTCTAACGAGTCTGTGAGACAGCTGGCCAGTTCTTCTGGATGTGGAAGGGATCACTCTTGGCACATGAGAAGCTGTGGGTCCGGTGGGCAGCTTTGTTGATCCTGGCTTAGTTCATTCACATGTTTGGGGCTTCACTAGCTTCAGACTGATCTGGGATGGCCTCAGCTGTGACACCTGGACTTCCCCATGTGATTCTCTGCCTCCAGAAGGCATCTTGTTTCTCACATGGCAGAGACTGTGTTCCGAGAAACTGAGAGGAGGCTGCAATGTCTGTGGACATTGTCTCTGCAATGCTTCAAAGTTCAACCAGGTTTGGGTCTATTAGAGTTACTACGTCATCATTTCACCACACTGTATTGGCCAAAGAAAGTCAAAAGTCCAGTACAGACTCAAAGGGGTGTAAAACAGAATGCATCTCTTAATGGGAGTTGCTGAAAAATTACTATGCAAAGGGTGTGAATACAGGGAGAAGTGAAGAATTGGGGGTCAGGATTTTGTGAAGTGTCTAGGACTTTTTAAAATACGCAAGCTGATAAGTTGGCTTGTTACCGTTTCATGGATTCTAACACAAGACACAAGACTTCTGGGTCAGAGACAAAGGGTAGTTGATTACTCATGGCACAATAAGTGACATGTACTTCTTGTTGGTTTGTATCCTTTTTCTGAGTCAACCTAAATTCCATGGGGGTGACACTGGTGGGCCTCTATAGTAGTCTGCTCATGCAGTACATTGTATGACAGACAATGGGCATTAGGCTTAGGGAATCTGCTTTAATAGTGGCAGATACAAGCCTGATACTGGTCCAGGGAGAGTCACTACCTTGTCTCTCCAGGTTGTTTTCTGCAAACACAACTCTGAGAAATGACTCAAGTAAGAACATAATGGTCTTGCATTGGTGGCATACCCAGCAAGGACGCTCAGAGCTGATGAAGAAGTGCCTCTTCCAACATAGGGATATTTTTGAAATGAATTTATTGCAATGGAGATGAATAAAGCAAACATTTACTGGGCACTCATCATATGCCTGAAAAAATGTCACGTCCCAATGCCAGGATATAAGTTGTCTAATTTAATTTTAATAACCCTGTTAGGTTATGGTTATTTTTGTTCTATTGTAGATGATGAACTGAGGGCCAGAGAGATTAGAGAGCTGGATACAGTTCAACCAGTCAGGAAGGGAGCTAGGAGTGGTGGAGCAGAGATTCTATCCTGGTAGATCTGGCCCCAAAGCAGATCATCTTGATCTTTATTGAATATTTCACAGGTGGGACCTAGAGGAGTGCACTAGGTTGACCAAGGGCACACAGAGCATAGGAGAGAGAGTTGAAACTTGAATGCTGGTTTCTTGACTCCAAGCCATGGGTCTTCATCTCCTAATACTAACAGCTTCTGCTCCCATCCAAGTCTGGTTCTTGCTGGCAATGGGTTCCTGGGGCAGAGAAACAGTGAGCTGATTGAGGGAGAGTCCTTTCTGATTCTTGGGGCTAGGGAGGAGCACAAATGAGGCGGGGCCCAGCTCTAGCTCTCTTCCCTTCTCTGGCCAGGACAAGTGGCAGCACCTGGCCTCAGAGGGCAGCAGTCGTCTGGACATGTTTGAGCACATCAGCCTGATGACCTTGGACAGTCTGCAGAAATGCACCTTCAGCTTTGACAGCCATTGTCAGGAGTGAGTTCCTTCCCAGGGCCTGGGATGTGAATGCATGGACCAAAGGGAGTAAGTTGGGAAGGGAGGAATGAGCAAAGTAACCAGAAGTACCTTTCTGGAGGATTTGTATCATAGCTGTGCTTTGAAGGTCGAGGAAGAGAAGAAAGTGTTGTCTTTCCAGGTAGGTAGAAATATTTGGGCAAAAGCAAGAAGGTTAGGATGAGCCAAGCATGTGCAAGAGACAGTAGAAACGAGGTTGTGGAAGTAGGGACTAGATATTAAGGACACTGAAAATCAGGAAAAGTGGTATGAAGTTTTAAAGAGATTTCCGGAGAGCTTTTGTAATTTCAGCTGATGATGAATGTGGTAAGAGTTGAGCTGTATGGGAAACTGATAGCCCGCCACCACGTCCAGGTAATTTCTGTATTTTTAGTAGAGAGGGGGTTCGCCATGTTGTCCAGGCTGGTCTCGAATTCCTGACCTCAGGAGATCTGCCCTCTTTGGCCTCAGAAAGTGTTGGGATTACAGGCGTAAGCCACTGTGCCTGGCTGCTCCTTCTTTCTTACATGGTGAAAGAGAGAGAGGGAGAAAGAGAGAAGAGAGAGAGTTGGTTATTGGGGCGGGGGGAGGGTAGCTGGAGCAGGGATGAATTGGAAGAGGATGAAGTCTGAGTTGTGTGGACACTTTTGGTAAGGAAAATGATCAGTACTGGATACTGGGTGAGAGAGAAAGGAGAGAAACATGGTGTCCAAGTTGTACTCTAGGTGCCTAGATGCATGGAGACACTCTCTCAGATATGAGATGCAGGGAGAGAAGACGGTCTGGAGAGTCAATCTCATGACTGATATCCACCATGTACCTCTAGGACCATCTGTTTCTAGATACTCAGTTTCCTGATGGGAGGTAGCTCCTGGCTGCTGGTGGGAGGTGTTCCTGGGGCTTTGCATGTGTTACACTGTTGCCTCCCTTTCTGCCCTCGGCCTGCAGGAGGCCCAGTGAATATATTGCCACCATCTTGGAGCTCAGTGCCCTTGTAGAGAAAAGAAGCCAGCGTATCTTCCAGCACGTGGACTTTCTGTATTACCTCACCCAAGACGGGCGGCGCTTCCGCAGGGCCTGCCGCCTGGTGCATGACTTCACAGACGCCGTCATCCAGGAGCGGCGCTGCACCCTCCCCACTCAGGGTATTGATGATTTCCTCAAGGACAAAGCCAAGTCCAAGACTCTGGATTTCATTGATGTGCTTCTGCTGAGCAAGGTGGGTTTCTCTATGATCTGAATTTAAGTGAGAGAATGGAGCTTGATGTCAAATATCAGGTGAAATAAATTGGTCCTGATCCAAAGGGCACTGGGAGCCATGGAAGATGCTTGAGAAATGGAAGGTCACAGATAGGTTTTAGCGATGACTTTATTGCATGCAGCTCATGGGGCACTGCTAATTTTGAAACTGTGAACAGCCTGATATTTTACTTAACTTACAAGTTAATGTGTTAGTCTTTCACATTTTTATGTATATCTATATGTTTATGTCTACGTCTATATCTATGATGACAGATGCACCAAACCCCTGGATCATAGCAGCCCATTAGCTATTTACAGCAATAACATCAGACAGAGTAGGATTGTAGTGCTGGTTCCCCATTCCTAGGGCAACACAATGTTTTTTACCTGTAAATGCACAAGACTTTGCACCATAGGAGAGGGGCCCCCACATGATGAGTCTTATATCTTATATAGGACTGCTAGCTCATATGTTCCTTCTTTCTTGCAGGGTGAAAGTTGAGAGAGAGAGAGAGACAGAGAAAGAGAGAGAAAGAGAGAGAGAGAGAGAGAATGCTTTGTTCTGGAGTATAAATTACTCCTTTCCTATGAGATGGCAATTTCTATAGTTTTATAACCCAAATATCTTCTGGAAAGATAAGACTCTCTGAGTTTACCACTCTAGAATGTGAGCAAATATTTTTGGAGCAATACATAATTTCTAACCTCCAAGGCAAATTGCCATTCAAATATCCTGTACCCCAGGTTGCCAGTATCTTTTTCTCTGAAAGTCTGTATTATGCAGAAAAAGAAAACATTTGAGAGCCATTGATTCCTGCCACCAGGGTCCAAAGAGGAGACAAAGAAGCTGGGGGAAGCCCTCGGAGTTGGGGCTCTGGTGATGGTGAACAAGAGAGATTTAGGCGTGCAGAGTGGATTTGAGTTTCCTTAAGAAGATCAGAGCTTCAGAGATCATCTCAAGTTAGACTCTGAAGTCTCAGAGATAGTATAATTTGTGTGTGTGTGTGTGTGTGTGTGTGTGTGTGTGTGTTTGTGTCTTGCTTTCTCTTCAGGATGAAGACGGGAAGGCGTTGTCCGATGAGGATATAAGAGCAGAGGCTGACACCTTCATGTTTGCAGGTGAGGGTCCCAGTGTGGGACTACAGTGGGGACAGAGGTCCCTCTATCTCAGGATCTGGGTGGGTGGACCCTGGATCACTCCATTCTGCCCATCTTCCCCCTCCCTCCATCCTCCTGAGGGCCTCAATATCTGGGCGCTGTCCACCCTCTCGTGCTGAAGTCAAGCTTACCTGGCTGCTCCTCAGGCCATGACACCACGGCCAGTGGTCTCTCCTGGGTCCTGTACAACCTTGCGAGGCACCCAGAGTACCAGGAGCGCTGCCGACAGGAGGTGCAAGAGCTTCTGAAGGACCGCGATCCTAAAGAGATTGAATGGTGAGTGCAGGTTCTTCTGGCCTGTTCCTGAGCCCATCATTCTGCTCCCCAAGTGAGGAGAGGTGGAGGAGTTATTCTGTTGATTCTTCCACTATTGTGTAGTGGGTATAAAAGCAGAAGACCACAGGCAGGGCTTGACACCCAGCCTGGCTGTCAGGGGAAAGGTTGCAGGCCTTTAGGACCGAAAGACCCAGGCTGCTGAGAGAATTGGTGACAGTATGTGAGGGCAGATAATGCCATTTTGCACATGTTCAGCAAATGAACTTCCCCTCCACTCTCTTTCTTTTCTCCCAGAAATATCATTTTTTTCGAACATCCTCACTTCTTGAATGTTTGCTCAGGTGGCGAGGGGGAAGTTGTTTTTGTCAATTCTTCCATTATTGCTTAGCAGTACTAGGAGTAGAGCCCAGAGACAGAACTTGGTATCTAGCTTGGCTAGCAGGGGAAAATTTTCAGGCTTTTGGGACAGAGAGTCCTAGCCTGCTGAGAGAACTAGTGACAATATGTGAAGGCAGACGATGACACCTAGACACGTTCAATCAATGAATTTTACCTTCACTTCTTTCCTGTTTTCTCTGAATTAGCATTTTTTTGAACATCTTTACTTCCTGAAAGTTTGCTCTTTTGTTCACTAATTCCTACCCTCCAGTCTAGTCCAGGGAGTTGTAAGGAAGACCTGGGGGTAAAAGTCATGTATCTTTGTCTAGTACACCTGCATCATTCATCCATTCAGTCTTCATTCAGCAAACTCTTCCATACACATTTCCAATGCCACTTCTGTTCCCAGCACCTTTCTGTGCTCTGGAGACCTGGAAAGAACCCTGCCTATGGATGTGTCTTCCAGGTACTCCCAGCCTAGCGGGAACAGTCCCAGTGAAAGACATTCCCAGTCCACATAGGCAAGGATAGAGTTGAGAGCAAGAGAAGCATGGCTCGAGTACAGAAAGTGTTTCAAGCCAGATGTGTAGGCTGTCGCACGTGATACCAAGTACCAAGGAGGCTGAAGTGGGAGAATCACTTGAGGTCAAGTTTAAGATCAACCTGGACAATACAGAAAGAACCCATTTCTAAAAAAGTAAAAAACCAAAATAATAAAGTGCAACTGAAACCCTGAATAATGATCAGTAGATGTTTGGATGCTGTAGTACTCTTGGTGAAAAAGACAACCTGGGCAAAAATGCAGAAAGGGGGAGTGGGAGAGAGGGAGAAGAGGGAAAGAGAGGTTTGTGCATTGGGGGAAGGAGATGATCATAAAGGGAGAAAGAAGTAAGAGGGAAGGAAAGTGAGGGAGAGCAAGATAAAGAGAGGAGGGAAGACAGAAGAAGACAGAGAGAGAATGAGAGAGGAAGGAACTGAGTTATGATGAGATAATAACCATGGCAGTGAAAGCAGAGTCCGGCTGTGGAAGGCATGGGAAAATGGTAATGGCTTCCATTTTAACCCAAAGGCAATGGGGAGCCGTAACAAGTGGTTCAGCAGGGGAGTGACAGGTCATATCTGGGCACCAGAAAAATCTTTTCAGGGCTACTGTGGATAGAGGACCAGCTGTAGAATGAAGTCCCAGTGAAGACATTCTGGGACCTGAGCCAGGCCAGAGGCTGGGGATGGAGAGGAGGCAATGGATTGGACAGGTGTTTTGGAGGCAGTGTCTTCCCATCCAAGCCTTTGCTCAGCACAGCAGTCTTAAAAGGTGGCAAAACTTTTTGTGCTTTTAAAAACCAAAATATCAAGAAATATTGTGCACTTTGTAAAAAAACAATGTGCCCAAAAATTTATAAAAATGAGCTTCCTTCTTAAGTCTCACCCTAGCAGTTTCTACCATCAATGGTTTTGTGTGTGTCCCTCCAGAAAATGGCTATCCTGATTCCCACATTACATGAACACACACTCTTTGTATACAAATAAGAGCGTATAAAATAGACATAGTATTTTTTCCCACGATGGTGGATTGGAGGCAAGGTCAGTGTGCCTCTCCCATGTGAAATGACAGAATAGTGTGTAGAGATTCACACTGTGGACTTTCTTTTCCCAAGAAACAACACGGGGACTTAACAGGAAAACCAAAAGAACCCACAGGTCCTTCAATAGAAGCTGCAGGCTGCATCCTACTCTGTAAGACAGGTGAAAACCTGTAAATCCACAGAGGGTGAGAGGGGGAGAGACTGCCTCGAGGATACACATCTTCACTGAGGAATCTGAAATTCCAGACCACAGGGGAAGGCCTTAACTCTACCCAGGGCTTGAACTGATTTAAGGAGTGGTGAGAAATATAAAAGTAGAAGCAGCAGTAGGAAGTGCCTTTCAGGCATTTCCAATCTCCAGCATGGACTGAGGAAAGCCATTCCTTATTGTATCTCACAGGGGGCCTTGGGGAAGTCAGACAACTAGCTCAGGCAGGGGTCACAGGTTGAACGAAATGACCAACTGAGTTTCTTGATAAAACCTCGAGTGGCAATGAACTCCCTTGAACAGAACCTGGAAGGCAAGCAGGAAGTGTGCTGTAGACAGGAGTTCAGGAGCTGGGTGCCTGGCCTTGGACACGGACAAAAAAGGGCGTGGCCTGAAAGCATTGCTATTTCTGTGGAAAAAGCTTATGGCCTGGGGCAAATCTTAGTTCTGTTCACAGGCTACCTGGATCTAAATCCAGTGCTATGAGTGGAACACTGCAGGTGTGAGACCCACCTTGTGCCAACTGCATGGGAGCTGGATGAGGCTTACTGCCACCTGCTACTCTCCACTCCTTTGGCAAACTCCTCTGTGAGGCAGAGGCAGTTATACTCACCTCTGGAAAATTACCGCAGTGACCTGAGAACAAGAACGGCCTTCTGACTCTCACAGGGCAAAACAAACAAACAAAAAAATAGTTGCAAAAAAACAAAACAAAACAAAAAAACCTAGGGATGTACTTAACCAAGGAGGTTAAAGCTCTCTACAATGAGAACTACAAAGCAGTGCTG
>NW_012116932.1:2950547-2950866 GCF_000951035.1 Colobus angolensis palliatus
GGAGGCGGAGCTTGCAGTGAGCTGAGATCTGGCCACTGCACTCCAGCCCGGGCGATAGAGCAAGACTCCGTCTCAAAAAAAAAAAAAAGACAGAAGATACACAAACAGCCAAGAAACATATGAAAAAATGCACAACATTGCTAATCATCACGGATATGCAAATTAAAACCATAATGAGATACTACCTTATTTCTACAAGAATGGCCATAATTAAAAAGTTCAAAAACAATAGATGCATGTTGTGGATGTAGTGAAAAGTGAAATGTAGTGAAATGCTCATACACTGCTATGAAATTAACACAACCTCTGTGGAAAACAG
>NW_012116932.1:2951741-2968121 GCF_000951035.1 Colobus angolensis palliatus
ATAGAAATCGTCCATGTTACCAAACCACTTGTACGCCAAATGCTATCGAAATAAAAAGAAATAAAGTAGACACATATCTTCACATTAACAATATATCTTTGGGAGCTTTTCTTTTCTTTTTCTCAAAATATGAGTTTTGGAATATTTGTTTTTATTTTTAATTGACAAATTTTACTTATATATATTTATAGGGTGCAACATAATGTTATGATATATGTATACAATATGGAATGATTAAGTCAATTTAATAAACATACCCATCATCTCATATACTCATCATTTTTGTGGTGAGAACTTTTGAAATTTGCTCTTTTAGCAATTTTGAGAAATATATTATTATCATCTATAGTCATCATGCATGTAATAGATCTCAAAACTTATTCCTCCTGTGTAACAGAAACTTGTACCCTCTGACCAATGTCTTTCTATTCTCTCTTCGTCCCTTCTCTGGTAACCACCATTCTCTTCTTGGTTTCTATGATTTCTGTATTAGCTATTTTAGATCTCACAGGTAATTAAAGTCACGTGCTATTTGTCTTCTTGTGCTTGGTTTATTTCACTTAGCATAATGTCCTCCAGGTTCTTCCATGTTGTCACAAACGAAAGAATTTTCTTCTGTTTTTAAGGCTGAATAGCACTCAATTTTGTATATATACCACATGGAAAATGAGGTTTGAATAACAAAAGCAATGATGAGAACAGGTTCTTCTTGCACTCAATGAGACATTACAGATAAGACAAGGGTTATCCTTGACATTCCTGCTACCCTACCTAATCTCCCTTTCTCCAAAGGGGCCTGCAGATATACTGATTTGTCATCTATCTGCCTGTCTGTTTATCAATCTATCTACATACGTTTCTATCATACATCTCCTTTTATATTCCATATATTTTTTGTCCTATGGTATTTACATTTATGGACATTTGGGCACATGGTTTTTTCCCCACTTAATAGTGTGTCTGATAGCTATTTTTTCTGAGTGCTGAATAGCATTCCATGTTTTATTTGTCCCATCCCTTTCTTGAATACACTTGTATAAACATTTCCAATCATTGTAGATATGGTCAATTAGCCTTCCAGAGTCTCTGTATTGATTTACCTTCTGGCCTGCATTGTGTGACAGGACTAGTGATCCTCATTTTCTCCTTTAGTGTAGCTGTATAATGTTCCATTCTGTGGATGTTTGTTGCGGGAAGTCAGGGACCCTGAATGGAGGTACCAGCCGGAGCCCCAGCAGAGGAACATAAATTGTGAAGATTTCATTTTAATATGGACATTTATCAGTTCCCAAATAATGCTTTTATAATTTCTTACACCTGTCTTTACTCTAATCTCTTAATCCTGTTATCTTCATAAGGTGAGGACGTACATCAACTCAGGATCTTTGTGATAATTGTGTTAACTGTACAAATTGATTGCAAAACATGTGTGTTTGAACAATATGAAATCAGTACACCTTGAAAAAGAACACAATAACAGCAATTTTTAGGGAATAAGGGAAGACAACCATAAGGTTTGACTGCCTGCAGGGTTGGGCAAAAAGAGCCATATTTTTATTCTTGCAGAGAGCCTACAAATGGACGTACAAGTAGGGAAGATATTGCTAAATTCTTTTCTTAGCAAGGAATATTCATACCCTGGGAAAGGAATGCATTCCTGGGGGGAGGCCTGTAATGGCCGATCTGGGAATGTCTGTGTTATGTGGCTGAGATAAGGACTGAGATTCACCCTGGTCTCCTACAGCACCCTCAGGCTTACTAGGGTGGGGGAAACTCTGCCCTGGTAAATTTGTGGTCAGACCGGTTCTCTGCTATCAAACCCTGTTTTCTGTTGTCTAGGATGCTTAAAGACAGTATGTGCACTGCTGAACATAGACCCTTATCAGTAGTTCTGCTTTTGCTCTTTGTCCTGTTCCCTCAGAAGTGATCTTTGTTAGACCCTTATTAGTAGTTCTGCTTTTTCCCCTTTGAAGCATGTGATCTTTGTACCTACTTCCAGTTCTTACATCCCCTCCCCTTTTGAAATCCTTAATAAAAGCTTGCTGGTTTTGAGGCTCAGGTGGGCATCACGGTCCTACCAATATGTGATGTCACCCCCGGTGGCCCAGCTGTAAAATTCCTCTCTTTATGCTGTCTCTCTTTATTTCTCAGCTGGCTGACACTTATGGAAAATAGAAATAACCTACATTGAAATATTGGGGGTGGGTTCCCCAATAGATATTTATCTAAACATCTCCCCATCTATGTATATTTGGCTTGTTTCATCCTTTTGCTAAATTAAACCTGTGCAATTGGCATGTGTCTACAGTGACCATTGTTCATATGTGTAAACATCTCTGCAGGACAAATTCCCAAAAGTGCAATTCCTGAATCAAGGACCATTTGCATTCTACAATTGTAATAATGATTGTAAATCCATTCCTATATTTGCTGAGTTTGATGGCACAAACTTTCCCACAAATTTGCCAATAGTGTTATTGTATCATTAAATTTAAAATTTTTGTCAGTCTTCACATTTCATCTTTTAATGAGCATTTTCTTAAATAAGAGTGAGAAAGAACATCCTTTGCCCAAGTTGATAAGTCACTTACTTTCTTTCTATGGGAGTGGTCATCTTATATTTTCTACTGTTTTTCTTTGGGTTCTTTTTTCTTATTTACTTATAAGAATGTGTATCACAATTAATGATTTTTTTCTGTCTTTTGTTGCAAAATATTGCCTATTGACTTTTTTTGGGGGTGCTTTTGGTTAATTTTTATGAAGTTACATTTGTCCATATTTTCTTTTGTACCACACTACCCATCTGTTTCCCAGATATTTGTGGGGCTTCCTTTAGCAGATGGGAAGTTTTCACTTATTCACACGTCTGTCTCTGACCTTTTTAGTCGTTTGAATGCATCCTTTTTTATGGCATTGCCATACCATTTTTATTACTGTGACTTTTTTTTTCTTTTTGCTTTTCTTGAGATGGAGTCTAGCTGGAGTGCAGTAGTGCAATCTCAGCTTACCGAAACCTCCCATCTCCCGGGTTCAAGTGATTCTCCTGGCTCAGTCGCCTGAATAGCTGGGATGACAGGCACTGTCCACCACGCCTGGCTAATTTTTGTATTTTTAGTAGAGATGAGGTTTCACCACGTTGGTCAGGTTGGTCTCAAACTCCTGACCTCAAGTGATCTGCCCACCTCGGCTTCCCAATACTGTGACTTTCTAATAGGTTTTAACATCTGGCAGAGTGGCTTTTTTGTTGTTGTTGTTGTTAAATCAACCCTTACAAATATTTGTTGTATGGCCAAGTGTATGTTTTATTTGGATTGAGGGAAATTTATAATAAAATACAGAGACTTCATGTTTCTTTTTAAGTTTAATCCAGGTATTTTATATCATTATGACTAGCATCTTTTCTTTTATTATCTTTTCAGTTAATGGTTATTTCTACATGGTAAAACTAATGATTTATGCATATAAATTCTATGCCCAATGAACACAGTACATGCTAAAGATGGTGTTGTGTATCAAGAGAAAAAAATATAGATAATTAAGTAAAAGCTCTTGGGACAACTGGAAAGCCTTCTGGAAAAAAGGCAACTGAACCTGGTTCTCGTGTCTTATGACAAGATAATGTTCAGACTAATCATTTTTTTCTAAAAGAGTCCTAAAAGCTGTAGAAGGAACCATGAGAAAATTATTTTATACCTCCAGAGTAGGGATAATTTTGACATAAATCCCAGGGGCTATGAAAAACTGATACACTGTTAAATGAGAAAAGATACAGGCCAGGCATGGTGGTACATGCCTGTAATCCCAGTACTTTGTGAGGCCAAGGTGGGGAGATCACTTGAGATCAGGAGTTCAAGACCAGCCTTGTCCACATGGGGAAACCCCGTCTCTACTAAAAATAAAAAAAAATTAGTTGGCTATGGTGGTGAATGCCTGTAGTCCCAGCTACTTGGAAGGCTGAGGCAGGAGAATCACTTGAACCTGGGAGGTGGAGGTTGCAGTGAGCCGAGATTGTGCCACTGCACTCCAGCCGGGGCAACAGTGACTCCATTCTAGCCCCCCACTCCCCCCAAAAGGATACATAATAGTGTCTATAGTAGATGCTGTGCTCCCATATAATTTTTTAAGATGCTAAAAATTAGCCCAGAGAGGCATACATTAAAAAAATAATAATCTGGCATCATGTGGGGAGAAGTAAATGGCATTGGGCCGTAGAGGTGGATTATGTTTTAAAGTTCTCAAATTCTGAACCAAACAAGTGCACACAATATTAAAATTTTAAATAGCCACTGCAAAAGAAGAAAGATTAAGCAGAGAATTCAGCTCCTTTGCTGGATCTTAAATGTTTATAAACATTTTCCAGTGGGGCCTCTAGTGTTTTCTAAGTGTAAAATCACTATCTGCCAAAATGATACATTTGCTCCCACATTTCAAATTGCATGACTCTTTTTTTCCCTTGCCTAATTGAACGTTCTGGTATCTCTAGTTCCATGCTAAATAAGAGCAAAATATTGGATCTGGGTATTTTGTTTGTTACTCATTTGCATTTGAGTTTGCTTTCTTGCCACAGACAATGTTTATTTTTTACGTAAATTTGTTAACCTTTTACCGCTGGCTTCTGGGTGTTTTCCTCAGAGTATTTATTTTTAACTGCTTGGCTGAATTTTCTCTGATACTTTTCTAATTGTCTGCTTCTCTAATTGTTTTCTGCTTTTTAAAATTCTCAAATGTTTGATCCCCATGGAGTTTATTTTGTGACAGAGAGAAAAGATCTCATCTGGAAATAGAAAAGCTGGAGAGTTGTGTCTTCGCTCTCCTGATAATGATTGGGGCTGGGGTGTTTCCTTAGGGACGACCTGGCCCAGCTGCCCTTCCTGACCATGTGCCTGAAGGAGAGCCTGCGGTTACATCCCCCAGCTCCCTTCATCTCCCGACACTGCACACAGGACCTTGTTCTCCCAGATGGCCGAGTCATCCCAAAAGGTGCCCACAGCCTCAGGGGGAGGAGCCTCCCAGGTAGGAAGTTGGACCCCTCAGGGGGTCCTCGTCCTGACTGCCCCCTTCTCTCCCACAGGCATTATCTGCGTCATCAATATTATAGGGGTCCATCACAACCCAACTGTGTGGCCGGATCCTGAGGTGCTGCCTTCCTCATTCACCACCACCACTCCCATCCTCTACTCTTTTTTTGTTTTGTTTTTTGTCAATTCCAATGTTCCTAGTGGAGGGGACAGGTTTTTGATGAGGAAAATCCAACATCACCTCCCCCCAACACACACATTTGTCTCTCCAACAAGGTTGCTGGACCTAGGAGACCTCACCCAGCAAACCTATGTCTCACCTGCAGGTCTATGACCCCTTCCGCTTCGACCCAGAGAACAGCAAGGAGAGGTCACCTCTGGCTTTTGTTCCCTTCTCCGCAGGGCCCAGGTAAGAGCACCCTGTGTCTGAGGCAGCGATGGGGTGATGTTTGCGGGAGTGGAAAAAGGAGGACTTTGCAGATGGTCCCAGTTCCAGCTCTTCCCTCCATTCCTTCACAGTTTATGGGAAAACATCCATGGAATGGGGATGAGTAGGTCACACAGGGGTCCTGAGTGCTTAAAATCCCCTTCTCCATCTGCTGGTCTGAGCTGAGAGCTGGAGTCTGGCCCAGGCTCCGAGACATGCAAGTCCACATGGGGGTCCCAGGCACGCTTAACCCCTCTCTATATCTCTCAGGCTGAGCTGGGTGTGGTTGGGGGGGTCCCGGGTCAGGCTCCTGGAGTGATGGGACCCAAATGCGGGTCTTGGGCGCAGTCACAGTCCACTCTCCCGCCTGCAGGAACTGCATCGGGCAGGCGTTTGCCATGGCGGAGATGAAAACAGTCTTGGCACTGATGCTGCTGCACTTCCGGTTCCTGCCGGATCACACTGAGCCCCGCCGGAAGCCGGAGTTGATCCTGCGTGCTGAGGGCGGGCTTTGGCTGCGGGTGGAGCCCTTGAACGCAGGCTTGCAGTGACCATCTGATCCATCCACCTTATTTTGCAGATTCTCATGAATAAAACGGTGCTGTCACCTCTGCCTGGGCCTCACTGACTGCCGGCACGTGGCTCTTGGGGATTGGGAGACTTCAGGGTGAGGTCTAACCTCGGTGGGTTGGGCGGGGTGTTGTTCCTGACCCCAAGACCCTGACTGCCTCTTTGGTTGAGGATAGGGCCTCCATGCCTAGAGCAGGGTCTCTCAGAGCCCAAGTGTGGACTTCATCCTGTGGACAATATGGAGTCATGGGAGGGTTTTGAGCAGGAGAGGGACCAGGATTAAGAACGGATTTAAGAAGCGAGACCCAGGCTGGGTCAGTGAGAAGCAACCGTAGAGGCAGATCCTTTCTTCTGGTGTGGGAGTGTCCCAAGACTGAGGTTCCTGGCCAGTTCAGAACACAGGGATAGAAGGGTGCAGCTTTTACCCTGGCAGGCTCTCAGGAATTCTCAATTTCCTTTCCTGCCAACCTCCCACCCTGTGTGTCCCCTTTCCAGTTGATCACTTTTCTGACTCCCTTTCCCTAACTTCAGACAGCTCCATTTTTTCCTCTTTTGAGCCCTCTGACTCTGCCCAGGCAGCCCGTCCATCAGGTACTACCTGAATCCTCCCCCTACTCTCTTCTGTTATGTGCCAGGCACTCTTGCAAGTGTCAGAGGTTGGGCACGTCCTCACCCTTTCACCTCTAGATTCCTCCTTCATTCCCATCACTGACCCATCTTGGGGTGGGATGCAGTCAGGACCTTCCCATTTGATCCTTGAGATTCAAAGCTAGATGACTGGAAACAAAACACTACCCCAAAGTTATGGGATCTCGAGCCAGACTGTGGTGCTGAAGTCTCACATTTGCTGTGTGACTTGAGCCAGTTAATTCCCCTCTATGCACTTCAGTTTCCTCAAACATATAATGCGGTCAACAACCTACCTCAGGGTTGTTCTGAAGACAAAGTTTGAGGAACTTAGAACTGTGCCTGGTGCACATTGGATGCTTAATAAATGTGGCCATTATTACCTCCTCTCTGAGAAAGTCTGGCTAATAAAGCATGTTGCCTTTCGAGATAGTTTTTTTCTACTATGACTTTAAAGACTGTTTTGGAACTCATAGGCAAAAATTCTGATATTTGTGCTCCTTGAATAAGCTCCTGATTTCCATGGTGCTTCATTGATGATAACCACACATGCAAGTGTTGTCCAGAGTATGCAGGATAAGGCAAAGGATAGTTTGTTTTTGTTTGGAATTTTATAGCATAAACATAGGATAAAACTTCTTTCAACCATGTCACCTTTTGACCTTGCAAAGCCATGATCTCTACTCTTCTGGAATGAAATCTCTTTCAGTGTTGACCTTCACATTCCAGCACCAGCAGGAAGCACAGGCGAGGGCACTATGAGTAGCATTAGAAGAGAATTCACACTGTAAAAATAATATTCATTCCTCAGCTGGTGGAACCAATGGCTAGAACCAGAGAACCAGAAAAATGATGCCTCCATTGGAAGCAAGGGAGTACATATCCTAGAATGACCCATTGAGATTGCAGAGCAACTGTGTCAAAAATGCGTGGAGAAGAGACAAGGCTATCTTATCAGGACATATTACAGATCTATTATTAAGATATATTAAGTCCTATTACCAATCTCCTTTTTTCTCTCTTCCTCCCTTTGCCAGATTTTGCTCCAAATTCTTAGTTATTACATTTCATGTACAGGTAAAAAAATTTAAAGAACTCCCTTTTTACTTGACACCTGCTTTCTCTCTCTCTCTGGCTTCTTCTCTGTCTCTCTCTCTTTATTCTGTCTATGTCTCTGTATCTCTCTCTTTATTCTATGTCTCTGTATCTCTCTCTGTCTTCTATCTCTGTCTCTGTATCTCTGTCTCTCCCTCCTTCTTGGTCTCTCTCCACTTTTGCATTCTGACATCCTTCACTCAACTCAACATATTAATGTCCACACCCAAACTTAGGCTATATCTCTCCCAAAGACAGTGAGGAACTTTATATAAGAACCAGTTTCTCTGAGGGAAGTAGTTTATTTTCCTTTGTACATTTCTTCTAATTAAAAGGATAATATTTATAAAACACTGGACACAGTGCCGATGCATGGAAAAAACTTAATGCTTGGTGGCATTTATGACTATCATGTTATTCTTACTTTTTCTTACACTAGGGGAAAATAAATATATTTTGCCTGTCCATTTAAGAAGAACCATGTTCATAAGTGCCCAGACACATCCATGTGATGATCCCCACCTGTCCATAGATAGAAAACACATTTCTAGGAACAGATAATAGGATAAAGTTAATCACAATGGCTCATAAACAAGAGATTGTGATCACTCGAGGCTAAGCAAAAAGGGATAAGAAACAATAGCTAGTATGTATCAAATACATATTTTCACATACCTGAACCCTTACAACAGTCCTATGGAGATACACATTATCTTCAGCTCTTCTATTATATTTTATCACCACCAAATTGGCACACAGGAGCTAAGAAGACAGAATTTTCTGTAAAAGTTTTTATTTATGGCATTCTTCAGCTCCTTGTTCCTTAAGCTGAAAATGATTGGGCTAAGGAAGGGGGTGAAGACAGTATAGGTGGTGGCCATCAAGGTATCACTGTACATAGAATGGAGGCCCTTGGGCTTGAGGTAGATAAGGGAGGCAAAACGATAGTGCACGACCACTACAGTGAGGTGGGATACACACGTGGAGAAAGTCTTGTGCCGGCCCTCAGGAGAGGTAATCCTCAAGATGGCAGCCACAATGAAGACATAGGAGAGGATGATGAGGAATAAACAGCCTATCAGGGCTGTGACACACACCAGCATCACACCCATGATGACAGATGATGTCTTGTTCCCACAGGCTAACTTCAAGAGGGAAAGCACATGACAGGCAAAGTGGTGGATCACGTTAGACCCACAGAAAGTGAGGTGAAAAACTATCATTGTCACCATCATCCCCATGACTGAGCCACCAGCCCAGGTCCAGGCCACAAGACAGGCACAGTCACGGGGGCTCATGAGCACGTTGTAATGCAGTGGGTGGCAGATGGCCACGTAACGATCATAGCCCATGACCATGAGAAGGAAGGAGTGAGTGAAGCCAAACATGAAGGAGAAGAACATCTGACTGGCACAAGACACAAAGGTGATGGAACGATGGGTGGAGAGCAGATCAGCCAGCATGCGTGGGGTAATGGCAACAGTGAACAGAATCTCAGAGACGGAGAGGGCACACAAGAAGAGGTACATGGGTGTGTGGACTCTGTGTTCAATCCAGATTGTGGCCATGATGAGAAGGTTGCCAAGCAATGTGAACAGGAACATCAGGAGGTACAGCAGGAACAAGACAGGCAGGAGCTGCTGGGGGAAGGCTGAGAAGCCAAAGAGGATAAATTCAGACATGGTGCTGTAGTTCTGACCAGGCATGGATACTGTATCTAGTGAGATTAGAAACAGAATTAAATGACAGTGGTTAAAACACAGACTGTAGCACAGATCAAATGGCAACTCAACAGCTCTATGCTATTCAACAACTGGTAGAATGTTCTGGGTCTCACTTTCCTCATCTGTAAAATGGAGTAAATAATAATAGTTCTTAACATTCAGCAATGTGACAAAGATCAAATGACATTAATATATCAGATAATCATGTCAGATTTTGGCTACTAATTGGGTTTCTATTAACACTGACTAACATAAAGAAAAGGTTCAATACTTAGAGCCATTAGAGACAGGCATAGATGATCAGGGTCAGAGTCTCTTGATAATGTGCCAGTTCTAGAAAACATACATTTTGACCTTGGGGTTTAAAAGTATTTTTCCTGAGAGTCTTTATCTTTTAGTTGCTTATTTAACTCAATTACATTTATTTTAATACTGATTTATTGATACTCATTTATGCCATCCTATTTCAAATTGCATATTTACTATTCCAAAAAATCTGAATAAAAAATTTGAAAGAAAAGGCTGAATACATACCCGTCAGACAAATATGCACCAAATGAAAGCTGAGGTTGCAATCTTAATAATAATAAAAGGTGGAATTTATGGAAACAATTATCACAATGTCTCTAATACCATATGCCACTCCAGGGAACCAGAGTTCCTTGAGACATGGCTGACCTGTGGTCTGGACACAGAAGAAGGCCTTAGGCACCTTGTACCGGTATGAAATGAAACTGCCACTAAGTAATGGGATAATATTAAAAGCCTGGAGGTACTAGATTGAAAAGATGCCCACTAGCCAAAAAAGATAATCACTGTACAGAAGATGGAGGAATAACCTAAATTACACCATGAGGAAGCTTTCAGAAAAATTCAGAAGGTGGATAATTCCACAGAACAATTGGTCTGGTCTCATTGATAAAGGCTCATTCAAAGGACAAGAGAGATTCGAGGACATAATCACTGGATGCAACATAGGAGACTAGTTGAATATTGATTTACATAACCAGCTATAAGTATTTTTAAGGCAATAGAGAACGTTTTGATTATAGCATGAATGAATGATTAGGTATGAGTAATATTAAGGCATTATTATTGATCTAATTACCAATTATTTTAGAGACAGGTCTCACTCTGTTCCCCAGCTTAGAGTAGGATCATGACTCACTGCATCCTAGAACTCCTGGGCTCAAGCAATCCTCTGCCTCAGCCTCCTAAATAACTGGGACTACAGGTGTGTGCCAGGTCAACTGTCTAATTAAAAAATTTTTAGAGACAGGGCCTCACATTGTTGCCCAAACTGGTTTCGAACTCCTGGCCTCAAGTGATCTTCCTATCTCAGCCTCCCAAAGTACTGGGATTATAAGCATGAGTCACCATGCCCAGCTAATTATTTTTTTTAAGTGCAATCTGGTTACTTTGTCTATGGAGAAAAATGTATAGTTTCTTGATGCATGCTAAAATTTTTAAATCACACAAACTAAAGGACAGAGAATAATATTTATACTATTTAAAAGAACATTACAGCCACCAGCATAAATATAATGAGTCTACATTACTATATATCCTGAAATATTAAGTAATAAATAGTCAACACAACTTCAGTGAGATAGATATAAATAACTAAATCAATGACAGAGAGATAGATATTATAGTTAGAAATTTTAACAGAGTTCAGAAATGGAATTTATTATTAATTACAATGCAATTAATAATATTCAGATATTAGCTATCATATGTATTAGACTCTTCACGAAACAGATAGTCAATATTTTTTCAAGCACACAGGTACTTTGTAAAAATGGACATTTCATTAAGATATACAAAATTCTTTAATTCCAAAGTATAAATGTTGTATAGATTATAATGCATTAACATTAAAAATTAATAGAGAAGAAATAGCTTTTCAAATCTCATATGTTTGGAAGCTAGCTATATAATTGAATAATCTTCAAGTTCAACAGTAAATTATAAATTTAAGAAATTTTTAGAATTAAATGATAATTCAAATATTGAGTGTCAACATTTTAACCTAAAATAGTACTTCGAGAGAAATATACAGCACTAAGTATATTTATCATGAAACTTCCTTAAGAAAAGTTCATGCTTAATAAAACCAAAATCAAGCATTGGAAAATATTGAAAGGATAGAGGGAAACAAGGAGAAGGTGCCAATAACAAAATCCAAAATTAAAAATGGTAAATATGGATAATTTTTAATTAATAAAAGCCTTCAAAAAATAATAAATTTGGGTTGTAGATGAAATGACCAAACACTTAGAAAAATATAAAATTCTAAAACTGGTTCAAGAAAAATGGGGGGCCTGTATGCTCAAATAGGCTTTAAAGAAATCTAAATGGTAGCCAAAGATCGTCTCTCTCTAAAATCTTTGCCCCAGTGAGTTTTGTTAAAGTGTAGTAATTATTATTAAACTGCTAAGAAATAGTTGGTTAGTATCTTATACATAAGCTTCTAAATGATAGACAAGTGTTAGGAAATCTGACCAGCACATCTCATCAGGTTAATGCAATCTTGGAATAAAATCAGGTGAGAATGCCGAAAAAAGAGACAATTATAGGCCTACTTCATCTATCCATGCAGATTTTCAATTCCAGAATAAAATCATAACCTAGTCAAATGTAATGTTGTATTAAAAATGGCTTACCACAATAAAGTGGTATTGGTTTATTTAGTAAATGACGAGGATGACTAACATCAGAAAACCTATCACATGATTTATCACAGGAATTGATTTTTTAAAAATTATCATTATTTAAGTCATGGCATAAATACATTTTTCTTAAACTCTACTCCTATTTATGATTTTTAAAGAACACTTCACAACACAAAACTCAAAGAGACTTTCTTAGCTAGATATAGAATATATAGCACAAAATTAGCAAATACTATACTAAATGAAGAAAATTTTTAATGCATTATTTTAGGATCAAGAAAAAGCAAAGGATACTAACTCTGCTGTTCTTTAACATGGAGCTGAAAGTCATGAGTGATGGTATAAGGCAAGAAAAAGAAATAAGGTATCTAAGGACTGGAAGGGATGAGACGAGATCATCTACCTAGAAAAGACAAAAGAATGATGACATCATCTATTAGAACAATAACAGAGCCCAGTAATGCAGAAGGCAAGGTCAGCTGGCAAAAATCCTGGTGATCCTCCTAGTATCACACCAGTAACAAGCATTCAAGAAATATAAGTTGAATACAAAGAAAGAACATTCCCAACAGCAACACAAACTATTAGGTTGGTACAAAAGTAATTGCAGTCTTTGCCTTTATCTTTACATTTAGTAGAAGAAAGTGTAGGATAATACCTTTGTAATCTAGGCATGACGAAAGGCTTCCTAAGCAAAATTTCAAATCCATGAAATATAAAGAAAAATATAAAGAAACATGTCTCAAGATTCCTTTACACCCCCAAACTGCTGAGCACTCTAAAGGGCTTTTGTTTATGTGGTTTAGAACTATCAATTTTTACCATATTGGAAATGAAAATTGAAAATTATTTAAAATATGAGTTACTAGTACATTTAAAAGAGCAATAATAAACCTATTTCATGCTAATATTGACAGAGCAGGAGCATCACTATCTTGGACAAGCCCCTCATTCTAAAATTCACCTAAATCCAAAGGGTGTCAAGCTAATGGCTAAGGTCAGTACAACCATAAACCACAAATAACATCTCCAGCCAGAAATATTCCAAACTCCTCTCCAGTCAGAGACATGCCAGCCCCTAGATAAGCCTCCTCCGGCTGGGAAGATGCCAGCCTCAAATAACCCCCACCCAGCCAGAAAGATGTCAGCCCCAGGATAACCTCCCCTCCTCCCGGAGACATTCCAGCCCTGCCATAAAACTTCTCCCCCACACAGAACATTCCAAGCTTGTAATAAGTCCCTCACCCTAAAACCAGTATAAACTCTTAGTCTGTAAGAGAAAGTGCTCCTGACTGAAATTGGCCAGAAGTCCTTCTCAGGTTTTATCTAGACGTAAACCTGTCTTTAACCACCAAGCCATGTTTTGTGTTTCTTTCCTCTTTCTTTAACTCTTAAAAATATAAGTAACATTTTCAGGCAAATAACCACATTAAGAAAAAAGCATTCCATGTGATGAGTAGCCTTGTTGGACATTTTAGCAAAAACATCGTATGTCTCGGCTTGGCAGGAAACAGCTTGATGCTCACATTTGCTTCTTTATTCAGTCTGTGGCAATATGATGTCTTAGTTGAGGCATATGATGAAAATATATTCTCACATATAATTAGTAAAATTAAGACTTCAGGGACCACCACCCTGCAGAGGTCCTCATATCATACTTTGAAAAATTCTACTATAAAATATCTAGGAATTAACCCAAAACATCCCATACCTTCAAAGAGAAATCTTAAATCCATACTAATAAACATGTAGAAGATTATCTGAAGATATGGGGAGCAGTTTACAGTCTTGGGTGGGATGGCTTGATGTGCTAATGATGTCAATTCATACTCAAATTATAACCTTAATACAATTGTGTTTACAGCTCCAGTGAATCCACCATATATGTGATAAAAACTATTTGAAAATTCCTTCAGAAAAATAAATGTCAGGCTGGTGTGGTGGCTTACACCTGTAATCCCAGCACTTTGAGAGGTTGATGAGGATGTATTGCTTGAGGCCAGGAGTTTGAGACCAGCCTGGCCAACGTGATGACACTGCATCACTACTGAAAATACAAAAATTAGCCGGGTGTAGGGTTGGGCGCCTGTAATCCCAGCTACTCAGGAGGTTGGGGCAGGACAATCACTTGAACCTGAGAGGTGGAGGTTGCAATCAGTGGAGATGGTGCCACTGCACTCCAGCCTGGGTGACAGAGTAAGACTCTGTCTCAAATAAATACATACATACAATACATAAATGTTAGCACAAAACCATACTAATATTATAAAAATGGAATCAAGAGAAGAGCTGTTCCCTCCCACATGCTGAGATACACAATAGAGTCATAGTCATTTTTAAAATTATGAAAAGTGGAACAGACACAGATCTGAGCAAGTTCATTGGAAATCTCAGAAAATAACCCTGCATTATTCAAAACCTAATATAGTACATGATAAATGTGCTATCACAAATCAAGAAGAAAAGGTAGATTGTTCACCCATTGTAGTGAGAAAACTGCTCATTTTATGAAGCAAAGTAAATCTGAATTTCTGCCTAACAGCACATACAAAGGAGGAATCCAGGTGGATTCAAAAAATAAATACCAAATATCAAAGCATAAATTTAATAGAAGAAAGTATAGGGGAATAACTTTGTGATCTAGGCTTGAGGAAAGACTTCCTAAACAAAATTTCCAAAGCACAATCATTAATATGATTTTTAAAACATGAAAAAAAAAACAACATTGAGGATTTCCATTCAACAAAGGATTTCTGGGATGAAGTTAACAGGCAGATGGGAAATGGGGAAAAGATATTTGCATTGTCTAAAACTGACAGGAGCACATCCATGTTGTGTGGGGAGTTTCTTAAAAACTGACAAGAGAATAATATCTAGAACAAACAAGAAACCGGTTATATCAAGAAGAAGTAGGTACCTTAATGCAAAAATGAGCAAAAGATGTGAGAAGATGATGCACAGGAGTTACTCAGACAAATGAATGGATGTTCAAAAAAAAAAAAAAAGGAAACCAAAAGGAAGAAAAGAAGAACAGAATGGAGGAAAGGGGAAAATGAAAAAGAGCAGTGTAATTTCACTGTATACCCCTGCAGTTCCCCAAATTATAAAATGTCCTGTGTTGATTGGGCTATGAGGAGAAAGAAATACGTATGCACTATGGGCTGGGCGCGGTGGCTCATGCCTACAACCCCAGCACTTTGGGAGGCCAAGGCAGGAGGATCACTTGAGGCCAGGAGTTTGAAACAAGCCTGGCCAACATGGCAAAACCCTGTCTCTACCAAAAATACAAATATTAGCCAGGTGTGGTGGTGAACGTCTGTAATCCCAGCTACTCTGGAGGCTGAGGCATGAGAATTGCTTGAACCCAGGAGGTGGAGGCTGCAGTGAGTCGAGATCTCACCATAGCACGCCAGCCCACTGGTGACAGAGGAAGACTCTATCTCAAATAATGATAACATTAAAAGAAATATCTATGCACTATTAGTGGGCATGTAGAATGGTGGAAATTAAAATCTTTAATGGGAGTCATGCTCTGTGTACCAGCAAACTGGCTACTGCGTATCTATCTTGACTTCTGAAACCTGTTTATAGGGGGACATGTAAGAGAATGTTCCCTGCAGCAGTTAGTTTAGTGGGGGTGTTGGATAAGCCTGCTTGTTCCTAATTGGAGAGAAGGCAGGTAAAAGGATATAGAGGCAAACAATAGATATAGAGGCAAAAGGATATAGAGCTTTTGGCAGGAGTCAGATGCACGCCGAGTAATGTAAGTGAACCTTTAAAATAATATTGAGTGAATAAAACACAAAACAGATTGAACTCTCTAGCATAATTCCATGTGGTCACATTAAAAATACATCTACATGAAACTACTCTGACTAATATAGTAATAATGAATCCATGTCATTTGTCAAAATCCATACATACAATGCGAAGAGTATAACTTAATGTAAACTATGGAATTTAGTAATAATAATGCATCAATATTGGTTCATCAATTGGAACACAAGTACCACAGGAATGCAAGATGTCAACAAAAGGAAAAACTACTCTAGAACTTGGTTAAGAATGTGTCAGTGTTGGTTCATCAATTGTAACAGGTGCTACAGGAATGCAAGATGTCAACAATAGGAGAAACTACTGTAGAACTTGGTCAATAATGTGTCAATATTGGCACATCAATTGTAGCACAGGTGCTGGAGGAATACAAGATGTCAACAATAGGAGAGAGGTCCCCACATGCAGGG
>NW_012116932.1:2975221-2976537 GCF_000951035.1 Colobus angolensis palliatus
CAGGTGGACGGAATTCTGCCTACTCTGGTATCACTGCGGATGGCTCACACACAGGTGCAGAGCAAACATCTCACAGCACTGGGATGCATCCAGCTCCATCCTACCTCTTGCAACTAGGTTAGCAAGGACACAACAGTGGAGACAAAATACACCTAGCACTGGGTTTCTCAATCTCAGCACTCGTGACATTTGGGACTGGATCATTCTTTGTAGTGGGAGCTGTCCTGTGTATTGTCTGCCATTTAGCAGCGTCCTTTACCTCAATCCGTTAGATGCTAGTAAGAAAATCCCCCCCCACACACACGTCCTGACAACCGGAGTATCTCTGGGCATGACCAAATGTCTCCTGGGGGCCAGAATCACATTCAGTTGAGGACCGCTGACCTATAAGCTGCAACGGGCACCTGGGCTGGCTGAATAGCCAGGCGCTCTGCGTGGGAAAAAACCACCCCAGGCAGCCACCTAAGGCTGAGATCTCTCTCTTTTCCCCATCTCCCCAGTTCTGCACCCCAACTATAGGCTGGGCAGCTCCATCCACAACTCTCTGACTCTGCCCTTGTACCCATATCCTCTTGGTTCCCCTCCACCTGGGGCTGCCTTCAATCAAGTGGTCTTAAGGAAAACGCAGAAAAAGCACCCTTTTAAGGTGCTTTCAGAGGGTACCCGCAGGCAACTGTAGGAGCCAGACCAAGGCCTCCTTAAACTGGTGCTGTGAGCTTTATGCCTGCAGTGGCCTTCCCAGCAGGTCATTCCCATGGGCCTCCCCAGGAAACCACCCTGGAAGGGCCGTCCTCTGGGTTTGGAGAGGCCAGGCAGGGCCTCAGGGGGTGTTGGGGAATCTGCAGCCTCCACCTCTTCCTCCAGCACACAAGGGCTCACTGCCACCTCTCTGCCCAGGAAGGCTTTAGCTCCTGCAAAGGATTGGGAAGGTTCCAGTCTCAAAGGAGATAGGACTAGAGAGAATTCTGGTTAAAGATTAATAAGGAAGGGACATACTGAGGCATAGTCGACCTCCCCTCCTGTCATAGCTGGGAACTCAGTTTTTAAGATTTCTCTGGGGTTTCTGTGTTCAGGAGGGCGGCTGCTCAGTTGACTGGGGGCCTTAGGATTTTATTTTTATTTCTCCAAATCCAACAGACCCCATGGTGCTCTGAGAGACTGGACAATGAAGATGCTGTGTAAGAACTTGCAGGACGCAATAGGGGATTCACAGTGGACATGTTTCATATGTTAGGGTGAGAAATCACTGTTCTTCACTGAGACAATAAGTCTTCACTCACTGCTGAGCCCCAGTAAGGACACAATCCAATATGTTC
>NW_012116932.1:2977887-3003620 GCF_000951035.1 Colobus angolensis palliatus
TCTTTATTCTGATATAATTCACAGCCAAAAATTCATCCATGTAAAGTGTACAATTCAATGCTTTTTCAGTATGGTCACAGAATTGTGCAACCATCGCAACAATTCATTTTAGAACATTTTCATTATTTGTAAAATAAACGCCATGCCCGTTAACAGTCACTCCCCATTGCCTGCTTCCACCCAGACTTAGACAACCACAGATCTGTTTTCTCTTTCTGTCTTTATGGATTTGCCTGTTCTGAACATTTTATACAAATAGAATCACATACTATTGTGACTGGCTTCTTTCACTTTTCATCATGTTTTCAAAGTTCATGTATGTTGCAGCATTAGTATCTATGTTACAGTATTAGTATCTATGTTACAGCATTAGTATCTATGTTACAGCATTAGTATCCATGTTACAGCATTAGTATCCATGTTACAGCATTAGTATCCATGTTACAGCATTAGTATCCATGTTACAGCATTAGTATCTATGTTACAGCATTAGTATCTATGTTACAGTTTCAGCACTGCTTTCTTTTTTATAGCCAAAGGATATTCCATTGGATAGATACACCATATTTTGTTTATCCATCCATCCATTGTTAGACATTTGGGTTGCTTCCACTCTTTCACTATTATGAATAGTTCTGCTACAAACATTGATGCATAACGTAAAAGGAAAATAAAATCTCGGGACCCCAATTCACTCTCCCAAAACGAAAAAATTAAGCTGAAAGCTGAGTCATGCGAGAACCTGCCAGAAAGCTTTAGTAGAAATTGATAAGCTGATTCTAACATTTATATGAAAATGCAAACGACCTAGAATAGAAAAAGTTAATTATATGAAGGACAGCAAAGTTGGAATACTTCGACTGTCTGGCTTTAAGACTTCTGTAAGAGTGAAATCAGCAAGATGGTGGGATAGGAAGTCCCCCCCACAACTGGATCCCCCTACAACAACAATAATTTCAGTCATCCATGGGAAAAAGTGACTTTCGGAGTGTCTTGGGATTCAGGTAGGCATTTGTGATACCCAAGACCTAGAAGGGTTGTTTTGAGAAGGCAGACAGACCCACACCAAGGTGGTAGACCTGCTGATCTGGTCCCACCTCCCTATTCCGGTAGAGACCCTATTCCGTAAGGGCTTAGGACCAGAGACAGCAGCCACCCAGGGACTCCTTGGCCTCTGAGCCTGCAGGGAGCTGTGGCTCAGGTGCATCCCACACACTCCCAGAGCACAGAGTCCAAGAAGTGGGAGCTTTGTGGGGACCCACAGAGTGGAGACCTGGGAGGATTACTGGCTGTACACACAGAGGAAAAAACAAACCACATAAGTGAAATATATAAACATATAAATAGTTATATGTACATAAACAATTATTATTATTATTATTAATTTGGATGGAGTTTCACTCTTGTTGCCCAGGCAGGAGTGCAATGGTGCAATACTGACTCACTGCAATCTCCGCCTCCTGGGTTCAAGCGATTCTCCTGCCTCAGCCTCCCAAGTAGCTGGGATTACAGGCGTCCACCACCACATCCAGCTAATTTTTATATTTTTAGTAGAGATGGGGTTTCACCACATTGGCCAGGCTGTTCTTGAACTCCTGACCTCAGGTGATCCACCCAGCTCAGCCTCTCAAAGTGCTGGGTTTACAGGCATGAGCCACTGTGCCTGGCCCTAAACATTTATATTCTAAGCTTAAAAACTATTCATGCTAGAGTTTATTTATACAAATATGACAGATAGAAGTGTATGCCTCTATGCACTGTCCACCTCATTTCTGTGAATACCTAGCAGACATACCTGCTGTTCTGTACCTCACTCTCTTAGCCTCATATCTTGCCTCCCTTGAATGTGTGCACATAGAGAAAGATGCATTTTAAATGATTCCCTTTCTCATTGATTTCGAACTGGTTGAGTTTGAGGCTCATTTCCATAGAGTATCTACCCTCTAATCTCTAATATTCTGTAAAGCAAGGGACCCCAACCCCTGGGCAGCAGACAGGTACTGGTCTGTGGCCTGTTAGGGACTGTACTGCACAGCAGGAGGTGAGCGGTGCGTGAGTGAGCAAAACTTCATCGGTATTTATAGTGGCTCACCATCACTCACATTACTGCCTGAGGTCCACCTCCTGTCAGATTAATGGCAGCATTCGATGCTCATAGGAGTGCAAACCCTAATGTGAACTGTGCATGCAGGGGATCAAGATTGCATGCACCTTATGAAAATCTAATGACTGATGATCTGTCACTGTCTCCCATCACCCCCACTTGGGATCGTCTAGTTGCAGGAAAACAAGCTCAGGGCTCCCACTGATTCTACATGATGGTGACTTGTATAATTACCTCATTATATATTACAATGTAATAATAATAGAAATAAAATGCACAATAAATGTGATGTGCCTGAATCATCCTGAAACCATCTTTGTCTTTCCTCTCCCTGCCACAGTTTGTGGAAAAATTGTCTTCCATGAAACTGGTCCATGGTACCAAAAAGGTTAGGGACCACTGCTGTAAAGGCATAGGCTGTGTGTGTGTGTGTGTGTGTGTGTGTGTGTGTGCGCGCGCGCATGCGCACGCGCACTGAGGTCTCCATGCTGCGGAGCATTCAAGCAGAGACTATCAGGGATGCAGTAGCTGGGCTGTGCAGAGCTCATGTGTTCATTGGATGGGCGGCTGGGCTCCCTGGATGTTCAGTTCCCAGACACAGAACAGCTGACATCTCCCCTGGAAGAATCCACCTGTGAGTCTGCCTTAACTCCTAACAGGTGTTCAAATTTCCTGTTGCTGCTTCACCACAGATAACTCTTCTGGATTCAGGCCAAGGCTCCTGTGTCCAGGAGGTTGCTCCCCTAGCCATAATCTACAGCCAAAGAGAGCAGGTGGTGAGGGCAGGCTGGACCTTTGGGGCCCTTCTCCAATACAGGGCAAGGCCATGTCTCTGCCTGCTGTGGGATCCAGGTCAGACCCCATATCCAGCTTACATAGCACCCACAGCAACAGCAGGAACAGTGAGTTGCACTTGCTGAGCCTTTAGTCTGCCTTGTGCATTTTGCCTGCATTGTCTGTTTTAAGTATTATGACAGCCATGTGAGGCGGGTGCTACTGAAACGCCCATTTACAGATGTGAAGGAGCACAGCCTGGTGGTGGGGGTAGCACAGTGTGAGGCTGGGTGGGAGGTCTGGGTAACCAGCCTGGCTCTACCAGCTGTGCGACTGTAGGTGGTCACTTAAATATCTTCCAGTCTTAATGATTCATTTGTAAAATGGAAAACAAGGTGGTTAACATACTTAAAGGACTTAAAACAGGCTGTGTGAGTTATGTTGGCAAATGGTCATGGTCACCATTCCGGCTCTAGGCTGCCTGCTCATCCCAGGCACACAGGAAGTCTGCAGTGAGCGGAGCCCCTCTAGCCACTGAGGGCGCTTTCTTCTGCGTCCCTAGGACCCCACCTGGTTCATCAAATTCTGGCTTTGCTCCCTGAGCCTAACAGGGATGGAACCGCCAGCAGGTGAGGTCTGTCCTTGCAGAGGGAGTGGGGATTTTGGGGGATGCACCCTACCCCACTGAGGCTGTAGGGCCAGCTGCCTGAATCCCTTGACTGAATGAGCTGGCAGTGTTGGTGGGGTGGAGGAGGTTTGGGGGCTCCCCAACACATGGCCAGTGTCAGGAGCACTGTCTTCCCCCTCCCCCTTCTCAGTAGCTCTGCTAGGAGCCCCCTCCTTCAAGCACCCCCTCTCCTGAGTCCACCCCACAGGGCAGTTCTGGACAGGATCCAGGTAGATCCAGGAGGGGAGCCCTGGATCTGTGGGCGGAGCATCCTGCGTGTGGGAGGAGGAGCGAGGTGCTGATCCAAGGGCCTCCAGATATTTCCCTTCTGGGGCCACTACGTAGCCTGAGATTCCTTCGTTATAAATGTCCCTGTATTACTATGACATTGACCCTAATGAATGGGCGCAGAACAGCATGGCAGAGGAAAAAGGTTTGGGCTTGAGGGTCTCACAAACCTGGCTTCCTGTGAGCTCTGCAACTTGGGCTAGAGGCCTGCCCTCTCTGAGACTCAGTTTGCTCTTGTGTTAAATGGACGCATTCCCTTGTCTGGATGCCATCACTCGGGTCTCTCCAACAATCCCAGGGCTCTGGCTCAGAGAACCGAGGGGAGGTTGATGTGAAGGCTTTGGGCATGGTGATGCAGGTGAGCATCTGACATGAGCAGGTGCACTTGACCTAGAGTAGGTGGAACGCAGTAGGCATGCTTTACCTAGAGCCCCTGCCACACAGTAGGAGTGCTTTGTGGAGAGTGCCCTGCACACAGTAGGCATTCTTTATGCCAAGAACTTTGCACAGAGTAATTTTACTTTATGTAGAGCACTCGATACACAGAAAGAACACTTTATGTAGAGTATTTGGCACACAGTAGGTGTGCTTTATGTAGAGTGTGGGACACATGGAGTCAGAGTTTATGAAGAGTACCCAGCACCCAGAGTAGGCACACTTTGTGTAGAGCACTTGGCGCACAGTAGGTGCACTTTACATAGATCACCAGGCACGTAGTAAACATGGTCTATGTACAGCATCTGACACACAGTAGGTGTGCTTTATACAGAGCAACAGGCGCGGAGTAGGTCCACTTTACATAAGTTACTCTGCACAAATTTCACTTTATGTAGAGGACCGAGAACACAGAAGCAAGATTTTCTGTAGAGTGCCCAGCACACATTGGGCACACTTTACATAGAGCACTTGGCACACGGTACACGACATGTATATCGAGTACCTGGCACAGGGTAGGTGTGCTTTATGTAGAGTCCAGCACACAGTAAAAGTACTTTGCATATTGTCTTTTGCAAAGAGCAGAGACTGACACGCAGCAGCTAAAGTGCTAGCTGCCAGCCCCTTCCCTTCATTCCCTGTTTTTCAGCCTCCTTCCTCAGAATCCTTCATCGGTCCCAGTCTAAGGCCCATTTTCTTGTGATCCCTCCTCTGTCCCCCTCTAAGGCCTCATCTGATGTCCCATTTCCCAGATGGGAAGTCTGAGTCCAGGAGGGGCTCACAGCCCACAGTTAGAGCAAGGAGAGGGCAGAATAAGGACTCCACTCAGGGTCTCCTGGCTTGGCCCTCCCCTCCCTGGCCCCATCTGCTCATGGCTCCTCTCAGCCTTACCTCCCATCCCCCATCTCTGTCCTAGGCTGAGTCCAGCCTCCAGGTATTCTCCTCCAGCAGTGCTCTTTATCTCTGGAATCTGACCGGGTAATCCCCAGCACAGTTAGATAGTTTGTTCCTGCTCTGGTCAGTTACGTCTTGATCCAGGCCTTGGGTTACCTGGAGGCAGGACTTGAACTCCTGCCAGGCTGTGAAGCCAGAGGCCAGAAGCTTCTGTCCCTGAATCTCCTAAGTCTGAATTGAGAAATGGTACATGGTGAACTCCTAGACCACATGTGGAGAGGAGCTCAGAAAATGATCTGGAGCAAGGGTTGGCCTGACCCTGCTCACCTGCCACCTCAACTGTCAAGTTCATGCCTTTATCTGCCACACCCTTGCCTTGGAAGGGCAGGGTGGCTGTCAGCCTTGGGGCTCAGAGTCACCTGTGCACCTCAAGATCCCCTCTCACCCACATGGGAGGTGCTGAGACCTGCAGAACCAGTGCCCATGCTGTGTCACCCTCAGCCGGATCCTCTGCACCCAGCTGGCCTGATGTCAGGTTTTGGTTGTCAGCCCAGGCACGGAAGACACACCCAGGTTATGGGGACTGGCTCGCCCAGCCCAGCCTAACCCAGCCTCCCACAGCCTTCCCTACATCAGGGGCCGGAGGCAAAGACCTCCTAGCAGGTGGGGAGAGGAGGGTGTGTGGGACAAGCTGCTCCTGACAGAAGGTGCCAGGCTGGGGGTGGCAGGGCTGGAGGATCTTGGCCTGGGATGGGGAGAGGCACTGCCCAAGGCTGGGGTGGGTCCAGGCTGCTGGCCTGGGAGACTGGTGATTTCCTGGTAACCGGTCCCCTGGCAACCTCCCAGTGATTCAGGCTGGGCCTTTCTGGATTCTAATCAGCCTCTCTCTCCCTTTCTGTGTAACTGGAGGCCACTTGGCTGCTGGTTTCTGTTGGGTGTTTCTGGACTTTAGATCTCAGCTCTTGTTTACCCATGTCAGAGCCTTCCCTGATCTGCCTCAAGCACTACCCATCCTTACCCCTCTCCACTGTCCCTGGAACTTCCTGGGCCCTTCCCTGGGCCTCAGTGTCTCACCCTCCATCCTGTCTGCCCTGCAGGATGCTGCAGTTGAGCCTGTCCTGTCTGGGCCTCGGGCCGGTGGCAGCATCCCCGTGGCTGCTCCGGCTGCTGGCTGGGGGCTCCTGGCTCCTGGCCCGTGTCCTGGCCTGGACCTACACCTTCTGTGACAACTGCCGCTGCCTCCAGTGTTTCCAGCAGTCCCCGAAACAGAACTGGTTTTGGGGACACCAGGGCCTGGTGAGTTTGGCAGCAGGACAGGTCTGGGATCTCAGGGTGGATGGAATTTCTGAGGGGCAGGAAAGTGGTTCTGGGAGCTGGGTTTTGAGGGTGGCTGGGGTCTGAGAACACAGAGAAGAGAGGGAGGTGGCTCACCCGTTCCTCTGCTCACCCATTCCTCTGCTCACTCACTCATTCCTCTCCTCAGTCACTCATTCCTCTGCTGCACCACCCCGAGTCTTTCTCACCTCACTTTCCTCCCACTCCAGCCTGCTTGGATCTTTTTCCTGCCTGTCTTCCCTGTGTTACTGCACCTCTCAGGGGCTCCTGTGGGAGTGGTATGGGTATGCAGAGCAAAGATCTCCTGGCATTTGCCCCTTCTGTACTGTTGGACTTGAGACCTCCTGAACCCACTGTCCAGGGGCTGCTTCCTGCCTGGCCCATTTGCCTGTGTCTGCCCATCTCTGGGCTGCTGCTTTCCCACAGGAATTAGCTCTGAGCCCCTTTCCCTATGCAGTGGGGCCAGAAGAGAAATGTGGGCAGTCTCCCGCTGCCTCTTTTCTGGAGGCAGCTTCCTCCTATCTTGCTCTTCCTCACTAACATGTCCCAGCCAGCCTTGTTGCCTGCCTGAAGAAAAGCTGGTCACTCCCTTCTCTTTTCAGAAGCTGCCCTTGACTCCGCAGACCTTGGCCTCTGACTTAGACCTGCTCTCCCAGTTGGGGGACATGGCCTTGGTCTGCTCACTTGTAAATGGCATGATTGACGGGCGTGTCCACGGGTGCAGTGGAGGGTGCACAGGACGCACTAGCACAGAGCCTGGCCTGCGGGAGGGGCTCACTGTAGACAGTTAGAGTCACTCCTGTGCCCCTGGGGGCTGCTGAGAATGGAAGGCCCCGAGTGTGGAAGCAACAGCAGCCCCTGCAGACGAGCTGGGATGTGAGAGGGATGTGGGACCCAGCCACAGGGACACGTCCTGAGGCCGCACTGCTGTCTGCAAACCTCCGTCCGTGGGAACTTTTCCATGTGGCCGTCACCAGGTTGAAACCATTTCTAAGATGAGAAAATACATCCTCTTGAGCAGCTTGCCTTCTCTCTCTGCTTTGGTATTTACTCTTGGATCTCTCTCTCTCTCTTTTTTTTTTTTTTTTTTGAGACAGAGTCTCGCTCAGTTGCCCAGGCTGGAATGCAGTGGTGCAATCTAAGCTAACTGGAACCTCCACCTTCTGGGTTCAAGTGATTCTCCTGCATCGGCCTGCTGAGTACCTGGGATGACAGGTGTCAGCCACCTCGCCTGGCTAATTTTTCTATTTTTAGTAGACACGGGATTTCACCATGTTGGCCAGGCTAGTCTCGAACTCCTGACCTCAGGTGATCGGCCCACCATGGCCTCCCAAAGGGCTGGGATTACAGGCACGAACCACTGTGCCTGGCCATTATCTTTAGATCTTGGGGACAGCCCCAAGAGAGAAGGAGCAGGGGTCAGCAGAGATTCTCTGCAGCTGTTTAGAATCCAGACACGCTGCTCAGGGCAGAGGCCACATCTGGAGGCTGCGGGGGGAACTTGCTGTGGCTCCTGGTGGGGAGTTGCATTACTCAGGGTTCTCTTTAGAAACTGAATCAACAGGATATCCTTCCTCTTATCTCTGAAGCATATATTGAGACAGAGAGAGAAAGAGAGAGAGAGAGAGAGAGTTAGTTTATTATGGGAATTGGAAAATGTGATGATGGAGGCCAAGAAGTCCCATGATATAGCATCTGCAAGCCAGAAACCAGGGACACTGGTGGTGTAAATTCAGTCGGAGTCCCAAAAGGCCTGAGAACCTGCAGTTCTCATGTCCAAGGATGAGAGCGGATGGATGAGCCAGCTCCAGAAGAGAGCGCACATCCACCCTTTCCTCTGCCTCTTTGTTCTATCTGCACCATCAAAGGATTGGATGACACCCACTCCCACTGGGGAGGCGGATCATCCTTCCTCAGTTTACCTATTCAAATGAGAATCTCTTCTGGAAATACACCTACGGACACATCCAGAAATAATGTTTTGCCAGCATGTTTTATCTGGGTATCCCTTAGCTCAGTCATGTGGAAACCAAGGTTAATTCAGGACACCTAGAATTAACCATTACAAAGGCTGATGGCCTCTGCCTTGCTTTCAGGTCACCCCCACGGAAGAGGGCATAAAGAAGTTCGTCGAGCTGGTGGCCACCCAGAGCTTTAAGTTGTGACTGGGTCCTACCTTCCCCCTCCTCATTTTATGCCACCCTGACATCATCCGTTCTTTTTTTTGTTTTTTTTTTTTTTTTGAGACCGAGTCTCGCTCTGTCGCCCGGGCTGGAGTGCAGTGGCCGGATCTCAGCTCACTGCAAGCTCCGCCTCCCGGGTTCACGCCATTCTCCTGCCTCAGCCTCCCAAGTAGCTGGGACTACAGGCGCCCGCCACCTCGCCCGGCTAGTTTTTTTTTTCTATTTTTAGTAGAGACAGGGTTTCACCGCGTTAGCCAGGATGGTCTCGATCTCCTGACCTCATGATCCGCCCGTCTCGGCCTCCCAAAGTGCTGGGATTACAGGCTTGAGCCACCGCGCCCGGCCTGACATCATCCGTTCTATCACCAGTGCCTCAGGTACCCATGCAGAGCTTGGGATGGTGGGTGCTGGGAAATATCCGAGGCCTTCTATCCTCTCTTCTCCCAAGCTTCCATGTGGGCCCTGCAGGGTTCAGGCCCCTCTTCCTGCTTCTCTCTCAGCCATGTTCCTCTTTCCTTTGTGTATTCACCAACCCCCATGTCAGCATCTCCTCCGTCCACTACCATCTGTCCCTGCCGTTTTGTGCTGGGCACCACTGGGGCCCCAAGAAGCCTCAATTTAGAGCACTGTCCTCGAAGAAGCCCCATGCTTGAGGAAATGGATGTGGACAGAGACATCTCAAACTTTGTGGAGTCAGGAGTCGAGAGAAGGAGATGGGTGCAACAACCTAGAGAACAAGGTCTTTGCTGGGGCAGGCTGGAAGGCTTCCTGGAGGAGGGGCTGTTGTAAAAACGAGTAAAAAGATTTTAAAGCAAGGGAAGGGTGATGCAGTGGACATCATGAATATCCAGGTCCCCCTGCCAGGCCTGGTATCAGCCTTGTCTGTCCCTAAGTCTACTGCACTAGGAGGATTTGAGGCTGGTGGAGAATCTGGGCTGCGATTTATATGATGTTCACCTCTGGTGAGTTTATTCCTTCTACCTTGTCCTGTCACTCATCCACCCTATTCATGGCTCTCCTGCTCCAGGCCCCAGGAATCTCCAGTAGGAGATCTCACCCCAGTCTGGGGCCCTTTCTTTCCCTTTGCTCATCCTGTCCTTGAGCAGGCCAGGCTAAGCAGGGGCAGGGGCAGCATCCCACAGAAACTATGGCTGTAACCTCAAGATGGTGAGTGACTCTGGGCAGGTCCTCAGCTGTCTCTGGCTGCTGAAGTCTCTTTCAATTGCGAGTGATGGAAACTGAAACTCATGTAGCCTACGCAAATAAAGAGAATCAGTGGGCCATAATGTCTGGAGAGAGTGGTTTTCAGGCATAGTTGGATCCAGGTGTAAATCCACATCACTGGGAATCCGTCTCCTCTCAGTTTTACCATTCTCTGTGTCACTCTGCCTTTTCATATGATGTCAACAATGAGTCTCAGAAGCCCAGTTCCAATCAGAAAGCCCAACTTTCTCCCAAGGGTCCCATAGATAGCCTGTGTTTTCTACATTGTATTTGATTGTATTTGGTATATGCTTCCACCTGGGATCACATAAAGAAGTCATCATGTGTGGGGCTCAGCTGTGGCAGAGGACATTTGGGGCATGTCAGAGTCTTTTTGGTTCTTGTCTGAGATGTAGTGTGAGGTTGGCACATGGTAGGTCTCAGAAGATGTGAGTTTCCATGTTTCTCTCACAGAAACCCTTCGAACTCAAGAGAGTAAAGATGAAGATTGCATAGTAGCTGAGTGCAAACCAATTCAAAACTCATTGGTTTAGAGCAATGAGGGTTTATGACACCTAACAAGTGTGTGAGACAGTCGGCTGGTTCTTCTGCACGTGGATGGGATCACTCTTGGTACACGAGCAAGTCAGGTGAGCAGCTTTGCTGATCCTGGCTTAGCTTACTCACTTGTTTGTTTGGGGCTTCACTAGCTTCAGGTTAATCTAGGATGGCCTCAGCTGTGACACCTGGACTTTTCTCCTTGTATTTCTCTGCCTCCAGTATGCACCCTGCTGTTCACATGGCATAGACTGGGTTCTGAGAGACTGCAAGGAGACTGCAATGTCTCTGGACATTCTTTCTGCAATGTTTCAAAGTTCAACCAGGCTTAGGTCAGCACAGACTCAAAGTGGCATACAAGAGGCTCCATCTCTTAATAGAAGTTGCTGGAAAATCATAGTGCAGAGTGTGTGAATTCAGGGAGAATTGAAGAATTGGGAGTTGGGATTTTGTGAAGTGCTTAGGATGTTTTTCTTTCTTTCTTTCTTTTTTTTTTTTTGGAGACGGAGTCTAGCTCTGTCGCCCAGGCTGGAGTGGTGCAGTGGCGCGATCTCGGCTCACTGCAAGCTCCGCCTCCCGGGTTTACGCCATTCTCCTGCCTCAGCCTCCCGAGTAGCTGGGACTACAGGCGCCCGCCATCTCGCCCGGCTAGCTTTTTGTATTTTTTTTAGTAGAGACGGGGTTTCACCGTGTAGCTCAGGATGGTCTCGATCTCCTGACCTTGTGATCCACCCGTCTCGGCCTCCCAAAGTGCTGGGATTACAGGCTTGAGCCACCGCGCCCGGCCTTAGGATGTTTTTCTTACTTGCAAGTTGATAAGTTAGCTTTGTTAATACTTCATGGATTCTGCCAGGAGATACGAGAGTCCTGGGTCAGAGAGAAAGGGCAATTTATTACTCCATGGCATAGCAAGCAGCATGTTCTTGGTTTGCATCATTTCTCCAAACCACCCAAATCCCACGGGGTGCCACAGAGAGGTTTCAATAGTTGCTTGCTCATGCAGTGCCTTGCATGGGAGGAAAGGAGCACTAGACTTAGGGAATCTGCTTCTATAGCAAGCAGAAGCAAGCCTGATTTTGGTCCAGGAGGAGCCATTGCCTTGTCTCTTGATGTTGTTCTCTGCAAACACAACTCTGAGAAATGGCCCAAGTAAGAACAATAGGGTCTGACATTCTTGGCATACCCAGAGAGACGCTCAGATCTGATGGAGGACTCCCACTCACAACAGGGATATGTGTGTGTGTGTGTAAATGTATATATATAATTTAAATAAGTTATATAAATACGTGTGTATATATATATATTTACATTCTGGGATACATGTGCAGAACATGCAGGTTTGTTACATAGGTATACATGTGCCATGGTGGTCTGCTGCACCCACCAACCCATCATCCAGGTTGTAAGCTCCGTATGCATTAGGCATTTCTCCTAATGCTCTCCCTGCCCTCGCCCCCAATCTCCTGACAGGCCCCAGTGTGTAAAGTTCCCCTCCCATAAGAGGGATATTTTTAAAATGAAAGATGACACCATGGACTTGAGCAGAGCATGAGCTGATGAGGACAGGACCCCAGCTAGGATATATAGCAAATGTCCAGTCCAAACACCATGAAACCAGCATTAAGGAAGAAGCATTGATGAAGGAAAGCAAATGTACTCAAGAATCCCCCAGAAGGATGCAGTAAAGTTCTGGTAAAGGGAATGGAAATCAAGGAAAACTCAAAGATAGATGGAAGCCAGAATATGGGTGCCATTGAATGCCCTGCTGAGGAATTAGGACTAAATCCTCCAGTGTTTCTGCCAGTGTGCCCTTTGGGATGCTAGATACCTCAGATAATATATTCAGAGGGCTCTGGATATCACTAAGCTTGGCAAAATGATACATTGTCCATTATCCTCCTAAAAATTCATAATTTTTATGACATATTAAAAGTACTATGACTCCCTGCAATAAAGAACTTCCTGTTTCATGTTGCTTGATCCATAATTTACACACACACACACACACGCACACGCTTGCAATTAAAAAAATAACAGTAGACATGACAACAGGAGAAATAACAGCCAGTTTGGTTTATGCCAAAATTAGATCCTTGAGGCAGTTGAGAAATTGTCTGTTGGAAAACCTCTCCAAGCTCCAGAAAGGGGAATTTACAAGGTCTTAAGTATTCTCAAAGCCCAAAAAGAGTTTCATGTGAAAGTGGCAGCTGACCCATCTTTTCACTTGTCAATGTCCTTCAGGTACCATCTCCTGAGGTCAATGCAATAGTAGTCACCATCTTTAGTTGGAGTGATGAAATTCTGCATGGGAAAAAGATACAGTCAAGAGATATGTGGGACCATAGCTAAGACCAGGGGTTGGGTGGTCCTCTAAAAAGACCAAGATACAGTGGACCCCAGAGACAGGGGCCATTGTCAATGTCACAGTTGAATGCACTGGCTGAACACTCTGGCTTGACATCCATCAGAACCATTATTAAGGCATATGTGATCATTCAACTCAGACACATATGACACTCAAGCACATTGTCTGAAAATGGAGAAAACAATGACAATTGTCTCCAAGGCTCAGTGAAGAAATAAGGGCACAGTGTAGTGCCTAGTTGAATGTGGGATAAGTGGTAACTAAGAATATTATTAAATGGTATTGATAAAAGTGTGAGGAGTTTGGCTCTACCCAGTATAAATGGTGAGGTGAATCAACTAGTCAATGGATATATATAGAGTCCTGCTTAGTGTCAACTCAAGTTCCAGGCACTATAGACTCAAAGGTGAGTCAGATCAAGCCCTTGCCCCTGGAAGATTGCTCATGTGTGGGGTGATGCACCTGTGATCCGACAGCACAGTCCAGAGTTGCATACTGAAATGAAAGCAGGTGCTGTTAATATTAGCCTCTCAATTGGCAGATGGAGGTGCAGAGAGATCAATTCACTTTATGAAAGCCACACAGCCAGGGAGTGGATAAGCCAGGATTTGAACCTGAGTCTGTCTGATATGAGTCAGTGCTGTGAAGCAAGGAACTATCCAGACTACACTACAAGTCTCCCCTTAATCATTAATCTGTGTTTATGAGACTGAAGAGAAACGAACAATTCACAGTGGTGATCAGCTGGTCTCTGTTTAAAGAAGAAAACAGGTCCCTGGAGCATGCAATTGAAGTGATGTCATGGGGTCTCCAAACCAAGCAATTAGTAAAATGTATCTGAACCTGCCACCTCCAACCCTGCTCTAAGGCTCTCAGTGCCCATCGCTCAAAGCCCACGGGTATCTTTTCTGGCAGACACAACAGAGAAGAACATGGTTAGAGCCTTGATTGGTATTATAGATCCCAGCGGGACAACTGTCTGCACAACTCGCCAAACTCCACTGCATAACAACCCCCAGGAAGCCAATTCTAAGTTTTGTTAGTGAACAAGCCATGGGACTTTCACTAACACCTGGGGGCTCATTAAAAGTTGACACACAATTTCCATCTCCACTTCATTTTTTTTTTTTTTTTTCAAATGAAAGAGTCTCTAAGGATCAGCTACAGAGCTGCAGGGAGATTAGGTTTGAAGGCATAGCTCAGGGATTGGTGGAGACAGAAACACAGGCTCATCTCACTCTGGGGAAATGGTCCCAGAGAATTTTCCACTTAACCTCACGTCCAAACTTAGGTGTCTGATTAGCAGCAAGAGACGTAGGTAAGCATTGGAAGTGGCTCTTTCTTCCCCAAGACACTATAGTCCCAGAGCTCCACGTAGCCAAATGTTACAGAAAGCACCACAGCATCTTGACTGTCAGAACCAAAGCATGCAAAGCACTTGGTGCCAAGAGTGGCCCCTGTGAACATTTCACGCTGCTGGAGGGGATGGAGGGGAATGTCTCCAGAGCTCCGAGGTGGGCCAGGTTTCCGCTTCCTCCATCCTAACACTTACCACACTCTCCTTATTATATAAATGACTTATTCATACTTACTCTCTTTCTCTACTCAACATTCCCCACAAGAGGATAAGACCACACTGTATTTGCTCAACTTTGTATTCTCACTGCCTGGCACCTAATAGACGCTCAGTAACTATTCACAGAGAAAACAAGCAAATGACTCTCTCATTGCAACCCCATTCCACGTCTGTGAGTTGCAAAACCCTTCCAAAATGTGGCTATTCTCTAGTTAATCTGAAATTCATTTTGTAGATGTGGCTGACATCATTTGAACCCACCCGCCCTTATGTGTACATCCCCTGTGTAGATGAGTGTCATCTCAGGTCTGATAGATTACGGGGAAAGGTCCGCTGGATGCAAACCTCTGCCTGTCTTTTAGGCTCCGTGAACCACTCCTCACTCCTTGCTGCCCAAGGTCCCTCTCATATTGGCCTTCTTCTGCTCCTTGGATGAGCAGTTTTTTTCTCACCCTAAGTCCTTTGCACATGCCCTTCTCTCTGCTTGGTGCACAACCTTTCCTCTCCCTCTGCAGAATAACTCAGATGAAGTGCTACCTCCTCCATGAAGTCCTGTTCTATCAGCCTGCCCTGCTTTCTGAGGATTCATTTGTCTACTCCCGTAGCCTCTGCCATCCCCTCCTTATGCTCCTCCTGCTCTTGTCTGACATTCAGTTATTCATCATCCACCTTCACCCCTCCACTGTAAAGTCCACAAGAACAGGCACTAAGTCTGTACTGGCCATTGCAGTCTTCCCAGCTCCTGGCTCAGTGATGAGCTCCAATGCTCTGGATACATGTGTTAAATGGGTGGTAGCTGAGGTTGAAGTTCCTCTGAGCTGGAGATAAAGGTTACCTCATGCACAGTCTTTAGGGGTTGAGGCTGGTCAGTGTCACCATCTTAAGCAGCCAGTGTGGCTCTTTCTATTTCTCCGTGTCACCAAAGAGCAGATCAAGCATGAGGTTTCCTGTTTCTACTAATATCTATTTTCGGGCAGTGCTCATCTCAGATGGAGGAGACTTCCTGAGCAGGAAGTTGACCAAGGCATTGAAGAGCCCTTCAACCCAACTCAGCCTTCTGATCCTTAGTGAAAATATTATCCTATGAATATTTATGACACACCTAAAATGTGCTAGAATGGTAACTGCAACTTGGATTCCACCTCTAAGAGCTTCTGCACAGAGAAGGGAGACAGACCAGTGCATTAGTCATTCAGATACCGCAAGATAAATGCAATGAAAATGCTGCAAACTGCAGACTCCTGCCTACAGCTCCTTTTCCCTTCTCTGAAACTCATTGAGGTGAAAAGATCCAAAAAGGGAATTCATCTAGAATAAATTACCATTAATACTAAAGAGAAACTGCCTGGCTTGTTTCACTTAACACAGTGTCTTCTAGGTTCATCCATGCTATCGTGAATGAGAGGATTTCCTTCTTTTTCAAGGCTGAGTAGTATTCCTTGTGTATTTATTACCTCATCCATTTATCCGTTGATGGACACTTAGGTTGATTCCATCCCTTGACTTTTGTGAATAGTGCTGCAGTGAACGTGGGAGTGAAGATATCTCTTCAACATACTGATCTCATTTCCTTTGCGTATATACCATACCCAGAAGTGGGATTGCTGGATTATATGATAATTCCATTTTTAATTTTCTGAGGAACCTCTATACTGTTTTCTATAATGGCTGTACTCATCTACATTCCCACCCGCAGTTTACAAGAATTCCCTTTTCTTCACATTCTTGCCAACATTTTTTTTATCTTTCATCTTTTTGATGTTGGTCAAAGAACATGAAATTTCAGTTAGACAGGAAGACCATGAGATCCATTGTGCATGACTATAATTAATAACAATCTATTGTATATTTGAAAATTATTAAAAGTTGATTTTGAGTATTGCCATCACAGAAAAGAATGGTAAGTATGTGGGATAATGCATATGTTAACAGGCTTGAATAAACCATTCCACAGTGTATACAGATATCCAAACATCATGCCGTACAGTATAAATATATACACATTTTGCCAATTAAAAAAATGAATATCTGCCAGATTTCATGTATTTGGGATCAAATGGAAGTAACAGAGGAAACCGTCTCACAGTCCCTTACTCAAGGGCAGAATGCAGTGAAGGGAAGTAGATGGAGAAGATGTTTCTTTTTCTTTTCCTTCTTTCCTATTTTTTATTTTTTTTTTATTTTTTGGAGATGGAGTCTCACTCTGCCACCCAGGCTGGAGTGCAGTGATTTGATCCCAGTTCACTGCAACCTCCACCTCCCAGTTCAACTGAGTCTCCCACTTCAGCCTCCCAAGTAACTGGGATTACAGGCAGCCACCACCACTCCCAGCTAATTTTTGTATTTTTTGGAAAGAAAATGTTTCTTGAGGGAGGGATGGATTCTGATCCACATCTCCTCACACTTGTGAGCACAGGTTCTGGTGCACAGGAAGGGCTGATGCACGTTTGGGGAATGCATCTTCTGGAATTCATATTGTTTTGGTCATCCCTGGGTGAAGCCCAGTGGAGACGTTCAGAAATGCAAGGGCCCTGCCTGGCAGAAAAGCTGACTTGAGCCACGAGGTTGAGGTTCAAAGGGACTTTTTGCTTATTTGCCACTCACTGCTGGGCACATAGTAGGCACTCAACAAATATTTGTGGGGTGAATGAAGGAACAATGTGCACAGTTTAAGAAAAAAATGAAGGCTGGGTGCAGTGGCTCATGCCTGTAATCCCAGCTACTCGGGAGGCTGAGGCAGGAGAATCACTTGAACCCAGGAGGTGGAGGTTGGGGTGAGCCGAGATCGTACCATTGCACTCCAGCCTGGGCAACAAGAGCAGAACTCCATCTCAAAAAAAAAAAAAAAAAAAAAAAAAAAAAATGAAATGGGGGAAGAGGAAGGGGCATTCACCCCGACCAAACACCTACTCTGGGCCAAGATCCTTACACATAATGTGTCTGTTCCTGGAATAATCCAGCCCCATTTTACAAAACGGAAAATGAGGTCCAGAGAGGCCAAGCCGCTGGTCCAGAGTCACGGCGCCCCCACCAGGCAGGGCCGCAAGATGCAGCTGGAACTGTGACTTTGGTCCTCCCACCTTATCCCCCGGCTCACAACTCACCTTGTTTCCTGTTAACCCAGCCCCGCGTCCTCATTTCTCTGGGAACCCAAAAGCAGCAACAAAACACCTCCCTCCTAGTCCCGGCTCCATCTCTCTGCTTAACATCTGTCCCTCTGATGTCCCTTCCTGGTTCGAGCTGTGCCAAAGAAATGTCTCAGGAGAAAATATCTGCAGGTCCAGCCCAATTTCTCCAAATTCTGGATCTTCTGCTGTCCTGGGAGGCTGGGCTTGGAGGAAAGTGTTGGCCAGACCCTCAATCCAGGCTGGCATCAGTCCCTGCCAAGCTCGAGGCCCCAGCCCCTTCCTGGCCTCTCCTTCCAGCCTACCCTCCCCTTGGGCCCAGAATAATGATTCTAAGATGTGATTAGTAAGATTCTAAGTAATGATTCTAAGATTCATAATTTTAAATCATAAAATTATGATTTCCTTTCTTTGGGGTATATGTCTAGCAGTGGGATGGCTGGATTGTAAGGTAGTTCTATTTTAGTTTCTTGGGAAACTTCCATACTGTTCTCCATAGTGGCTGTATAATTTACATCCCTGCCAACAGTGTATGAGGATTCCCTTTTCTCTATGTTCTCACTGGATTCTCTGTCTTTTAGACAAAGCCATTTATTGTCTTCTTTTAGATAAAAGCTATTTTAACTGGGATGAACTTTCTAAAATTTAGATTAAATTTATTTAACCTGAAATTATCCATTAAATATTTTAAAGTGGACAATCAGTGGCATTTAGTACATTCACGTGTTATGCAGCTACCACCTCTAGTTACAAGACATTGTCACCATTCCAAAAAGAACTTCATATCCTTTCGTCAGTCATTCCCCATTCCACACTAGCCCCATTCCCTGACAACCACTCATCTGCTTTCTTTCTCGGTAGATTTAACTATTCTGGGCATTTCCTATAAATGGAATCATATACTATGTGGCCTTTCGTGTCTGGCTTCCTTCACTCAGCCTCATGTTCTCAAAGTGCATCCACGTTGTTGCATGTGTCATGGTTGCATAATATTTCATTGTATGGTCAATCAATGAATCTTTTCATGGTTGCATAATATTTCATTGTATGGTCGGACCACATTTTGTTTATCCATTCATTCATTGATCCAGTTTGCATTTTAACATAAACGTTTGTATTTTGCATCCAGCCTGTTTGTAGACTGGCAAGAAAGAGAGAGGGAGAAGAGTCACAGCCTCCTATTTTAGTTTTTTAGTGAACTTCCATAAACTAAATAAAGGAGAAGGCCTTCTGTTGGTGCAGGAAGGAGAGCTGTCCTGGCAGAGAAATTGGGCAGATCTGACTCTGTGGCCACTCAGGGAAGGTGATGAGAGAAGCCATGGCTGACAGCCTAGGTTTTTGCTGTTAGGCTTGGGATTGGAGGATTGGGGTAGGGGTCAAAGAGAGGAGGAGACCAGCAGAGTCACGTAGTGGAAGCATGCTGGTCCCATAACCCAGGTGTCAGTGGACCATAACCAGCCTCTGTTAAGAAGTTTTTGGCCGGGCATTGTGGCTCATGCCTATAAATCCCAGCACTTTGGGAAGCCGAGGCAGCCTGATCACTTGAACTCAGAAGTTCAAGACCAGCCTGGGCAACATGGCAAAATCCCTCTCTACTAAAAATACAAAAATTAACCAGGTGTGGTGTTGCAGGCCTGTAATCCCAGCTACTCAGGAAGCTAATGCAGAAGAATTGCTTGAACCCAGGAGGCAGAGGTTGCAGTGAGCTGCGCTCCAGCAGGGACAGAATGAGACTCTGTCTCAAAAAAAAAAAAAAAGTGGGGTGGGGGAGAATTGCGATAGAAAAAGAGTAATTCATGCAGAGCCAGCTCTGCAGGGGACTGGCGTTTTATTATTGCTCAAATCTGTCTCCCTGAACATCCAGAGAACAGAGTTTTTAAGGATAACTTGGTGGGTTGGCAGAGAGCCAGTGAGCCAAGAGTGCTGATTGGTCAGAGATAAAATCACAGGGAGTCAAAGCTGTCTTCTTGCAGTGAGTCAGTGCCTGGGTGGGGCCACAAGATCAGCTGAGCCAGTTTATCAACTTGGGTGGTGCCGGCTGATCCATCAAGTGCAGGATCTGCAAAATATCTCAAGCACTGAACTTGGGACCAAGTTAGGGAGGGTCAGAATCTTGTAGCCTCCAGCTGCATGACTCCTGTGGGGAAAAGAAAGAGATCAGCCCGCTACTGTGTCTATATAGAAGGAAGTAGACATAAGAGACTCCATTGGGCTCTGTATTTGAGATGCTGTTGATCTGTGACCTTACCTCCAACTTTGTCCTTGCAAGAGACATGTGCGAAAGTGACTTAAGGTTAAAAGGATTTTGGGCTGTGCAGAATGTGTTTTGTTAAACAAGTGCCTAAAGGCTGCTTGTGGTTAAAGGTCATCACTATTCTCTTAAATCTCAACATAGAGAAAAACATTTGTCTCCTGCCCCTCCCTGGGCAATGGTTTGTTTACTAAGCAAGGAGAAAACCGCCTTTAGGAATAAGGTGGGGCTTGCTGGAGCAATACTGTTAAAAGGTTTATGGAGATGTTCGCATATGCATCTCAAGGCACAGCATTTTCCTTTAATTTTATTTATGTTACAGGGATTTTTGTTCATATGTCTTACTGCTGACCTTCCTACGATGACCCTATTTTCCAGCCACTCCCTTATCTCTTTGATGGTAAAGATAATGATCAATAAATACTAAGGGAATTCAGAGGCCGGTGCCGGCGTGGGTCCTCTGTAAGCTAAGCGCCGGTCCCCTGGGTCCCGCTTTTCTTTCTCTATACTTTGTCTCTGTGTATTATTTCCTTTTCTCAAGTCTCTCGTTCCACCTAACGAGAAGCACCCACAAGTGTGGAGGGGCAGGCCACCCCTTCAGACTCCTATACCATAATTTCTAATCTCGTGGCTAATGTTAGTTCTACAAAGGCAATCTAATCCCCAGGCAAGAAGGAGATCTGCTTTGGGAAAGGGCTGTTATCATCCTGGGATTCTCCTGCCTCAGCCTCCCAAATAGCTGGGATTACAGACGCCTGCCACCATGCCTGGCTAATTTTTGTATTTCAGTAGAGACGGGGTTTCACCATGTTGGCCAGGCTGGTCTTGAACACCTGACTTCAAGCACTCCACCCACCTTGACCTCCTAAAGTGCTGGGATTTCAGGCATGAGCCACCGTGCCTGGCCAGTACATCATTTTGATTGCCAAATAATATTCCATTGTATAGATACACTACATTTTATTTACCCATTTGTCATTGATGGACATTTCAGTGTTTCTAATTTTTGCTATTTTGAGTAATACTGCTATTAGTGATCAGTACAAGTGTTGCAATATATGCTTTCATTTCCTTGGGATATTTACCTAGGAGTGAAATTGCTGGGTCAAATGGTATTTCTATGTTTAGTTTTTAAGGAACTTCCAAGCCGTTTCCTAAAGTCTATGCATCATTTTATCATTTTACATTCCCACTAGCAATGCTGCAGGGGTCTAGATCCCCGCAACCTCACCAATACTTGTTACTGTCTTTTGGATTATAGCCATCTTCATGGGTGTGAAGTGGTATCTCACTGTGGTTTTGATTTGTATTTCCCTAGTGAGTAAGGATGTTGACCATCTCATCGTGTGCTTGTTGGCCATTTAGATATCTTCTTGGAGAAATAGCTCTTGAGATACTCCACCCATTTTCCAGTTGGGTTGTTTGTATTTTTGTTGTTAAGTTGTAAGAAAACTTTACATTTTTAGTTAACACTCTTTTATCTGATTTGTGATTTTCAGTTATTTCCTCACAGTTTGTGGGTTGTGTTCTCATGGTCTTTTTGGTGTCCTTCTATAGCACAATAGATTTACATTTTGATAACATCAATGTACGTATTGTTTTCTTTTGTTGCTTGTGCTTTTGGTGTCACATCTAAAAAAGCATTGTATTGCTTTATCTAAGGTCATGAACATCTATGTCACCTCATAAGAGTTTTGTAGTTTTAGCTCTTACATTTGGATTTTTGATATATTTTGAGTGTCAAACTTTGTGTATGGTGTGAGGTAGGGGCCTAATCTTAGTTTTGGCTGGGTTCAGTGTGGTTGAACAAATCCTGTCTGTGAGCTTCCATCAGTGACCTATGTCTGTGATTATATAAGTTTGTAAGGATGAGGAAATCATCACACACACACACACACAGCCCTAGGCAAACACATCATTCAGACTGAATTATTAGTAAACAGATACTTCATTCCCAGCTATTAGGTTGCTTCCCATGCTGCTGCACAGCAATAGTAAAATAATAATAGTAGCCACTGTATGAGTGTCTACTATATGTTGAGCTGTATTCCATGTTCAGCACCCTTCATAGATCATCTCTTCATTTCTAAAACTGTGTAACAGGTAAAAAGACAAGTGTGCCAGCAAAAATTGCTTATTATTTATAATTTCTCAATGGCTTTGAGGGAGATTGAGCTCTAGAAAAAGATTTCTCTATGCAAGCTGTGGAAGGTGGGCATGGTGGCTTACACCTGCAATCTTCGCTATTTGGGAGGCTTAGATGGAAGGATACCTTGAGTTCAGGAGTTTGAGGCCAGCCTTGGCAACACAGGGAAACACCAATTCTACAAAAAAAAAAAAATTAGCTGGGCATGCTTGCACTAGCCTCTAGTCCCACTTACTCAGGAGGCTGAGGAGGGAGGATCACTTGAGCCCCAGAGACTGAGGCTGCAGTGAGCTGTGATAACATCACTGCAATCCAGCCTTGGTGACAGAGTGAGATCCTGTCTCAGAAAAAAAAAAAAAAAAAAGACTGCCTCAAACCTAGTTTGCTGTATACTACTTGTACTTGGTGACAAGTTGGATTGTGCACCCAATTTTATGACTTTGTGAACAGAACATGCCTACTCCAGGATAAGCGTATTGGGTTGTGTCCTTAATGGGGCTCAGTAGTGAGTGAAGACTTATTGTCCCAGGAAAGAATAGTGATTTCTCGCTTTAATATATTAAATATTTCCACTGTGGATCTCCTATTGAGCCCTGCAAGGTTTTACACAACATCTTCATTTTCCAGTTGCTCAGAGTGCCATTGGGTCTGTTGGATTTTGAGAAATAAAAATAAAATCCTAAGGCCTCCAACGAAGTGAACAGACACCCTCTTGAACATAGGAACCCCAGAGAAATCTTAAAAACCAAGCTCCCAGCTATGATGGAAGGAGAGGTTGGCTATCCCTCAGTATGTCCGTTCCATATTAATCTTTAACCAGAATTCTCTCCATCCCTATCTCCTTTGAGACTGGAATCTTCTCATTCTTTGCACGAGCTAAAGTCTCCCTGGGCAGAGAGGTAGCAGTGAGCCCTGTGTGCTGGAGGAAAAGGTGGAGGCTGCAGGTTCCTGAATGCCCCCGGAGGCTCCTCCTGGCCTCTCCAGACCCAGAGGACGGCCCTTCCAGGGTGGTTTCCTGGAGAGGCCCATGGAAACGACCTGCTGGGAAGGCCACTGCAGGAATAAAGCTCACAGCACCAGTTCAAGGAGGCCCTGGGTCTGGCTTCTACACTTGCCTACAGGTGACCTGTGAAAACACTTAAAAGGGTGTTTTTTGTGCCTTTTTCTTATAGCCACTTCACTGAAGGCAACCCTAGGTGGAGGGAGACCAAGAAGAGGAGGGTGCAAGGGCAGAGTCAGAGAGTTGTGGATGGAGCTGCCCAGCCTAGAATTGGGGTGCAGATCTGGGGAAACGGGGAAAAGAGAGGGATCTCAGCCTTAGGTGACTGCATGGGGCCTTCTTTGTTTGCCCACTCAAGATGCCTGGTTGTTTAGTGAGCCCAGGTACCCATATCACTTCTCAACTGGGCATGATTCTTGTCCCCAGGGGACAGTTGGTCATGCCTGGAGACAGTTTGGTTGTCAGGACTTGTGTATGGGGCTTGGGGGGATTTTCCTACTAGCGTCTAAGGGAATGAGGCCAAGCATGCTGCTACATGTCAGACAATGCATAGGACAGCTCCCACCACAAAGAATGACCTGGTCCCCAAATGTCACTAGTGCTGAGATTGAGAAACCCTATTCTAGGTATATTTTGTCTTCACTGTTGTGCCCCTGCTAACCTGGGGGCAGGGCTCTGTGGGAGGGCAGGATACAGCCTAGTGCTGTGAGATGTTTGTTCAGTGCCTATGTGTGAGCCATCTGTAATGATACCAGACTAGGCAGAATTCTGGCCACCTGTCAGAGGAGATGGGGAAGCCTGGCCTTGAGAACTGTGGCTGCTCCAGTAAGCAGTAGTCGGGATGTTGGACTGCAAGGGTGAGATAGGGGCTTGAGAGAGGGAGAAGGTTGGATCAGACTCTTGGTTGGATCAGACACTGTTACGTGTCATTGCCAGAAATACTAAGGACCCTGCTGGGGTCAGAGAATTAGCCTAGAATGGGGTCAATGAGTGACATCTGGTACAGAATGACACAAACAAACCAGCTCGGAAGACCAAAATCATTATCAGTCAATGACAACGACTTTTACAAGGTGGACTCTCACAGTTCTCTGGTTACTCCTCTTTTCCACTTGGGGAGAGGAGCCTCAAAGCTGCAAAGTCCTTTCTCCAAAGACACACAGTGAGAGCTGGGGTTTCCACCCTGGGTATGATGCCTCCACAACTTGTAAGCATTTCAGAAATTTCTCTCTGGAAGCCAGAGTGGAGTGCGTGCAGAGGATAGGAGATGAGGAGGAGGATGGGGCGGCAGCCCAGGAGAGGGGATGGAGAGGAGTGGAGCAGATGGAGAAGTGCTTAGTAGAAGAGAGGATGCCCAGCAATGGGAGGGATGGGGAAGGAAGGTGGCTGATGCTCGGGGATGGTTTCTGGGTAGGGCTGTTGCGTGGTCAGAAGACTTTCCTTCCATGTCATAAGTGTGGTCTTTTCATGTGGGATACGTCATCCTCACTCCAGTAAAGTTCCTCACTGTCCGGGTGATTCTGTGTTTTCCAAGCACTGGGCTGACTCCTGTTTCGGTTGGGGGGATACTTGGAGAATATCTTAGTGAGACTAGTAGGGCATGTAATGATGGATGGGCCCATCCAGAACGAAGGATTTCAGAAACTCTTGTAGCAATGTGGCTCACATTATTCATAAAAATATTTCTGTTTTCTTTTATGGTAGAATTCAGGTGCAGAAGTTTGAGGCCGTGATATTTCCAGTTTGTGGTTTTGATTGACACTGGTTTATGCAAGATCCTTTTCTTATTTCATTTGTATATCCCCTTTGGTTCACTTTGTTTCCATTCTTTGTTTGATAGGCATTTTCATATACTTAATATGCATTTTTTGATTTGTATATGTTCTTATAAGATACACATTGCTTTCTGTCTGCACAAAATTTAATGTGACTGCTTTTAAATGGTAAATTAATGGACTTAATTTTATTGGAGAAGTTTTAACTTTATAGAAATATTGGTCAGAAAGTATAGAGAGTTCTCACATAAGTCTCACCCCTGCATGTGGGGTCGTCTCTCCTATTATTGACATCTTGCATTTCTGTAGCACCTGTGTTACAATCAATGAAACAATATTGATGCATTATTATTATCTAAATTCCATAGTTTATATTAGGTTATACTCTTTGCATTGTGTATATGGATTTTGACAAATGACATGGGTTCATTATTACTATATCATTCAGAATCATTTCATGTACATATATTCTTAATGTGTCCACATGCAATTACGCTAAAGAGTTCATTCTGTTTTTTGGTTTTTTTCACTCAATATTATTTTAATGATTCACTTACATTACTATGTGTGGATCAAACTCCTGCTGAAAGCTCTATATCCTTTTGCCTTCACATCCCTTGTTTGCCTCTATATCTTTTACCTGCCTTCTCTCCAGTTAGGAACAAGCAGGCTTATCCAACACCCCCACTGAAATAACTGCAGGGACCATTCTCTTACATGTCCCACTGTAAACAGGTTTCAGAAGTCAAGATAGATACACAGTAGCAAGTTTGCTGATAGATACAGGTTTCAGAAGTCAAGATAGATACACAGTAGCAAGTTTGCTGGTACACAGAGAGTTTCCATTAAAAATTTTAGTTTCCACCATTCTACATGCCCACTAATAGTGCATAAGTATTTCTTCTTCACCTCCCCCTCCCCTTCCCCTTCTTTTTCCTCCTCCTCTTCCTCTTCCTTCTCTTCTTCCTCCTCTTCCTCTCCTTCTCTTCTCCTTCTCCTTCTCCTTCTCCTTCTCCTTCTCCTTCTCCTTCTCCTTCTCCTTCTCCTTCTCCTT
>NW_012116932.1:3003670-3020783 GCF_000951035.1 Colobus angolensis palliatus
TCCTTCTCCTTCTCCTTCTCCTTCTTCTTCTTCTTCTTCTTCTTCTTCTTCTTCTTCTTCTTCTTCTTCTTCTTCTTCTTCTTCTCTTCTTTATTATTATTATTATTATCATTATTGTTACTGAGATGGAGTCTCACTCTGTGGCCAAGGCTGGAGTGCAGGGGTGGGATCTCAGCTCACTGAAACTTCCACCTTCTGTGGCTCAATCGATTGTCATGCCTCAGCTTCCCAAGTAGCTGGGATTACAAATGTGTACTCCCAGCCTGGCTGATTTCTGTATTCTTGGTAGAGATGGGGTTTTGCCATGTTGGCGTAGCTGGTCTTAAACTCCTGGCCTCATGTAATCCCCCTGCTTCAGCCTCCCAAAGTGTTGGGATTACAGGCATGAGCCACCATTCCCTGCCTATAGTGTGTAAATATTTCTTTCTCCTCATAGCCCAACCAATACTGGACATTTTATAATTTGGAGAATTGCATAGGCATACAGTGAAATTCCACTGCTGTCTTTCATTTTCCCCTTCCCTCCATTCTTTTCTTCCTTTTTGTTTTCCTTTTTCTGTGTGTGAGCATCCTTTCATTTGCCTGAGTAACTCCTGTGCATCATCTTCTCACATCTTTTGCTCATTTTTGCATTAAGGTACCAACTTCTTCTTGATATAACCGGTTTCTTGTTTGTTCTAGATATTATTCCCCTTGTCAGTTTTTAAGAAACTCCCCACACTACTTGGATGTGCTCCTGTCAGTTTTAGACAATGCAAATATCTTTTCCCCATTTCCCATCTACCTGTTAACTTCATCCCAGAAATCCTTTGTTAAGTGGAAATCCTCAATGTTGATTTTTTTTCATGTTTTAAAAATCATCTTAATGATTGTGCTTTGGAAATTTTGTTTAGGAAGTCTTTCCTCAAGCCTAGATCACAAAGTTATTCTCCTATACTTTCTTCTATTAAATTGATAGTTTGATATTTGGTATTTATTTCTTGAATGCATCTGGATCCTCCTTTGTATGTGCTGTTAGGCAGAAATTCATATTTACTTTGCTTCATAAAATGAGCAGTTTTCTCACCACAATGGGTGAACAATCTACCTTTTCCTCTTGATTTGTGCCAGCACATTTATCATGTACTATATTAGGTTTTGAATAATTCAGGGTTATTTTCTTAGATTTCCAGTCAACTTGTTCAGATCTATGTCTGTTCCATGTTTCATAATTTTAAAAATGACTATGACTCTATTGTGTGTCTCAGCATGTGGGAGGGAACAGCTCTTCTCTTGATTCCGTTTTTATAATATTAGTATGGCTTTGCACTAACATTTATTTATTTATTTATTTAAGACAGAGTCTCACTCTGTCGCCCAGGGAGCACACTGCAACCTCCGCCTCCCAGGTTCAAGCAATTCTCGTGCCTCAGCCTCCCAAGTGGCTGGGATTACAAGTGGGCCATCACGCCCGGCTAATTTTCCTATATTTAGTAGAGACGGGGTTTCGCCATGTTGCTCAGGCTGGTCTTGAACTCCTGACCTCAAGTGTTCTGCCCAACTTGGCCTCCCAAAGTGCTGGGATTATAGGTGTGAGCCACCGTGCCTGGTTTGACATTTATTTTTCTGAAGGAATTTTCAAATAGTTTTATCAAATTTAGAGTTGATTCACTGGAATTGTAAATATAACACAATATTATATTATTCAGTATGACTAAGTATTGAGATTATAATTTGAGGCTGAATTGACATCATTAGCATGTCAGGCCATCCCAGCCAAGACTGTACAGTGCTCCCCACGTGTTCAGATCATCTTCTACATTTTTATTAGTAGGTATTTAAAATTTTTTCTTTGGAGTTATGGCATGTTTTTGGTTAATACCTAGATATTTTACAGCAGATTTTTTCAAAGTGTGATAAGAGGACCTCTGCAGGGTGGTCCCTGAAGTCCTTATTTTTCAAATTTACATGTGAGAATACATTTTCATAATATGCTTCAACATATTGACACAGACTGAATGAAGAGGCAGATTAAAGCATCAAACTGTTTCCTGTCAAGCCAGGACACATGATGTATTTGCTAAAATGTCAAACAAGGCCACTTTTCTCATGAAATCCTTTTTTCCTAATGTGGTTATTTGCCTGAAGATGTTTCTTATATTAGCATGCAGTAAGTTTATTACTGCTCTTTAAAATAAATTTTTTGAGAAGGGGTCTCACTCTGTTGCCCAGGCTGGAGTACAGTGGCGTGATCTCGGCTCACTGCAATCTCCGCCTCCCGGGTTCAAGTGATTCTCATGGCTCAGCCTCCCGAGTGACTGGGATTACCGGCGCATGTCCCCACACCCAGCTAATTTTTGTATTTTTTGTAGAGACATGATTTTACCATGTTGGCCAGGCTGGTCTCAAACACCTGACCTCAAATGATTCACTTACCTCGGCCTCCCAAAGTGCTGGGATTACAGGCATGAGCCACCATGCCTGGGCGTGCTCTTTTAAATATACTAATAACTAAATATTTTAAATTATTTTCAATTTTCATTTCCCATATGGTAAAAATGGATAGGTCTAAACCACATAAACAAAAGCCCTTTAGAGTGCTTAGTAACTTCGAGGTGTAAAGGGATCCTGAGCGATGTTTCTTTGTATTAATTGTTTGTGTTGCTATTGGGAATGTTCTCTTTCTCTGTATTTGAATTCTACTTCTTAAATGCTTTTTACTGGTGTGGTACTAGGAGCAACACCGTGATTTTTGCCAGCTGACCTTGCCTTCTGCATCACTGGGCTCTGTTATTGTGCTAACAGATGACATCATCATTCTTTTATCTTTTCTAGGTAGATGATCACGTCTCTTCTCTTCCGGTCCTTAGATACTTTAGATGCCTGGTTTCTTTTTCTTGCCTTATACCATCACTCACGACGTTCAGCTCCATGTTAAAGAACAGCAGAGTTAGTGAGTATCCTAGGCTTTTTCTTGATCCTAAAGTGATCCATCGAAAAGTTTCTTCTTTAGAGTTATATTTGCTAATTTTGTGCTATATATTCTATACCTAGCTAAGAAAGTCTCCCTGGATTTTGTGTTGTAAAGTGTTTTTTAAAAAATCATAATAGGAGTAGAGTTTTAGAGAATGTATTTATGCCTTGATTGAAATAGTCGTGATTTTTCCTTTTAAATCGATTCCTGTGATAAACTGTACGATAGGTTTTCTGATGTTAACCAATCTCGTCATTTATGGAATAAACCAATACCACTTGATCATGGTAAACTATTTTTAATAGATTTGGCTAGGTTATGTTTTATTCTGGAATTTTAAATCTGCCTGGATAAGTGAAGTAGGCGTATAATTGTCTCTTTTTTTGGTAAAGATTCTTACCTGATTTTAGACCAAGATTGTATTAACCTGAGGAGGTGTGCTGGTCAGATTTCCTAACTCTTCTGTTTTTTTTGAGATCATGTATAAGATACTAACCAACTGTTTCCTTAACAGTTTAATAGTACTTACCACACTTTAATAAAATCCACTGGGGCAAAGATTTTAGAGAGAGATGATCTTTGACTACCATTTCAATTTCTCTAAAGCTTATTTAAGCATATAGGATCCCTTTTTTCTTACACCAGTTTTGGAATTTTATATTTTTCTAAGTACTTGTTCATTTCATCTACAATGTAAATTTATTATTTCTTTTACTGTTTTTATTAATTTAAAAATAACCATTGTCTCTGTCATTATTTCCCATTTGTAATTTTGGGTTCTGTTATTGGCACCTTCTCCTTGTTTATCTCTATCTTATTAATTTTTTCCAATAACTTGATTTTGATTTTATTAAGCATGGTTTTTTTCTTGAGGCAGTTTCTTGATAAAGGTATTTTGAACTGTGTATTTCCTTCGAAGTACTATTTTAGGTTAAAATGTTGACATTCAATATTTAAATTATCATTTAATTCTAAATATTCATCTATTTTATAATTTACTGTTGAAACTGAAGATTATTTAATTATATAGTTATCTTCCAAATACATGAGCTTTGTAAAGCTATTTCTCCCCTATTGATTTTTAATGTTAATGCATTATAATCTATATCACGTTATTATGCTTTGGAATTAAATAAATGTTTATATCCTAATGAAACGTCAATTTTTGTAAAAGTCACTTAGTGGTTGAAAAAATGTTAATTTTCTTTTTGGTGAAGAGTCTAATATATCTAATAGATAATTGAAGGGTGGCCTGACCCTCCACACCTGTGGGCGTTTCTCATTAAGTGGAATGAGAGACTTGAGAAAAGAAATAAGACACAGAGACAAAGTATAGAGAAAGAAAAAGTGGGCCCAGGAGTCCGGCGCTCAGCATACAGAGGACCCGCGCCGGCACCGGTCTCTGAGTTCCCTCAATATTTATTGATCATTATCTTTACCATCTTGGAAAAGGGGAAGTGGCAGGATAATAGGATCATAGTAGGGAGAAGGTCAGCAGTAAGACATATGAATAAAGATCTCTGTGACATGAATAAGTTTAAGGAAAAGTGCTGTGCCTTGATATGCATAGGCAAACATCTGCATAAACCTTTTTAGTGCATAAAGAGCAGCACTGCCGCTAGCACAGCCCACCTTCAGCCCTAAGGCCGTTTTCTCCCATCTCAGTAAATAGAACATACAATCGGGTTTTACACCGAGATGTTCCTTTGCCCAGGGACGGGCAGGAGACAGATGCTTCTCTCTATCTCAACTGCCAAGAGGCCTTCTTTCCTCTTATACTAGTCCTCCTCAGCACAGACCCTTCACGGGTGTCAGGCTGGAGGACGATCAGGTCTTTCTCTTCCCACGAGGCCATATTTCAGACTATCATAAGGGGAGAAACCTTGGACAATACCGAGCTTTCCTAGGCAGAGGTCCCTGCGACCTTCCGCAGTGTATGTGTCCCTGGGTACTTGAGATTAAGAGAATGGTGATGACTTTAAACCAGCAAGCTGCCTTCAGGCACTTGTTTAACAAAGCACACCCTGCACAGCCCAAAATCCGTTAAACCTTGAGTCACCACAGCACGTGTCTCTTGCAAGGACAGGGTTGGGGGTAGGGTCACAGATTAACAGCATCTCAAATACAGGACAAAATGGAGTCTTTTATGTCTACTTCTTTCTATATAGACACAGTTATAGTCTGATGGCTCTTTCTTTTCCCACAGATAAGGTCTGGATATTATTAATTGCTTTGTAATTAACAAATTGCATTTCCTAACTCTGTCAAAATTTCTAACTATAACAAATTGCATTTCCTAACTCTGTCAAAATTTCTAACTATAATAATCTATCTGCCTGTATATAGATTGTGGTGGCTCACACCTGTAATCCCAGCACTTTGGGAGGCCAAGGAGGGCAGATCACCTGAGGTCAGGAGTTTGAGACCAGCCTGGCCAACATGGTGAAACCCTACCTCTGCTACAAAAATTAGCTGGGTGTGGTGGCATGCACCTGTAATCCCAGCTACTAGGGAGGCTGAGGCAGGAGAATCAGTTGAACCTGGGAGGGAGAGGTTGCAGTGAGCTGAGGTCGCACCATTGCACCCCAGCCTGGATGACAGAGCAAGACTCTGTCTCAAAAAAAAAAAATCAATCTGACGTTGATTTGGCTATTGCTATCTATCTCACTGAAGTTTTGTTAATTACTTATTAATTAATATTCCAGGATATATAGTTATATAGATTTATAGTATTTATGCTGGTTGCTTTGTTCTTTTAATGGGTATAAATATTATTCTCTGTCCCTTAGTGTGTGTGCATGTGTGTGTATGTGATTTAAAAATCTTAGTATATATTGAAAAAGTAAACATTTTTCTTCATAGTCAAAATAACCAGACAACACTTAAAAAAATAATTAACTAGGCATGGTGGCTCATGTGTATAATCCCAGCACTTTGGGAGGCTGAGACAGGAAGATTGCTTGAGGCCAGGAATTAGAGACCAGTTTGGGCAACAAAACAAAGCCCTGTCTCTACGAAAAAAAAAAAAAAAATTAAATTAGACAGATGAGGTGGCACACACCTGTAGTCCCAGCTATTTAGGAGGCTAAGGAGAAGGATCACTTGAGCCCAGGAGTTCCAGGATGCAGTGAGTCATGATCCTACTACTGCACTCTAACCTGGGGGACACAGTGAGACCTTATCTCTAAAAAAATTCATAATTTGATCAATAATAATGCTTTACTATTACTCATACCTAATCATTCATTCATACTATAATCAAAATGTTCTCTATTGCCTTAAAAATACTTACAGCTGATTACGTAGATCAAGATTCAACTAGTCCCCTATGTTGCATTCAGTGGTTATGTCCTGGAATCTCTCTTATCCTTTGAATGAGCCTTTATCCAATGAGACCAGACCAATTGTTCTGTGGAATTATCCACCTTCTGAATTTTTCTGAAAGCTTCCTCACAGTGTCACTTGCTTATTCCTCCATCTTCTGTACAATGATTATTCTTTTTGGTTAGTGGGCATCTTTTCAATCTAGTACCTGCAGGCTTTTAATATTATCCCATTACTTAGTGAAAGTTTCATTTCACACTGGTACAAGATATCCAAAGCTTTCTTCCATGTCCAGACCACAGATCAGCCATGTCTCAAGGAACTCTGGTTCCCTGGAGTGGCATATGGTATTAGAGACATTGTGATCACTGTTGCCTTAAATTCCACCTTTTATTATTATTAAGATTGCAACCTCAGCTTTCATTTGGTGCATATTTGTCTGACATGTATCCAGCCTTTTCTTTTCAAATTTTCTGTTCAATTTTTTAGAAGAGTAAAAGTAACATTAGAAATAAGATGGCATAAATGAGTACCAATAAAACAGTATTAAAATAAATGTAAATGGGTTAAATAAGCAATTAAAAGATAAAGACACTTAGGGAAAAAAAATTGTAAACCTCAAGATCAAAACTTACGTTTTCTAGAACTGGCACATTATCAAGAGACTCTGACCCTGATCATCTATGCCTGTCTCTAATGGCTCCAAGTATTGAACCTTTTCTTTATGTTAGTCAGTGTTACTAGAAACCCAATTAGTATCCAAAATCTGACTTGATCATCATTTGATCTTTGTCACATTGCTGAATGTTAAGAACTATTATTATTTACTCCATTTTACAGATGAGGAAAGTGAGACCCAGAAAATTCTGCCAGTTGTTGAATAGCATAGAGCTGTTGAGTTGCCATTTGGTCTATACTGGAGTCTGTATTTTAACTACTGTCATTTAATTTTGTTTCTAATCTCACTAGATACAGTATCCATGCCTGGTCAGAACTACAGCACCATGTCTGAATTTATCCTCTTTGGTTTCTCAGCCTTCCCCCAGCAGCTCCTGCCTGTCTTGTTCCTGCTGTACCTCCTGATGTTCCTGTTCACATTGCTTGGTAACCTTCTCATCATGGCCACAATCTGGATTGAACACAGAGTCCACACACCCATGTACCTCTTCTTGTGTGCCCTCTCCGTCTCTGAGATTCTGTTCACTGTTGCCATCACCCCTCGCATGCTGGCTGATCTGCTCTCCACCCATTGTTCCATCACCTTTATGTCTTGTGCCAGTCAGATGTTCTTCTCCTTCATGTTTGGCTTCACTCACTCCTTCCTTCTCATGGTCATAGGCTATGATCGCTACGTGGCCATCTGCCACCCACTGCATCTGCATTACAACGTGCTCATGAGCCCCTGTGACTGTGCCCGTCTTGTGGCCTGGACCTGGGCTGGTGGCTCAGTCATGGGGATGATGGTGACAATGATAGTTTTTCACCTCACTTTCTGTGGGTCTAATATGATCCACCATTTTGTCTGCCATGTACTTTCCCTCTTGAAGTTGTCCTGTGGGAACAAGACATCATCTGTCATCATGGGTGTGATGCTGGTGTGTGTCACAGCCCTGATAGGCTGTTTATTCCTCATCATCCTCTCCTATGTCTTCATTGTGGCTGCCATCTTGAGGATTCCCTCTGCTGAGGGCCGGCACAAGACTTTCTCCACGTGTGTATCCCACCTCACGGTGGTGGTCGTGCACTATAGTTTTGCCTCCCTTATCTACCTCAAGCCCAAGGGCCTCCATTCTATGTACAGTGATGCCTTGATGGCCACCACCTATACTGTCTTAACCCCTTCCTTAGCCCAATCATTTTCAGCTTAAGGAACAAGGAGCTGAAGAATGCCATAAATAAAAACTTTTTCAGAAAGTTCTGCCCTCTAAGCTCCTAATGGCCAGTTTGGTGGGGATAAAATATAATAGAAGGGCTGGGGATAATAATGTGTATCTCCATAGGACTGTTATAAGGGTTCAGGTATGTGAAAATACCTGAAAATATGTGTTTGATACATACTAGCTATTGTTCCCCCCTGTCTTTTTGCTTAGGCTCATGTGATCATAATCTCTTGTTCATGAGCCATTGTGATAAACTTTATCCCATGATCTGTGCCTAGAAATGTGTTTTCTATCTATGGATGGTTGGGGATCATCACGTGGGTGTGTCTGGGCACTTATGAACATGTTTCTTCTTGAATGGACAGGCAAAAAAATTTTCTTTACCACTAGTGTAAGAAAAAGCAAGAATATCATCATAGTCATAAATTCCACCAAGCATTGAAGTTTTTCTATGTATCTGGTACTGTGGCTAGTGTTTTACAAATATTATCCTTTTAATTAGAAGAAATGTACAAAGGAAAATAAACTACTTGTCTCAGAGAAACTGGTTTCTTTTCCTTTTTTTCTTTTTCTTTTTCTTTTCTTTTCTTTTCTTTTTTTTTTTTGAGAAGGAATCTTGCTCCATCACCAGGCTGAAGTGCAATGGTGCAATCTCGGCTCACTGCAACCTCCCTATCCCTGGTTCAAGTGATTCTCCTGCCTCAACCCGGCCAGTAGCTGGGACCACAGGGGCCAACTAGTTTTTGTATTTTTAGTAGAGGCAGGGTTTCACCATTTGGCCAGGATGGTCTCGATCTCTTGACCTCTTGATCTGCCCGCCTTGGCCTCCCAGAGTGCTGGGATTACAGGCGTGAGCCACCGCGCCCGGCCGCCGAAACTGGTTTCTTATTTAAAGTCCCTCACTGTCTTTGGGAGACATATACCCTAAGTGTGTGTGTGTGTGTGTGGATATTATGTTGAATTGAGTGAAGGATATCAGAATGCAAAAGTGGAGAGAGAGCAAGGAGAGAGAGAGAGATACAGAGACAGGAGAAAGAGAGCAAGAGAGAGAAAGCAGGTGTCAACTTGTCAAGTAAAAAGAGAGTTCTTTAAACTTTTTGATCTGTACAGGAAATGTAATAACTAAGAATTTGGGGCAAAATCTGGGAAAGGGAAAAAGAGAGAAAAAAGGAGGTTGGTAAAATAGGGCTTTAATATGTCCTAATAATAGGGCTGTATATGTTCTAATAAGATAGCTACGTGTCTCATCCAAGGGTTTTTGACACAGTTGCTCTGCAGTCTCAATGGGTCATTCTAGGATATGTACTTCCTTGCCTCCAATGAATGCATCAGTTTTCTGGTTTTCTGGTTCTGGTCATTGGTTCCACCAACTGAGAAATGAATATTATTTTTACAGTGTGACTGCTCTTCTAATGCTACTCGTAGAGTCCTCACCTGTGCTTCTGGAATGTGAAAGTCAACAATGAAAGAGATTTCATTCTAGAAAAGCAGAGATCATGGCCTTAAAAAGTTAAAAGCTGATATGGTTGGAAGAGGTTTTATCCTATGTTTATGCTATAAAATTCCAAACAAAGGCAAGCTTTTCTTTGCATTATCCTGCATAGTCTGGGCAAGACTTTCATGTGTGGTTATCATCAATGAAGCACCATAGCAACCAGTGAGACAGCCTCTGGGAATGTGGTCACAGATGATGAAGTGACATGATGATGGAAACGGCATTAAATAAACACTATTCAAGTGCTACAGAAGTGGAACTTTCTACACAAATAAATATAAATTTTTCCAAGAGCCAAGGTATTGTGAGTGTTAACCACTTTGCTACCTTTTTCTTCTGCTTTTTTTGAATAGTGCTAGTATAGTATATATTTCTCCATTCATTTACTTTTTAATTTATGTCTTTATATTTACAGTGATTTTCTTGTTAGAAAACACTTTACCTGGGTCTTATTTTTTTGATCCTCTCTAATAACCTCTGTATTTTAATTCATGCATTAAAAATACTGATGTTCAAAGTAATTTATAATATAGTGATATTAATATAAACCAAATTTGTTACTGTTTTTCGTTTGTTGACTTTGTTCTGTATTTCTATTTCTGTCTTTCATTTTTTTATGCCTTTGGTGTTTTAAGTAAGCATTTTATATGGTACCATGTTCTCTTATTTTTTAGCATATCAATTATACTTTAAAAATATTTTTAGTAGTTTTCTTAGAGTTTTGAAATATACATTTATAACTAATCCAAGTCCATTTCAAATAACATTATATCATTTCACAGGTAGTGCAAGTATCTTTTTTTTTTTCATAGTCTGTGGCTTTATTGCAGCTTTCCTTCAAAATATCATCTGTGACTGAGGAAATCCCTATCTTCCTATCAGACTAAAGAAACAAAAGGACAGCGATTACACTTTTAAGTATTGGGGGTTTAGAGCCCTAGATATTCTATATGCAGACTACTCATGCTTGTTTGTTTTAATAAAGACTGGTCCAAAGGCTCATTTTCACAGAAGTTACAGTTTTTCAGTTCCAGGACCAGGTAAAGATGGGCAGCCCCGTGATCCATAAAATCCAAGGGTGACGACTCAGAGTTAGGACCATTTCTTGGTGACACTGAGATGGTCGAGCTGGTCCGCAGTGAATCTATGTGGGGGGACCTTGGAAGTGGCGGCCGCCTTTAAGGCCTCAAAGGCCTCCCTCCTGCGCACCGCGGCGTGGCCGCGCTCCTGCTCCCGGGTCATATAGGGCACGCTCAGCCAGTAGTGGTTCTCCGCCTCCATCTCCAGGCGGCGGATCATGTTCTGCTTGGCGCGCAACGACACGATCCACTGACGGCCGGGAATGCGGCTGTGGCAGAGGAGCACAGTCAGGAACATGGTGCCGGTCAGTTGCTCAGGACTCGGCGTCTCCGCGGCCGCCGGGTGCAAGTATCTTATAATAATAACACAATTCTGATTTCTTCTTTCTATCCCTTTTATTATTGTTGTCATTATGTGATATATTCATAAAAATGTATATAACATATGTATAACATACACATGTGCACACATGGTAAAATGCGTTATCTTATTATTTTAACCTGTCATCTGTTAGATCAGTTAAGACTAAGAAAAATGAATGCTTTTATTTACCTCCATTTATTCCTTCTCTGATGCTCTTCCTTTCTTTATGTAGACACAGATTTCTGACCTATATAATTTTCATTCTCTTTGAAGAACTTCCTTAAACAATTCTTGCAAAGCAAGTCTACTGATAACAAGTGCTTTTAACTTTTATCTGAGTCAGTCTTTATTTCTCCTCCACTTTTGAAGGATAATTTCATAGGGTGCAGAATTCTAGGTTGGTGAATTTTTTTCTCTCAACACTTTAAATATTTCACTTTATTCTCTTCTTTTTTGTATGGTCTGAAGAGAAATTGGATGTAATTTTAATCTTTAAATAATCTCTAATAATCTCTGTATTTTAATTCATGCATTAAAAGTACTGATATTCAAAGTAATTTATGATATAGTGATATTAATATAAACCAAATTTGTTATGGTTTTTTGCTTGTTGCCTTTGTTCTATATTTCTATTTTTGTCTTTCATTCTTTTTATGCCTTTGCTGCTTTTAAATAACTCCTCTATAGGTAAGGCTCTCCCCTCAGCATTTTTCAGGATTTTTTTCCTTTACATATATATTTTTAATTTTTAAGTTCCAGGATGCATGGGCAGAGTGTGCGTTGTTACATAGATCAATGTGTGCCATGGTGATTTTCTGCACCTATCAACGCATGTTGATTCTTCCAGTTCATGAGCATAGGATGTGTTTCCATTTGTTTGTGTCATCTATGATGTCTTTCAACAGTGTTTTGTAGTTCCCCTTGTAGAGATCTTTCACCTCCTTGGTTAAATATATTCCTAGGTATTTTATTGTATTTTATCATTGGAACTATTTTTTTTTTTTTTTTTTTTTGGGCCCTGTGTAAGTCAGAGGGCAGTTGTCAGGTCACTGGAGTAATGCTCCAGAGGTGAGTATAACTGCCTATGCCTCGCAAAACAGCTTGCAGGTGGCAGTAAGCCTCATTCGGCTCCCACGCAGTTGGCAAGACTGATCTCACTCCTGCAGTGCTCCACTCATAGCACTGGATGTAAGTCCAGGCAGTCTGTGCACAGGACTCAGACCTGCCCCAGGCCATAAGCTTTTCCCCCAGAGACAGCAATACTTTTAGGCCATGCCCCTTTTTGTCCCTGTCCGAGGCCAGGGACCCAGCTCCTGCACTCCTGTCTGCGGCACACTCCCTGCTTGCCTCCTGGGTTCTGGTCAAGGGAGTTCATCCCCACTTGATGTTATATCATGAAATTCAGTTGGGCACTTCAACCTGTGACCCTGAGCTGGTTGTCTGGCTTCTGCAAGGTCCCCTGTGAGATATAATAAGGAATGGCTTCCCTCAGCCCATGCTGGAGATTGGGAATGCCTGCAAGGCACTTTCAGTTGCTGCGTCTATTTTTATATTTCTCACCACTCCCTAAATCAGTTCCAGCTCTGGGTAGAGCTAAGGCTTCCCGCTGTGGTCTGGCTTTTCAGACTCCCCGGCGAAGATGTGTACCCTGGAGGCAGTCTCTCCCACTCTCGCACTCTGGGGATTCACAGGTTTTCACCCGTGCGGCCTGCAGCTTCTTTTGAAGGGTCTGTGGATTCTTTTGGTTTTTCTGCTAAGCCCCTGTGCTATTTCTTGGGAAAAGAAAGTTCACAGTGTGAATCTCTACATACTTTTCTGTCCTTCCACATGGGAGAGACAAACTGACATTGCCTCCAATCCATCACTTTGGGAAAAAAAAGTTGTGCCTATTTAATATGCTCCTATTTGTGTAGAAAAAGTCTGTGTTCATGTAAAGTGGGCATCAGGATAACCATTTTTCTGGAAGGACACACAGAAACCCATTGATGGTAGAAACCACTAGTGTGAGACTTAAGAAGGAAGCTCATTTTTATCATAAATTTTTGGACTTTTTTTTAACAGAATGCACAATTTTGCTTGAAAGCTAGGTTTTTAAAAGCATAGAAATCTGTTGCCACTTCACAGGACTGCTGTGCTGAGCAAAGGCTTGGACGGGAGGACACTGCCTCCAAAACACCTGTCCAGTCCATTGCCTCCTCTCAATCCCCAGCCCCTGGCCTGGCTCGGGTCTCAGAATGTCCTCACTGGGACTTCATTCTCCAGCTGATCCTCTCCAGCATGCTCTCCACAGCAGTCCTGAAAAGATCTTCCTGGTGCCCAGATCTGGCCTGTCCCTCTCCTGCTCAACCACTTCCAATGCCTCCCCATTGCCTTTCAGTTAAAATGGAAGCCCTTAACATTTTTCCATGTCTTCCACAGCCAGCTCTGCTGCCACCTCTATTATTATTATCTCATCATGACTAAGTTTCTCCCTCTCTCGTTCTCTCTCTGTCTCCTTTTCTCTTCCCTCCTTTCTTTATCTCTCTCTTTCTCTCCCCCACTTTCCCTCCCTCTTCCTTGTTTCTTCCTTTATAACCTTCTCCTTCCCCCAACGCACAAACAGCTCCTTCTCTTTTTCCCTTTTCTCCCTCTCTCCCACCCCTGCTTCTTTCTGCATCTTTGCCAAGGCTGTCTTTTTGACCTAGGGCACTACTGCATGCAAAGGGTCTGTGGATTCTTTTGGTTTTCCTGATCTACTGATCATCATTCAGGATCTCAGTTAGAATACTTTATTTATTTGTTTTTAGTGTTTTGGAGATGGGTTCTTTCTATATTGCCCAGGCTCATCTTAAACTTGACCTCAAGTGACCCTCCCATCTCAACCTCCCTAGTACTTGGTATCACAGGCACTGGCCACCACATCTGGCGTGAAACACTTCCTATATTCTTAGTCTGCTTCTCTTGTTCTCAACACCATCCTTGCCCATGTGGACTGGGAATGTGCTACCTGGGACTTTTCCTGCTAGGCTGGGAGTACCTGGAAAACACATCCCTGGATAGGGTTCTTTCCAGGTCTCCAGAACACAGAAATGTGCTGGGAACAGAACTGGCATTGGAAAGGCACGTGGAAGAGTTTCCTGGATGAAGACTGAATGGATGAATGATGCGGTTGTTTTAGAAAGAGATAGATGACTTTTACCCCCAAGTCTCCTTTACGACCCCCTGGACTGGACTGGAAGGTGAGAATTAGGGAACAGAAGAGCAAACATTCAGGAAATGAAGATGTTTTAAAAAATGATAATTCAGAGAAAATAAGAAAGAAGTGATGGGAAAAATCATTGACTGAATGTGTTTAGGTGTCGTCCTCTGCCTTAACATATTGTCACTAGTTCTCTCAGCAGGCTAGTACTCTCTGTCCTAAAAGCCTGAAAACTTTCCCCTGCTAGCCCAAGTTCTGCCTCTGGGGTCTGCTCCTAGTACTACTAAGCAATAATGGAAGAATTGACAAAAACAACTTTCCCCCTTCCCACTTGGGGCGCAGAGCCAATGATGGGCTCAGGAACAGGTCAGAAGAACCTGCAGTCATCATTCAATCTATTCAGGCTCACGGTCCTTCAGAAGCTCTTGCACCTCCTGCCAGCAGCGCTCCTGGTATTCTGGGTGCCTCGCAAGGTTGTACAGGACCCAGGAGAGGCCACTGGCTGTGGTGTCATGGCCTGAAGGGGAAGCAGGCAGGCTTGGGTCTCTGGGCTGCTTCGGCACCAGAGGGTGGACAGCGTCCACGTCCATGCATTGAGTCCCTCAGGGAGGATGGAGGGAGGGGGAATATAGGCAGAATTGAGTGATCCAGGGTCCACCCACCACATTCCTGAGATGAAAGGACCACTGTCCTCACTGTAGTCCCACACTGGGACCCTCACCTGCAGACATGAAGGTGTCAGCCTCTGCTCTTACACCCTCATCTGACAATGCCTTCCCATCTTCATCCTGAAAAGAAAGCAAGACAAACACTCCCCCAAATTTACTATCTCTGAGACCCCCAAGTCTCACCTGAGACAATCTCTGAAGATCCGATCTTCTTCCAGAGACTCAGACCCACTCTGCACTTCTAGATCTCTCTTGTTCACCATCACCAGAGCCCCCACGCCAAGGGCTTCCCCGCAGCTCCCTTGCCTCCTCTTTGGTCCCTGGCAGGAGGAATCAATGACTCAAATATTTTCATATTTCTGTATAATGAAGACTTTCAGAGAAAAAGATACTGGTAACCTGGGGTACAGGATGTTTAAATGGCAATTTACCTTGGAGATTAAAAATTACGTATTGCTTCAAAGATATTTGCTCACATTCTAGAGTGGTAAACTTAGAGAATCTTATCTTTCCAGAAGATATTTGGATTATAAATCTATAAAAATTGCCATCTCACTGGAGACTAGTAGTTTATACTCCAGAACAAAGCATTCTCTCTCTCTCTCTCTCTCTCTCTCTCTCTAACTTTCACCCTGTAAGAAAGAAGGAGCATATGAGCTAGCTGTCCTATATAAGCTATAAGACTCATCATATGGGGGCCCCTCTCCTATGGTGCAAATTCTTGTGCATTTACAGGTAAAAACATTGTGTTGCCCTAGGAATGGGAAGCCAGCACTACAATCCTACTCTGTCTGATGTTATTGCTGTAAATAGCTAATGGGCTGCTATGATCCAGGGGTTTGGTGCATCTGTCATCATAGATATAGACATAGACGAAGACATAGACATACAGAGATACATAAAAATGTGAAAGACTAACTTACTAACTTGTAAGTTGAGTAAAATCTCAGGCTCTCCACAGTTTCAGAATTAGCAGTCCCCTTCGGGTTGCATTCAACAGAGTCATCTCTAAAACCTGTCTGTGACCTTCCCTTTCTCAAGCATCTTCCATGGCTCCCAGTGCCCTTTGGATCAAGACCAATTTATTTCACCTGACATTTGACATCAAGCTCTATTCTCTCACTTAAATTCAGATCGTAGAGAAACCCACCTTGCTCAGCAGAAGCACATCAATGAAATCCAAAGTCTTGGACCTGACTTTGTCCTTGAGGAAATCATCAATACCCTGAGTGGGGAGGGTGTGACACTGCTCCTGGATGACGGCATCTGTGAAGTCGTGCACCAGGCGGCAGGCCCTGTGGAAGTGCCGCCCATCGTGGGTAAGGTAATACAGAAAGTCCAACAGATGGTCCTAGAGATACATGGTGGGTATTAGTCATGAGGTTGACTCTCCTGACTCTCTTCCCTCCCTGCATCCTATCTCTGAGAACTATCTCCATGCACCTAGGTACCCAGAGTGTAGCTTGGACGCCATGTTTCTCTCTTCTGTCTCCCATCCAGGATCCAGTACTGACCATTTTCCTTACCAAAACTATCTACACAACTCAGACTTCATCCTCTTCCAGTTCAGCCCTGCTCCAGCTCCCATCATAACCAACTTGTACGCAATGTCAGCTCCATGTAGTGTCTACATTACTGTCAGATTCCCACACAGCTCAGCTCTTACCACATCCATCATCAGCTAAAACTCCTTCAAAAGCTCCCTTGGACCATCTTGATAAATTTCATACCACTTTTCCTGATTTTCTGTGTCCCTAATATCCAACCCTATTTCCACAACCACATTTCTACTATCTGTTGCATATACTTGGCTCATCCTAACCTTCTTGCTTTTATCCAAATATTTCTACCTACCTGGAAAGACAGCACTTTCTCCTTTTCCTTGACCTTCAAAGCACAGCTATGATACAAATCCTCCAGAAAGGTACTTCTGGTTACTTTGCTCATTCCTCCCTCCCCAACTTACTCCCTTTGGTCCATGGATTCACATCCCAGGCCCTGGGAAGGAACTCACTCCTGACAATGGCTGTCAAAGCTGAAGGCGCATTTCTGCAGACTGTCCAAGGTCATCAGGCTGATGTGCTCAAACATGTCCAGACGACTGCTGCCCTCTGAGGCCAGGTGCTGCCACTTGTCCTGGCCAGAGAAGGGAAGAGAGCTAGAGCTGGGCCC
>NW_012116932.1:3021548-3066794 GCF_000951035.1 Colobus angolensis palliatus
GCCCGTCTCGGCCTCCCAAAGTGCTGGGATTACAGGCTTGAGCCACTGCGCCCGGCCCACTCTTCTCCATTGTTACAAAGTCATTTCGAAAATATCCCTGTGTTGGAAGAGCCACTTCTTCATCAGCCCTGAGCATCCTTGCTAGGTATCCCAAGAATGCAAGACCATGATGTTCTTACTTGAGCCATTTATCAGAGTTGTGTTTGCAGAGAACAACCTGGAGGGATAAGGAAGTGACTCCCCCTGGACCAGTATCAGGCTTGTCTCTGCTACTATTAAAGCAGATTCCCTAAGCCTAATGCTCATTGTCTGTCATGCAATGTACCGCATGAGAAGGCAACTAGCAAGGCCCACTGTGTCACCCACATGGAATTTAGGTTGACTCCGAAAAAGGATATAGATTCGGTCTCAAAAAGGAAAAAAAAAAAAGAAACTTCAGATAATGAAAAGGCCAGCTGCAGACTAGGGGAAAATACTTGCAAATCACACATCTGATAAAAGACTTGTCTGCAAAATATAATCTGTAAAGAACTCTCAAAATCCAACAATGAGAAAGCAAACCACCCAAGAAAAATTAATGAACAAAAGATTAGAACAGACACTTTACCAAAGAAAATACAGGAGTGGGCCAGTAGGCAAATGAAAAGATGGAGAAATGCAGATTAAAAGCTCTGTGACCTGTAATCCCAGCACTTTGGGAGGCTGAGACGGGCAGATCATGAGGTCAGGAGATCGAGACCATCCTGGCTAACACGGTGAAACCCCATCTCTACTAAAAAATACAAAAAAACTAGCCAGGCGAGATGGCGGGCGCCTGTAGTCCCAGCTGCTCAGGAGGCCGAGGTAGGAGAATGGTGTGAACCTGGGAGACGGAGCTTGCAGTGAGCCAAGATTTGGCCACTGCACTCCAGTCTGGGCAACAGAGCGACACTCCATCTCAAAAAAAAAAAAAAAAATACCCACAAGGAAGACTGAAAATAAAAAACTGATACCATCACGTTCTGGTGAATATTTGGAGGTACTAGAATTCTCATACTGATACAGGAACTAGAAAAAAATTATTTTGGGAGATAGTGAGGGTAAGAGAGTTATCAGGAAGGTTTCCTTTTCATAAAAAGCAGCTCCCAAGTCATTTCTTTTCTAACAAAAAGCAGCCTGAAAAATCAAGCTGCAAGCATAGATTAGCAAGCTGGAAGCTTGCATGGGTAAATGCCAGCAACTGTGGCAACAGAAAAGGGATACCTGGAAGCCAGGTGTATTCAACATGCAGGTTCCCTCTTCCCTTTTCTTTGTTGCCATGTGTGCAGTGAAAAAGCAGGCAACATGACACCAGCCAGGTAGAGACCCTATCTGCATAATAAAAGATTAGGGTGGGATGGCCAGCTTCTTCCCACACTATGCAAACAGCACAGAAGGTCTGACCCATCTTTCATGTGCTATGTAAAGCAAGCACTGCCTGCTCAAGCTTGTCTATAAAACCCTGTGCATTTCACCACAAAACCAGAAGACCCACTCAGGAGCCCCTCTTTCTCTGCAGGAGAGAGAGCTTTTCTCTTTTCTCTCCCCTATTAAACCTCTACTTTTTTTTTTTTTTTTTTTTTGAGACAGAATTTTGCTCTTGTTGCCCAGGCTAGAGTGCAATGGCGCGATCTCAGCTCACTGCAACATTTGCCTCCTGGATTCAAGAGATTCTCCTGCCTCAGCCTCCCAAGTAGCTGGGACTACAGGTGTGCACCACCACACCTGGCTAATTTTTTGTATTTTTAGTGGAGACAGTGTTTCACTATGTTGGTCAGGCTGGTCTCAAACTCCTGACCTCAGGTAATCCACCTGCCCCAGCCTCCCAAAGTGCTGCTGGATTACAGGCGTGAGCCACTGTGCCCAGCCTAAACCTCAACTCTTAAACTTACTTCTTGTGTGTCTGCGTCCTTGATTTCCTTGATGTGAGATGACGAACCTTGGGTATTTACCCCAGATAATGATGCCACTTCAATACATTCCTGATAGGAATTAAAAATGACACAGACCTTTTGGAAACAGTTTGATAGTTTCTCATCATGGTAAACATACACTGATAATATGACTCAGTCATCCCATTCTAACAGCAATGGGAACTTAGTTTCCCCCAAGAACATGCATGCAAATATCCATAGCAGTTTTATTCATAATATCCAAAAACCAGAAACAATCTACTTATCCTTTAGCCAACGAAAAAAGAGTGTCCCATCCATGTCCAGAAATTCTATCCGGCCTCAAGAGGAAATGGGGTCTCGATACAGACAACACGGGAGACTCTCAGATGCTTTACACTAAGCGATAGCAGCGAGACTCCAAGCCTCCCTATGGTATAACCCCATTCACACAACAGGAAGAAAGCAGTTCTATAGAAAGACAGAAGACAGCAGTGGTTTTCAGGGGTCAGGGGTGGAAGGAGGTTTTTCACTACCAAGGGTGGCTATGGTAGTGGTAGTTACATGACTCTAGCCATTTGTCAAAACTCTGAACTATCTCATGCCTGTAATCCCAGCACTTTGGGAGGCTGAGGTGGGCAGATCACCTGAGGTCAGGAGTTTGAGACCAGCCTGGTCAACATGGTGAAACCCTGTCTCTGCTAAAGATACAAAAATTAGCCAGCTGTGGGGGCACACGCCTGTAATCCCAGCTGCTCGGGAGGCTGAGGCAGGAGAACTGCTTGAACCCAGGAGGTGGAGGTTGCAGTGAGCCGAGATTGCACCACTGCACTCCAGCCTGGGTGACAGAGTGAGACTCTGTCTCAAAAAACAAACTGAACTATGCACCAAAGAGAACAAATTCTGAAAATTTAATGTGATTTTAAGATGAGCCATGAAAATATAGGAGTGGCAAGTAAGCACACTCATTGTAATGTAGGCATACTAATATGTAATTAGGGTGACTAATTATATATAGTTTGGCTAAATATACTATGAAAGGATGCGCAAGGTATGAAAGGATTTATCTTTATACACATGAAGAAACTGGGCAGATGAAGGGCATAGGTAGCACCATCACTTCTCACTGGGCATTTTATTTTTTACATGAATGAATGTATTTCTGGTCAACCATATTACATTTAAAAACTTGGAGCTGGGCACAGTGGCTCACGCCTGTAACCCCAGCACTTTAGGAGGCCGGGGTGGGTGGATCATCTGAGGTCAGGAGTTCAAGACCAGCCTGGCCAACATGGCAAAACCCCATCTCTACTAAAAACACAAAAAATTAGCTGGGCATGGTAGTGCATGCCTATAATTTCAGCTACTCAGGAGGCTGAGGCAGGAGAATCGCTGGAACCTAGGAGGCAGAGGTTTCAGTGAGCCAAGATGGTGCCACTGCACTCCAGGCTTGGCGACATAGTGAGACTCCATCTAAAAAAAAAAAAAAAATGGGACCGGGAGGAGTGGCTCACACCTTTAATGCCAACACTTTGGCCAGGAGTTTGAGGTTGCAGTGAGCTATGGTTGTGCCACTGCACTCCAGCCTGAGAGACTGAGGGAGACTCTGTCTCAAAAAGACAAAATGAATTAACAAAAAAAAAGAAACAAAAAGCAAAACAAAGCAAATGTAGGCACCACCTGTCAAAGAGTCTCTTCTACTCAGTCTGGAGTCTGTAGGGGTTCCCAGGTGATCTGATGTGCCTAGAGCTGAGACCCGCTTTGAAAAATCATGTCCTCGATACGATAAGGCGTGACCTCTGATGCCAAACTGCTCAGATTCACCCCCAACTCCACCCTTCAGTGGTTGACCTTGAACAAGCGAGTTCATCTACAATCTATAAGATCAGTGTGAGGATGAAATCAGCATTTACCTGAGGGAGCTGAAAAGTCACCTTCTCTCTTCTCAGTGATCTACTTCTGTTAATACGACCAAAACATTCAGTGTCTGTGGAATTTCCAAACCATGCCAGTTCTATGAAAGGTGTCTAACCACACCTGTATCTTACATGAATATTTGTGCATCTATTGCTATGAAAATGTGATCTCTACCCCAAACGTTACCTGATGAAGAATAACTCAATTTTTTACTAACAGTCAATGTATATGAAGATAATTCTTACAAAGTGAGACAAAACACTTTTATTTTCTAACTATGTTTTTTTTTTTTAAATCAAGACTGATTTGAACACTTAACACACACATTTTGAAGACCACAAAATGTTTCCTAAGATGATTTAATGTCATGGAAAGATGCTCACAGCATATTACTATCTGAACAATCGCACAGAAAAAAAATATATGTGTGAGATAAAATAGCATTTTTTTAATTGAGGTAGAATTCTCCTACCACAGAATTCACCAGTTCAAAGTGTCCAATTCAACAGCATTTAGTGCACTCACAATGTCATGCTACCTTCGTCACTATCTAGGTCCGGAACATTTTCACCATCCCAGGAGGAAACCCCATCCGGATTAGCAGTCGCTCCTCAGTCCCACCTTCCCACAGCTGCTGAAAGCCACCAATCTGCTATACATCTCTTCAGATTGGCCTGTTCTGGAAATTTCATATAAAAGGACCGCACACTGTGTGACCTTTTGCATCTGATGTCTTTCACTCAGTATCACGTATTCAAGGTTCATCCACAGTGTAGTAGGGATCACTGCTTCATTCCTTTTTATGGCTGTGTAATATTCCATTGTATGGATGGACCACATTTTGTTTATCCTTTCATCTGGTAATACACACCTTGGGGTCGTTTTCATCGTTTGGCCACTGTGAATAAGGCTGCCATGAACATTCATGCACAAGCGCCTTTTTGTTTGAACACCTGTCTCAATTAGTTTGAGTAGATATCTAGGATGGAATACAGGACTGTGGAATAGGGTCATAGGGCAAATTCTATGCTTCACTTTTGATAAATCAGGGGTCATTTTAGTGGGGGTCAGAGTGAGTCTCTGCAGAGCTCAGTTCAGGGGCTCCACCCGCAGCCAAAGTCCGCCCTCTGCGCGCAGGACCAGCTCCGGCTTCCTGCGGGGCTCGGTGTGGTCCGGCAGGACGCGGAAGCGCAGCAGCGTGAGCGCCAGGACGACCTTCATCTCGGCCATCGCGAACGTCTGCCCGATGCAGTTCCTGGGGGAGGGGGTTGGGAACTCTGACTGCAACCAAGAACCCCATCCTGGCCCCATCAAGCCGGGAACCTGGCCTGGGACAGCCAACCCCACCTACAGTAGCTTGAGGATAGAGAAGGGGGTATCTGTGCCTGGATCCCCATGTGGGCTTGCATATCCTGCAAGCCTAGCCCAGCTCCAGCCCCCAGCCTAGACCAAGGTGGAGTGGGAGCGGGCTCTGAGCACACCACAGACCCTTCTAGGACCAACCCAACCCTACTCTATGGACCTTTTCCCATAAACTCCAGAGGAGGTGAGGGAAGGAGAGCTGGAACTCGGACCATCTACAGTGTCCCCCTTCTCCCCACTGTCATGCCCAGACCCCTGCACCCATCAACCCAGACCCATCTCAGACACAGGCCGCCCTTACCTGGGCCCTGCCGAGAAGGGAATAAAAGCCAGAGGTGACCTCTCCTTGATGTTCTCTGGGTCAAAGCGAAAAGGATCGTAGACCTGGAGGTGAGACCAAGAAGCATTGCTGGGTGGAGTCTCCCAGGTCCACCAGCCTTGGAGAAACAGACAGTTGTGTGTGTCTTGGAGGGAGGTGATGTTGGATTCTCCTGATCAAAACCCTGCCCCCTCATCTAGGAGCCTTGGAATGGACAAAAACGGAGTGAGGGAGGGGGGCCCCGCACCTCAGGGTCTGGCCACACAGTTGGGTTGTGATGGGTTCCAAAAACACTGAGGAGGCAGGTAATGCCTGTGGGAGAGAAGGGGGCAGTCAGGAGAAGACCTCCTTCCCTGAGGGGTCCCTCTTCCTACCCAGGAGGCTCCTTCCCGTGAGACTGTGAGCACCTTTGGGGATGACTCGGCCGTCTGGGAGCACAATGTCCTGGGTGACATGGCGAGAGATGACTGGCACTGGGGGATGCAGCCGCAGGCTCTCCTTAATGCACATGGTCAGGAAGGGCAGCTGGGCCAAGTCGTCCCTAAGGAAACACCCAGCCCCAGTCATTATCAAGGGAGCAAAGACACAACTATCAACTTCTCTGTTTGCAAGTGAGATCTTTTCTCCCTATAACGAAATAAACTTTTTAAAAGAATTGTTACAAAGTTGCAGTAATAAAAACAGTGTGGCACTGTGGCAAAAACAAGAAAACAGACCCATGGAGAAGAACAGAGAGCTCAGAGAAAGACATAAGTGAAAACTTCACATTTGATAAAGAGAGCCCCTGTCCAAAACAAAATCCTGGGAAACTGATGGATTTTACGGTTGTGAAAGAAAAATGTGGATCAATTTAACTTCATGGAAGTTGAATATGCTCAAGGTAGTAGTTTTTGCAAATAAAGAATATTAATCAAAAGTACCCTCCAAAAGTTAAAAGGTGATATTTTGCAACCCAAGACAGAAAAAAAAAATCAATTTTGGCCGGGTGTGGTGGCTCATGGCTGTAATCCCAGCACTCTGAGAGGCTAAGTTGGGCAGATCACAAGGTCAGGAGATCGAGACCATCCTGGCTAACATGGTGAAACTAAAAATACAAAAACTTAGCCGGGAGAGATGGTGCACACCTGTAATCCCAGCTACTCGGGAGGCTGAGGCAGGAGAATCGCTTGAACCCGGGAGGTGGAGGTTGCAGTGAGCTGAGATCGCACCACTGCACTCCAGCCTGGGCAACAGAGACTCCATCTCAAAAAAAAAAAAAAAGAAAAAAATCAATTTTAATACACATTCTTAAAAGTAAATATTTTTGAAGAATCCAAAGAAAAAGAGCAAAAAAGTAAAGGAACAACTTCCATAAAAGAAAACGTCCAAGAGATGTTTAACCTCACTCTTATTTAAAACAACGTCCATCAAAAGAAGAAATGTGAAGATTGGCATAGATTTTAACATTTAATAATACTTTAGTAGTATTGGTAAAGTTATGGGAAAGCTTGTGCCATCAAACTCAGCTAATAGGAAAGGATTTGCAATGATAACTAAAATTGTACAATGCAAATGTTCTTTGATTCAGCAATTGCACTTCAGGCAAGCATGCAGACATGCTTATACGTGTAAGGAATGGTCACTGTGCACACATGCTGACTGCCTCATGTCCACTTTTAGCAAAAGGTTAGGAACAAGCCACATATACATTGATGGGAAGATGTTTAGATAAATAGCCACACAAGGGAATACTACACAGCTACCCAAAAGGAGGAAATAGGGATCGCTAGTCTCATCACATACTATAGGCTAGAAGGTAAATCAGTACCGACAATCTGGAAGGCAAACTGGAAATATCTACGATCATTGAAAATGTTTATGTGTATTCAATATAGGAATGAGATGAATAAATAAGGAATAAAATATTTAGCACTCAGAAAAATATAGCATTAAGACACACTGTCTAGTAAAAAAAGTTACAAACATATACATATGTGCATGTAAAAAGAGCAAAAAGTATATGAATATATATTTATGGAAATGAATGATTCAGAGGTAGATGAAAGATTGATAGATGATGATAGACAGATAATAGATAGATGACAGATATACAGAGATAGATAATAGATATATACATAGATGATAGAAACAGAGACACATAGATGATAGATAGATAATAGGTAGGTAGATAGATACATAGATAGATGATAGATAATAGAGATAAATAGATAATAGATAGATAATACAGATAGATAGATAGATGATAGATAGATAATAGATAGATAGGTGATAGATAGATAGATGAGATAGAGAGAGGATAGATAGCTAGATAGATAATAGAGATAGGTGATAGATAGATAGATAGATAGATAACAAATCTATAGCTCTGGAGACACCTTTGGAGAATGAGAAAGGATTAGGTGGGGTGGCAGGATTGTCAAGGAAAACCGTAGTCTTATCTGTAATATCTCATTTGGTGCAAGAAGAACCTGTCCTTATCATTGGTTTTGTAATTTAATGCTCATTTTCCATGCGGTGTGTATATACAATGGAATATCGTTCAGCCTTAAAAAAAAAAAAAAACTTATCTCATTTGCCACAACATGGAAGAACCTGGAGGAACTTATGCTAAGTGAAGTAAGCCAGGTGCAGAAACACAAACACACATGATCTTACTTGTCCTGGGACCTGAAATAGTCAAGCTCATAGAAATAGGAGTGGAGGCCGGGCGTGGTGGCTTATGCCTGTAATCCCAGCACTTTGGGAGGCCGAGGGGAGCAGATCACAAGGTCAGGAGTTCAAGACCAGCCTGGCCAATATGGTGAAATCCCATCTCTAATAAAAATACAAAAAAAAAAATAGCTGGGCGTGGTGGCAAGAGCCTATAATCTCAGTTACTCAGGAGGCTGAGGCAGGAGAATCGCTTGAACCTGAGAGGCAGAGGTCGCAGTGAGTTGAGATCACGCCACTGCACTCCAGCCCGGGTGACAGAGCAAGACTCTGTCTCAAAAACAAACCAAAAAAAAAAAGAAATAGAAGTAGAATGATGGTTACCGAGGCCAGGGCTGAGGGAGGGACAGAGAAGGATGAGATGTTGGTCACAGGATAGAAGCTTCAGTTATGCAAGAGGAATAAGTTTTTGAGATCTACTGCACAGCACGGTGATTTAGTGAACAATGTGTTAATTGAAATTGCTAAGAGAGGGAAGGAGGGAGGAAGGGAGGAAGGAAAGGGAGAAAGAGAGAGAGGAAGGAAAGGAGGGAGGGAGGAAGGCAGGAAGGAAGGAAGGAAGAAGGAAGGACGGAAGAAAGGAAATGTAGCGTGTATACACAATAGAATACTATGCCACCATTAAGAAGACTGGAATTTTGTCATTTGCGGCAACGTGGATGGAACTGGAGGTCACTGTGGTGAGTAAATAAACCAAGCACAGAAAGACACATATCACATATTCTCACTCACATGTGGGAACTGAAAAAGTGGATCTCATGAAGATAGAAGGTAGATTGGTAGAAGGGAGGGAGGGGTGAGGAGAAGTTGATTAATGGGCACAAATGAGAGGTTTGGTAGGAGAAATAAAACCCAGCACTCGATAGATCAGTGGGCTCGCTATAGTTTACAATATGTACTGTACATACCAAAATAATTAGCTTATGTTAGTTACGTTTCTAGCATAAAGAAAAAACAAATATTTCAGGCGACAGATATCCCAGGTACACTGATTTGATCTTTGCCAGTTATATGAATGTATCAGATTATCACGAGCATTTCAAATCTATGTGCATCTACTATGCAGCAACAAAAAATTGTTTGTTAAAAATGCAGAAAAAGTATTGGTTTTAAAAGCAGAAAAATGTTTCTCCTCCTCACAGGACTGCTGTGCTGAGCAAAGGCATGGACAGGAGGACACTGAATCCAAGACACCCGTCCACTCCAGTGCTTCCTCTCCTTCCTCCAGCCCCTGGCCCGGCTCAGGCCTCAGAATGTCCCCACTGGGCCCTCATTCTACAGCTAGTCCTCTCCTGAATGCCCTCCACACTGACCCTACAAAGATCTTCCTGGTACCCAGATGTGACCTGTCCCTCCCCTGCTCAAACACTTCCCATGGCTCCCTATTGCCCTTGGGCTTAAACTGAAGCCATTAACATCTTCACCAAGGTTTCTACAGCCAGCCCCAGTTTTATCATCTCACCATGACCGAGTTTCTCCCTCTCTCTCCCCTTCTCCTAGGGTTAGGGTTAGGGTTAGGGTTCGGGTTAGGGTTAGGGAGAGAGAGAGACCTTCTCTCTCTCTCTCTCTCTCTCTCTCTCTTTCTCTCCTCTCTCTTCCTCCTGTGAAGATCCCAGGCAGTCTTCTTGACCTAGAGCACTGCTTCCCAACTGTACCCAATTATCTACTAATCATTATTCAGGCTCTCAACTGAGACACTTTCTATACTCCCCAGTCCTGCTTCTCTTACTGTAAACCCCATCCCTGCACACGTAGGCTGGGAGTGTCCTGCCCAGGGACAGTTCCCCCACCAGGCTGGGAGCACCTGGAAAACAGATCTCTGGGCTGGGTCCTTCCCAGGTCTCCAGAGCACAGAAAGATGCTGTGCACAGATGTGGGGGTGGGAATGCAGTGTGGGAGTGTTTGCTGAATGAGGACTAGAAGGATGAACAATGCAGGTGTTCAAGACAAGAATGGATGACTTTTACCCCCAGGTCTCCCTTATAAATCCTTGGACTGGACTGGAGAGTAGGAATTAGGGAACAGAAGAGCAAACATTCAACAAGTGAAGATGTTTGAAAAAAATGATATTTCTGGGAGAAAAGGAAGAGAGTGGAGGGGAAGTTCATTCGCTGAACATGTGCTAAGTGGCATTATCTGTCCTCACATATCATCACCAGTTCTCTCAGAAGCCCAGGTCTTTCTGTTCTAAGGGCCGGTAACCTTTCCCCAGACAGTCAGGCTGGGTATTAAGTCCTGCCTGTGGTCCTCTGCTCCTATTCCCACTAAGCAATAGTGGCAGAATCAACAAAAACAACTTTTCCTTCCCTCTCCACCTGGGGAGCAGAGCCAATGAAAGAGTCTCAGGAACAGGGCACCAGCACCTGCACTCACCATTCAATCTCTTTAGGCTCACGGTCCTTCAGAAGCTCTTGCACCTCCTGCCGGCAGCGCTCCTGGTATTCCGGGTGCTTTGCAAGGTGATAGAGGATCCAGGAGAGACCACTGGCCGTGGTGTCATGGCCTGAGGGGCAGCAAGGCAGGCTTAGGTTTCTGGGCTGCTTCAGCACCCGAAGGTGGACAGCACCCATACATTGAGGACTTCAAGGGGGAGGGGGGAAGGGGGACAGGAAGGCTGGGGGGTTTGGACCAACAGGTCCAACCACCCTGTTTGTGGAATGGAGAGATCCCGGTCCCCACTCTCGCCCCACACGGCGCCCTCACCCTCAAACATAAAGGTGTCAGCTTCTGCTCTTATGTCCTCATCAGACAACTCCTTCCCGTCTTCATCCTGGAGAGAAGGCAATAACCCCAAACCCCGCCCCCAACAAAAAGTCACACTAGCTCTGAGGGCTCTTGAGTCTAATCTGAGACAATCTCTGAAGATTTGTCCTTTTTCCAGAAATCCAAATCCATCTTGCACTCCTAGACCCCTCTTGGTCACCATGGCCAGAGCCCCCACCTCATGACCTTCCTCTCTGGCTTCCTTGCCTCCCCTTGGTCCCTATGGGGAAGACTCAATGAACATTTTAATGAAAAGTTTCTGAGAAAAAGTTACTGGCAACCTGAGTTACAGGAGAATTAAATGGCAATTTCCCTCGGAAATTAGAGATTAAGTGTTGCTCCAAAGATATTGGCCCACATTCTAGAGTGATACATCTAGAGAATCTTATCTCCCTGGAGACATTTGGGTTGTAAGCCTACAGACTATGGCATCTCACTGAAGAGGATCTGTTTATGCTCCAGAGCAAAAAACACACACTGTCTCACAAAGCTAGCAAGCATTCTCACTCAGTCTCTCTCTCTCTCTCTCTCTCTCTCTCTCTCTGTGTGTGTGTGTGTGTGTGTGTATCTCATTCTCTTTCTTGGGAAGAAATAGAAAATGTGCCAAGACTCATAATGTAGGGCCCTTCTCCTAGGGTGCAAACTCTTCTGGACATACAGGTGAAAACATTGCCCTTGGAGAAATTTGACTTGAGGCTGAAGAGCCAGTGCCACAATCCTGCTCTGGCTGATAGTATTGCTGTGAGCGAGACATGGGCTGCTGTGATTCAGAGGTTTAATGCATCTGTCACAACAGAAATACACATAGACAAAGACATAGACACAGACGCAGACACAAACACACATAGACAAAGTCATAGACTTAGACACAAACGCAGACACACAAGCACACATAAACATAGACATACACACAGATATAGACACACACACACACAGACGAAGTCACACTTAGAAACACAGACACACAAATAAAACTACAAATACCATAAACATAAACATAGACACAGATATAGACACACACACAAACACACATAGATGAAGTCACAGACTTAGAAACACAGATACACAAATACACATAAACATAGACATAGACACAGATATAGACACAAACACACATAGATGAAGCCACAGACTTAGAAACACAGACACACAAATACACATAAACATAGACACACACTCAGACACAAATACTCACAGACGTAAACATAGACATAGACAAAAACAGACACAAGCACAGGCACAAAGATATAGGCACAGCATTGACATAGGCAAAGCCATAGACGAAGACACAGTCACAGACACAGACAAAAAACATGGACATAGACAGACACTGAGACAAAGACACAAACACGGAGAAAAGACAAAGACATAAACACAGACACAGATACACACAAAGACATAGACATGGATGAAAATATACACAGAGAAGGCCGGGCGCGGTGGCTCGAGCCTGTAATCCCAGCACTTTGGGAGGCCGAGACGGGCGGATCACGAGGTCAGGAGATCGAGACCATCCTGGCTAACACGGTGAAACCCCGTCTCTACTAAAAAATACAAAAAGCCAGGCGAGGTGGCGGGCGCCTGTAGTCCCAGCTACCCGGGAGGCTGAGGCAGGAGAATGGCGTAAACCCGGGAGGCGGAGCTTGCAGTGAGCCGAGATCCGGCCACTACACTCCAGCCGGGGCGACAGAGCGAGACTCCGTCTCAAAAAAAAAATACACAGAGACAAAGACATACACATAGATATAGAAAAGACAGGACAAAGGCGTAGACATGGACAAAGATGAGAAGATGAGGACACAGACACAAAGACGTACGGATATAGCCAATGACAAAGACAAAGACATACACACAGTCACAGTCATAGACAGAGACACAAACTCAAATAGAGACAAAGATATAGAAAGACATAGGCAAAAACATAAACATAGATCCAGACATAGATGTAGATGTAAATGTACATATTTAAATGTGGCCAGTTAACTCATTAGCTTGTAAATAGAGCAAACTCTCGGACTTGTCAGTTTCAAACCTAGCAGCTCCCTGCTACGTGCACTCCACAGAGTCATCTCTAAAACCTATCTCTGACCTGTCCCTCTCTTCCTCAATCACCATCCACGGCTCCCTAGTGCCCTCTGGATCAAGTTCAACTTCTTTCATCTGACATTTCACATGAAGCTTCCTTCTACTTCTTGAATTCAGATCCCAGAGAAGCCCACCTTGCTCAGCAGGAGCACATCAATGAAGTCCAAAGTCTTGGATTTGGCTTTGGCTTGGAGGAAGTCATCAACACCCTGGCTAGGCAGGGTGCGGCGCCGCTCCTGGATGACGGCGTCTGTGAAGTCGTGCACCAGGCGGCAGGCCCTGCGGAAACGCTGCCCATCAGGGGTGAGATAATACAGGAAATCTATATGCAGGGGGATCTGCTGGTGTCTTTTTGATACAAGGGCACTGAGCTCCAAGATGGCGGCAATATATTCACTCGGCTTCCTGCAGGATAAGGGCAGAAAGGGAGAAAACAATTTAATACACCTGAAGCCCCAGGAGCACCTCCCACCAGCAGCCAGGAGCTATCTTCTATCAGTAAACAGAGTATCCAGGAACAGATGACCCCACAGATACAGGGTGGGGATCAGCACGAAATCAACTCTCCAGGCTCTCTTTTCTCTCCCTGTATCCAATCTCTGTGACATGCCTCCATGCCGCTAGGCACCCAGAGGATAATTTGCACATTATGCTCCTATTCTCTCTCTCCCTCCCAGAATACAGTCTTGCCCCTTCTTCTTCCTGAAGCTGTCCACAAAGTTCGGACTTTATGCTCCTCCAACTAGTGCATGGTCCAGCTTCCACCCTAGCTTCTTTGCATCAGTGTTAACTCCATTTAGTGCTACATTACAGTCAGTCCCTGACAGAGACCCGCTCTGACCACACCCACCAGTTCGAACCCTTTTAATGAGTCCCTAGAAACCTCAAGATAAAATTTATACCAGTCCTTCAATGATCAGGTATAACAAAACTCCTCCAGGAAAGTTTGTCTGATTTCCCTGCTCAGTCCTCCCTCCCCCACCTATCCACCTTGGGTCCACGGCCCAAGATCCCAGACCCTGGGCAAGAACTTACTCCTGACAATGGCTGTCAAAGCTGAAGACACATTTCTGCAGACTGTCCAAGGTCATGAGGCTGATGTGCTCAAACATGTCCAGACGGGCACTGCCCCCCGAGGCCAGGAGCTGCCACTTGGCCTAGCCAGAGATGGGAACAGAGCTGGGGCAGGCTTCTTGCTCCCTTGAGCACCTCTCCAACCCCAACCATCAAGATGCACTCCCCAGAATAAGCCTCTTCATCTTCTCCCCTGGGACCCCTCCCCAGGGAGGACCAGGTTATGGTGCAAGCAAAAGCTGTTACTATTAAGAGATGAAGACCCAAGATTGGGAGTTAGGAGACCTAGGTTCAAGTTCCAGCTCTGGCTCCTGTGCCGTGTGCCATTAGTCAATTCACTACCCTCCCCTATATCCCAGCTGTCAAATCTTCAGGAACAGTTAAGATGATGTGCTTTGGAGCCATATAATCCACGTTAGAAACTCTGCTCCACCACACCAAGCTCAGTCATTAGCTGGGTGGACTTGGGTTAGCTCCCTAATCTCTCAGACCTGCAGTTTCTAACTGCCATGGGGCAGAAATACATCATCTCTCCTTCACAGAGTTCTTAAAATCAAATTAGACAATATGTACTCATATCATGGAATGGACACATGGCATTGCTTCTGGAATATGGTTCATGCTTAATAAATGTTGGATTTCTCCATCTGCATTGTAATAAATTGATTTCAACAACCTGCGTGCGTGTTTTGGGGAGGTAGTCCTTCGTGAGTCCTGAGCATCCTTTCTGGGAATGTCATGAATGCAAGACACTGATGTTCTTGACATGGAAAATTTATCAGAGTTGTGTTTGCAAAGAATAACTTTGAGGGATAAGGTAAAGACTCCCCCTAGACATGTTGCTTTTGCTTGCTATAAAAGCAGATTCCCTAAGCTTAATTCTCCTTTTCTGTAATGCAATATACTATGTCAGCAGGCATTTATAGAAGCCCACCTGTGTCAGCCCATGGGATTTGGGAAGTTTAGAGGAAAAAAATGCAATCTAACAAGAAACACATGCTGCTCTCTGTGTCATGAGTAGTAAACTATCCTTTGTCTCTGACCCAGGAGTCTCTTGTCCTTCTAGAAGAATTTATGAAACAGTAACAAACTAACTTATCAATTTATAAGTTAAAATAAATCCTAGACACCTCACAAAACCTTGCCACAATTCTTCCCTTCCTCCCATATCCACACCGTTTGCAATGTGATTTTTCAGCAACTCCCATTAATAGACAGGGCCTATTTTACCCCCTGCCTTTGATTCCATGTTGGACTTCTGGCTTTCAATGTCAAAATACAATGTGGTGAAAACGATGAGGTAATAACTAATGAAGTTAAAACTCGTCTTACTCCCTGGAGCTCTGCCTGCATTGTGAACCACGGGATACCTTCTGGAAGGAGACAATCATAGGGAGGAACATCCAGGGGTCCTAGCTGAGGCCAAACCCAGACATGTGAGAGAACCCAAACATGTCCCAGCCAAAACCCAAACATGTAACAGAACTCAACCAACACCTGCAAGGCTGCCTACCTGACCCCCAGCTGCTCATGTACCATGAGTGATCCCTTCCACATCCAGAAGAACCTGTCAACTGTCCCACAGACTTCTCAGCAATCATAAGTCCTTATTGTTTTAAACCAATCAGTTTTCAAGTTTCTCACCAGCAACAGCTACTATGCAATTGTCGTCGTGACCCTCTTGAGTTTACAGGGCTTGGGTGACGGAAACATAGAAACAGACACCTTCTGGGCACTTACTATGCACCAGGGACGCGACTCCATTACATCACCTTGACCATCTTTTAAGTAGGGATTATTAGCCCCATTCTACAGATGAGGAAACCAAGGCTCAGAGAAGAAGAGCAATGACCCAATGACATGAGCAGAGCGAAAATTCCAGACCAGATCTGTCTGTGGTCCCTCCACCCCAAGGCTGCAGTTGGGACCTTGGCTTCAAATAACTCACATGCATGATGTTCACACTCTCATTGAAAATCTTCATATAGGGCTTCAGGATGTTGAAATGGAAGGCAGGTGTCAGCATCCGACGGTGGCGGCTCCACTTGTCACCAGCACTCAGCAGGAGCCCATCCCCTAACAGGGCAGCCAAGGGCCATGGGCAAGGGCGTCTCCCTCCCCTGGCCCTCCACATTGTTCCCAACCCTGTTCACCTGCAGATACTCACCCAGCCAGGGCTCCAGGAAGCTGTAGAAGAACTTGTCCTTTGGTGCAAGGGTGGCTGACATAAATGAAGACAATCAGGGGCCATGGAGGCAGGTGAAAGAGGAACTTTGGGGGTGGCGGAGGCTCCCAGCAAGAGGTTTGCATTTCTCCCTTCCGAGCCCCACATAGCAGGAAGGGGTCCAAGGGCAGAGGAAGAAAGGAGGATGGGGGAGGGGAGAGAAGACCAGACCAGCCTACAGCAGCACAGTACAGCAATGACACTGCCTAACCTGGCACGGAGAAGCTATGTCGGGGCTCCAGCATGCCTTGACACGCCTCCTACATGACCCAACATTTTCCTCAACCCCTGAGCACAGCTCAGCACTCTACAGAAGGCCTTCACAAGGACCTAGGACACCCTGTCTGCCCCAGCACTCTCTGACATCTCCTGGCATGGCATCTTCTGACATGGACCTGGACATGAGATGAGGCATGACCCTGACATGTGTTCACATGTCCTGACATGGCCACAAAATACATGACAATTCCTAACACAAGACAGTATGCTCTAACATGCACATGAGATGGTCTAACATGACCTCAAAAGCGCGTTCCACATACAAGCTCCGGGTTGAATATAAATATGGTACCTTTAACGTCCCAGACATAGCCCACATGTGATCCAGACTGTTCCTCAGGCATGACCCAAACATACTATAACACAGCTTCAGATAAGACTCAAATAATGTCTCAGACAGTTCACGTAGGGACCCTGGGTCCCAGACTTCACACAAGCCCCAAACATGGCCCAGATGTGACCAGCAGGAGAAAACGACAATGTCAAACAGCACCTGAGACAAGAACCAAACCGGCCCTCACATGCCCCACATGTCCTTGGCCACAGATAAACCCCACACATGACCAGCTCTACATGGCCCCAGTTGGATTGATACACCAGATATAACCAGGTATAACATATTTCAGGTGTAACCAGGACCCACGTGTAAATATACACAGCAGACCTGGCCTTATAACAGCCATCATAGAGACATGTCCCAGACATGAGCAAGCAGGAAGAGAGGTCAGACAGGTGGGAGTCCAGGGGCGATGGAGGCAATGGCGTCTCCACCACAGCCCCACCTGGCTACACATGGGTCACGTGATCAGCTGGAGGCAGCAGAGATCCCAGCTGTGGGCAAGGCGTGGCCAGTGCAATGTCTACCTGGAGCAAAGAGCACAGGCTTGATGCAGGTGGGGAGGAAGACGTGGATGACTGCCTGCCAGGGCCCCACCCACCAGTAGCACATATCACCAAAGGTGCCCACCAGGCTTTGTGTGTATAGGAGACCTTCCTCCGAGCTGTGAATCTGGAGAAAAACAAACAGGACCCAATTCATGCTCTCCTAGGCTATGAGAGAGAAGGATCTGCAGGGAAGAGGTCGAAGCCTTTGCCCTGCGGATTTCAAGCAGCATCTCATCCTCCTCTCAGTGCTGAGCCCCACCTGGGCTTCCTCCTCACATCCTCCATGCAGGACTCTCCATTCTTTCAGTTACACAGACAGAAAAGGTCTTTCCCCATGTGGATCCACACACCGTGTTTCCTGGGCTGTCATTCATCCCATTTTCCAGATGAAGAGCCTGAGACTCTGAACAATAAAGTCACTTGCCCATAGTCCCAGACCATGGCAAGCCTGAGGCCTAAGACTGGGTCTGTCTGCACCCACGGCCTGAATCCTTAACCAACAAACTTCTTTGCGCCCCCAAAACAGTAGCTCTGGAAGACCCAGGCCTGCCAAGACTGGCCAATCAGAGTCACGGGGATTTGGTGAAAAATTGGTCCTATGACTCAGGCAAGGAGAAGTAAATCATGGGCCATTTCTGGGAACTCTGAGGGAAAGGTGGGCTTTCCCATGGGAACTGAGCTTCTGGGACTCATCTTCGATGTCATGAGGAAAAGGCCACCTTGAAAGGAAAAGCAGCCTGGAGAAAGCTAAAGCCAAGAGAGAAAGATAGATTCCCAGTAACATTGTGTGAGACCCGGATCCAGCCATGCCTGAAGGCCACCTCCCTGGACTTTAAAGTTAATAGATTATCTTTTTTTGCTTAGATCACACCAGGTTGGGTTTCCACCACTCACAATGGAAAGAGACCTCAATAACCAGAGACAGCTGGGAACCAGCCCAGAGTCACTCAGCATTTTGATGTCAGAGCCATGGTCTCTGTAGGATGCTGCCCATTTCCCCTGCTCAGCCTGGCCTGTCCAACGATGGGAAGCACAGAGATCAAGGAAAGGGTCCCAAGCTGAGGTGGAGTCTCCTTTTGGAGATCCCCAGGGCCTGCAGCAGGATAGCAATGAACTTAGGGTAGACAAGCTATAGGATGGGGTAAAAGGAATTGACCCACCAGAGGTGGACATCATGGAAATAGCAGCCCAGACCTCCCACCAGCCACAAGTCCTCCTCATTGTTCTAGGCTTTGGGACAGGCAAGGTGATGCTAGGCCTGGCAAGGGGCCTTGAATACTAATGATGCTCAATTGCATCACCCTGCACTCTCCTTTCAAACATTCCTACTCATTGTTCCAGACATATCTCCAACAACTCCTCCTCCAGGAAGTCTTCCAGCCTGCCCCAGCAGCGACCTTGTTCTTCCCTGGACTGTCATCCATCTCCCTCTGGCCCTTTCCTGATCCCATGAAGTTGGGGATATCTCTATCCAGGTCCATCTCCTTAAGGTTGGGGTTTCCTCCAAGACAGAGCCTTGAGTTGAGGTCTCTCAGAATGCCAATACCAATGCCAATACCAGGGCAGCCCAGAATACAAGAACAGGGGTTCAGACAGCAATGGAGAGAGGAGACGCTGAGATGGGAATTGATGAATACATGAAAGAAAGGCGAAGATGGCTGAGAGAGAAGGAAAGGAGAGGCCAGAGTACTGCAGGGGCCAAACAGGAGCTTGGGGATAGAGGAAGTACAGGCCTCAAATGCACTGCAGCACCCACCACCAGGTGTTCCAGATGGTACCTGAGGCGTTGATGACAGACCGGATGATGTCGGGGTGGCACAAACTGAGGAGAGGGAAGACGGGGCCCATCCAGACCTTAAAGCCCTGGGGATAGGTGGCCACCAGCTGAGTCAGAACTCTCATGCCCTCCTCTGTGGATTTGACCTGCAAGCAAGCAGGGGTCGTTACCTTCTGTGACGGTTAATTCTAGGTGTCCACTTGACTAGGCTAAGGGATGCCCAGGTAGTTGGACAAACATTTCTGGGTGTGTCTAATCTATTCGTCCTATCTATCTAATTTTTCTATCTATATATCTATCTGCCTACCCATCTATCCATCAATCCATCTTATCTGTACTTTCATCCATCCATATATTCATCCTATTATGTCTACTTATCATCTATTAATAACTACCTATCCATCTGTCTGACGTATCCATCATATATACCTACTCTATCTGTATACCTAATCTATCCATCCTATCTACTCTATCTACCCATCCATCCATCATCCATCTATCCATCCTATCTGTGCATCCATGTGTCCATGCATCCATCTATCCTTTTATCTATCTACGTACCTGTCCACCCATCCATCCACCTATCTATCTATCCTATCTGTGCATCTATCTATCTATCCTATTATCTATCTATCTATCTATCTATCTATCTATCTATCTATCTATCTATCTATCTATATTCCTCCTGATCTATCTATCTATCTATCTATCTATCTATCTATCTATCTATCTATCTATCTATGTATCTATTCACATTCCTCCTGCTCTATCTCTCTTGGGGCCACCTCCAAGTCCCAGGGTGCATCCCAGGGCGGAGGGAGAAGACACACTGTCCGCTCACAGAGGCCCAGTTAGCTTGAGAGGAAAGATTTTCTTGTTCTGGGAATCATTTCAGCCCAGAGGCGGCCACATGGGGAGGTCCTCACAGGGGAGATTCGTAGGGAGCAGTATGGCCTCAGGACATGTCCCCCTTCACGTCCTGGCTGGTCCACAGAGGTTCCAGTTCCTCCCATGGAGAAGGTTCTGCACATAGGAGACCCTCCCTTCTCAGCAGCCACTAGGGGAGCAGAGGTGACTCTGACTGTCCATCAGGACAGTGTCTCCCCCCTGGGAGCAGCTTCTGCACCAGGCTCTGTGCTAGTGCGTCCTGTGCACCCTCCCACTTCACCTGTGGACACACCCATCAATCCTGCCATTTGCAATGAGCAGATTGAGACCACGTGCCCCAAAGGGGAGAGCAGGTCTAAGTCAGAGGGCAAGGTCTCGGGGAAGGGAAAGGCCAAGGAAAGCTTCTGAAAGGGGAAGTGAGTGACCAACATCTTTCTGGGTTTGGTAACAGGTCTCATTGGTAAGAGGGAGATACAAGGAAGAGGAAGATAAGAGGAAGGTGCCGTCAGATATGGTGGAAGTGGGAGATGGCCCACGCCTCTCCTCTAGCCCAGCTGTACCCTCACAACAGGAAATAGTCTAGGCAGGGAGAGGACCCTGGACAGTGGGTGCAGGAGGCCTCGAGTCCAGCAATGGAGAATGTGGGAATGTCAGGGACTCACCTCTCTGTGCAGCCAACCCTCTGCCCAGAAGCCCCGCAGAGGTGCATTAGTGTGGGAAGACAGGCAGGAAAAGGATTCAATGCAAGCCAGGAGTGGGAGGATGAGGAGGTGAGAAGGGCTTGGGTTGGCACAGCACAGAAATAAGTGAATAAACAGAGGAATGAGTAAGATGCCTCCCCTGCTTTTCTGCCACCCCAGATCCCAGCCCACCCCTTCACCCCCACTCCATCAGCCTCGTACCCCTCAGGAAGTCCATCCACCCTGAGACCTAGACCCATCCTGCTGCCACACTTACCATGCCCTGGTGTCCCCAAAACCAGTTCCGTTTCGGGGGTTGTGGGAAGCCCCGGAGGCGGTGGTTGTTTTCATAGAAGGTGTAGGTCCAGGCCAGGACACGGGCCAGGAGCCAGGAGGTCCCGACTAGCAGCAGGAGCAGCCACGGGGACGCTGCCACCGGCCCGAGGCCCAGCCAGGACAGGCTCAGCTGGGACATCCTGCAGGGCAGATGGGATGGATGGTGAGATCCTGAGGCCCAGGGAAGGGCCCCAGGGAAGGGCCCAGGGAGCTCCAGGGACAGTAAAGAGGCAGGGATGGGCAGTGCTGGAGGTAGAGCAGGGAGGGCTCAGGATGGGTAAAAAGGGACTGAGAGGTAAAGTCCAGAAAGGCCCAGCCAAAACCAGCAGCCAAGTGGCCTCCAGTTCCCTAGTAAACACTCAGAATGGGAAAGAGAGAGACAGACTGATTAAAGTCCAGAAAGGCCCAGCCTGAATCACTGGGAGGTTGCCAGGGGCTTGGTTTCAGTTACCAGGAAACCTCCCATCCTCCAGGCCAGCACCCGGGAGCTGCATGGGCCTTGGGCAGTACCTCTCTCCATCCCAGGCCAGGACCCCCGCCCCGGGCCTGCCACTCCCAGCCTGGTACCTTCTGTCAGGAGCAGTTTGTCCCACACAACCTCCTCTCCCTGTCTGCTGGGAGGCCTTTGACCCTGGCCCTTGAGGTAGGAAAGGCTGTGGGAGGGCTGGCTGGGTTGGGCTGGGCCAACCAATCCCTGCAGCCTGGGTGCATCTCCTGAGCCTGGGCAGTCAACCAACACCTGGCCTCAGGCCAGCTGAGTGCAGAGGAATCAGCTCAAGGTCCGGATGGATGGGTAGATAGAAAATAGAGTAGATAGGATGGATAGTTTAGGTAGATAGACAAAGTAGAAATAGATGATGGATATATTAGACAGATGGATAGATAGCTATTAATAAATGATAGATAGATACATAGATAATAGGATGAATAGATGAATGGATGAACCTACAGCTAAGATGGATTGATGGATGGATGGGTAAGCAGATATATATATAGATGGAGAAATTAGATAGATAGGATGAGTAGATTAGATAGACACACCCAGAAACAATGTTCCATCGCTGCCCCAGATATGCGGGATCCTCATTTGTGACATGGGAACTGGGGATCCTGGGTCACTCCAATCACTCCAGATGCTACACGGCCAGTGACTTACTCAGTACGATGCTGAGGAACAATCAGAAACAGGATCAGAGTCACTCTCAAGCAAAATAAAAATAAAAATAAAATAAAAAATAAAAACCTCCAAGGATTAAATGATTTTTCCCATTGTCCTGGGGAGAAATTAATCCAAGGGAGGTCACAGGGCAAAGAATTCCCCATCACCACCACCACCACCAGGGGCACACCATCACCCCTGGAGTTTTCTGATTTACTCTTTGGCCCATTAAGCATGAAATTTCTTATGCGAGGTTTCTCTCTGATAAGGGAAAAGAGCTTAATATCTCTACCTTTCCTCTCCTCCTCCTGCCTGGTCTCTGTATTCTGGGTTAAACTTTAATTTATGTTGGGGATTTGCAATGTCTGACACATCTAGCTGAGCCTTCTGTCCAGAGATACATTGGGAGTGGAGGCTAATAATTGGGTCAAAGGAGAAACGCCATAAGCCCACACTCCTATCAGGGTGGATTAAAGGTCTGACTTGCCTGACTCTTGTCTCACCTGCTCCCATGGTCTGAGTAGAAGTTTGGGTCCCGGAACTATGAGGTTGTGTGAAGCCTTCCAGCCCCATACCTGCAGAACAGTTTGCAGCTCACTCTGCTCTGAACTGTCCCAAGTTTGCACAGATATTCTTCATTCCTCGAAAGAAACTGCACCCTTCAAAGCTCACACATTTCCCTTCTTGGCTCAGCACAGACAGCAAGTTCTCTAGTTAGCTTATTATCAAATAAAATGGTGGAGAAGGGAACCCAGGCAGCTGGGCACAAAAGGCAATGAGCAACAAGCTTCCTCTCCGAACGCGATTTTCTGTGTAAGATCCTGGACACTCCCTGGACTGCTCCCAGCCATCTGCCTCGTGCTAGGTTTCTAGTTAATGTAGAATAAAAAATCTCACATCTTCCTTCTAGATGTAGCTGTGGTAATTTCAACTTAGGCAGCTGTGCTTGAGAATCTTCTCCTTACTACCACACGACAAGCCATTCCCCACTGCTTTTATTTACCTTCACTTACATTTTTGTACAAACATTGCATTGAACAAGAACAGAGAAGAGAATCACAATTATTGTGTAGACGCTACTTTGAAGTTACATTTTATCTTGTAATTATTACAGTGCTGGGACTATTCGAGCTTTAAAATCCTTTCTTGAGATCCCGAAGCCAGTCAGTGGTTCTGTTGGCATTAGAGGTTGATATGGTTTGGGTCTGTGTCCCTACCCAAATCTCATGCTGAATTGCAATCCCCAGTGCTGGATGTGGCGCCCGGTGGGAGGTGTTTGGCTCATGGGAGCAGATCCCTCATGGCTTGGTGCAGTCTTCCTGTTAGCCAGTTCTTGCAAGATCTGGTTATTTAAAACTGTGTAGCACCTGCCCCCGTCTCTCTTGCTCCTGCTTTTGCCAAGTGGTGTGCCTGCTCCTACTTTGCCTTCTAACATGAGTAAAATCTCCCTGAGGCCTCCGCAGAACCAGATGCCACTATGCTTCCTATACAGCCTACAGAATCATGATCCAATTAAACCTCTTTTGTTTATAAATTACCCAGTCTCAAATATTTCCTTTTTTGGGGGGGAGGGGTCTTAAACTCCAGGCCTCAAGCGATTCTCCCACCTTGGCCTTCCAAAATGCTGGGATTACAGGCATGAGCCACCATACCCAGCCAGGTATTTCTTTATAGCAACACAAGAGTGGCCGAATACAGAAGGATATTGCCATTGATTTACTACTAGTCTTCTCTCCTGTATGTCGCTCTGCTTGACTAACCTTAAACAGTCACTTTAAATAACTTATAAGATTCATCTAACTACACACTTTTCATATTGTCCTTCAATCCTTGTGCTTACAGCATAAACGTGTTTTATGCTTATTATATAGGTATTTAAGTAATGCATATAGGCCCTATGTTCCCTATCAATGTTATAATTTTTATCAGCCACATAATTTTGAATCACATTTATATACCATCATTCACCTTCCATCTATCCAAAAGATACGAGAAGGGGAAATAAAAGAATAAAAGGTGAGTGCTAATAGATAATCTGAATAGGCCTATATCTATTAAAGCAATTGAAACAATAATTAATAACCTTCCAAAACAGGAAGCCAAGACCCTAATTGGCTCACTGATGAATCCTATCAAACATTTAAGAAAGAAATTATACCAATTTTCTTCTATGTCTTTTGAAAGACAGAAGCAGGGGGAATATTTCGTAACTCATTTTATGAGGCCAGCATTACCCTAAGGCCAAATACAGAGACATTACAAGAAATCAAATAAAAGAGAAAGAAGGAAAAAAAAGAAGAAATTAAAAAATTATGCAGATTAATATTGCTCACAAACCTAGACGCAAAATTCTCAGGAAAATATCAAATCAAATCCAGCAAAGTATAAAAATAATTACACGCATTAACAGGGGTGAGATGACATCTTATCATGGTCTTGACTTGCATTTCCCAGATGATTAGTGATGTTGACCATTTTTTAATGTATGTGTTTGCCATTTGTATCACCTCTTTTGAGAAATGTCTATTCAGATAGTTTGCCTATTTTTTAAAAGGATTATTTTGAGGTAATTTTTTTTTTTTTTTTTTTTTTTTTACCATTGAGTTAAGTTCCCTGTGTATTCTAATTACTAATCCCTTGTCAGATGGATAATTTGCAAACATTTTTTCTCATTCTGTAGTTATCTCTTTACTTTATTGATTTGTTTCTTTGCTGTGCAGAAGCTTTTTGGTTTCATGTGACCCCATTTGTCTATTTGCTTTTGTTGCCTGTGCTTTTGAGGTCTTACCCAAAAAATCCTTGCCCAGACCAATGTCCTGAAGTGTCTTCCAAATATTTTCTTCTAGTAGTTCGAAGTGTCGTGTCTTGCACTTAAGTCTTTAATCTACTGTGATGGTTAATTTTGAGTGTCAACTTGCTTGGATTGAAGGATGCAAGGTATTGTTCCTGGGTGTGTCTGTGACGGTGTTGTCAAAGGAGATTAACATTTGAGTCAGTGGACTGGGAAAGGCAGACCCACTCTCAATCTGGGTGGGCACAATCTAATCAGCTGCCAGCACAGCCAGAATAAAGGCAGGCAGAAAAGCATGAAGAGACTAGACTGGCTTAGCCTCCCAGCCTACATCTTTCTCCCTCACTGGATGCTTTTTGCCCTTGAACATCAAAATCCAAGTTCTTTGGCTTTGGGACTCAGACTGGTTTCCTTGCTCCTCAGCTTGCAGATGGCCTGCTGTGGAACCTCATCTTGAGATCGTGTGAGTCAGTATTCCTTAATAAACTCCCCTTTATAGATACAGCTATCCTACTAGTTCTATCCCTCTAAAGAGAACTGACTAATACAGATTTTGGCACCAGGAGTGGGATTCATACATCTATCCTATTAGTTTGGTCCCTGTAGAGAACCCTGACTAATACAGATTTTGGTACCAGGAGTGGGGTTCCCACATCTATCCTATTAGCTCTGTCCCTCTAGAGAACCCTAACTAATAGATCTCTCTTGATTTTATTTTTGAATAGGGTGAGAGATAGGGGTCTAGTTTCATTCTTCTAAATATGAAGACCTAGTTTTGTTCAGCACCATTTATTGAAGAGACTGTTTTTTTCTAACTGAATGGTCTTTGCACCTTTGTCAAAAATTAGTTGGCTCTAAATTCATGAATTTATTTCTGGGTTCTCTGTTCTGTTCCATTGGTCTATGCATCTCTTTTTATACCAGTACTATATGGTTTTGGCTGTAGCATTGTAGTATAATTTGAGGTTGGCAGTGTAATATTTCCATCTAAGTTCTTTTTTCTCAGGACAGCTTTGGCTATTTGGGGTCTTCTGTGATACCACATGAATTTTAGAAATTTTTGTATTTTTGTGAAGAATCTCATTGACATTTTCATAGGAATTGCATTCTATCTCTGTATGCTTTTAGTAGTAGGCTCGTTTTTGCAATATTATTTCTTCCAATCCATGAACATGGGATGATGTTCCATTTTTGAGTGACCTTTTCCATTTCTTTCATCACTGTTTTATAGTATTTCTTGCAGAGATCTTTCAACTACTTGGTTAAATTTATTCCTAAATATTATATATATAAAATACATATAATTTATAATAATATACAATATGTATTATATATTGTATATTATATATTACATATTTATATTATATTATATATTAGATTATATTATACATTATATTATATATTTATATTATATATTATGTATTATATTATATTGTATATTATATTATATATTATATACATTATATGTTATATACACCTACTGTATATATAACATATAATTATATATTATGTAGAATATATTATATATTAATATTTAATATATTTAATATTATAAATATATATTTATAATATATATTATATATTATATATATACATCTATTGCAAATGGCATTACTTTGTTTCTTTTTCTGCTAGCTCATCTTTTGTGTATGGAAACACCAGTGATTTTTGTATGTTGATTTTGAATCCTGCTGCTTTATTGAATTTGTTTACCAGTTCTAATAGAGTTTTGGTGGAGTTTTTAGGGTTTTCCATGCACATATTATGTCATCTTCAAACAGGGGAAATTTGACATCCTTGTCCTTTATTTCTTTCTCTTGCCCGATTTCTCTGGCCAAGACTTCAAGCACTATGTAGAATAAAAGTGGTGAAGGTGGGCATACTTGTCTTGTTCCAGTTCTTAGAGGAAAAGCTTTCCGTGTTTCCCCATTTTGTATGATGGTGGCTGTGGATTTGTCGTGCCTATCCTTTATTTTGTTACGTATAATTGTTCTATACCTACTTTGTTTAGCGTTTTTATCGTGAAGAAATGTTGAATTTTGTCAAATGCTTTTCCTGCATTTACTGAGACGATTATATGACTTTTGCTATTCACTCTGTTACTCTTTAATAAATATGATATGATGTCATTTTTTAATCTGAATATGTCAAAACATCGTTGCATTCCTGGGATAATTTTCACTTGATCATAGTAAATTATCTTTATAGTGTGCAGCTGGATTTGATTTGCTAGTATGTTATTGAGAATTTTTGCACTTGTATTCATCAGATATATTGTTCTGTTGCTTTCATTTCTTCTTGTGTCCCATTCTGGTTTTGGTATAAGGGTAATGCTGGCTTCACAGAATGAGTTAAGAATAATTCCCTCTTCTTTGATTTTTGGAATAGTTTGAGAAGAATGGGTATTAGGTAATTTTTTTTATGTTTGATAGAATTCAGTATTGAAGCCATCAGGTCCTGGGCTTTTTTTGACAAAAGAGTTTTTATTACTGATTATATTTCATTACTTGTAATTAGTCTGTTTAGACTTTCTATTTCTTTTTGGTTCAATCTTAATAGGTTGTATGTGATCAAGACATTATACATTTTTGCTAGGTTTTCCAATTTGTTGGCTTATGGTTGATTGTAATAGGCTCTAATGATTCTTTGTATTTCTGTGGTATCACTTGTCATGTCTCCTTTTTCATTTCTGATTTCATTTATTTCTGTCTTTCTTTTTTCTTACATGGTTTAGCTAAACATTTGTTAATTTTATTTTTTTGCAAACCAAACTCTTTGTGTTATTGATCTTTTTTTTATTTTTACTTTCAGTTTCATTTATTTTTGCTCTAATCTCCATTAGTTCGTTGTCTCTACTAATTTTGAGTTTGGTTTGCTTTTGCTTTTCTAGTGCCTTGAGGTGCATCATTTGATTATTTGAAATATTTCTACTCTTTTTGATGCTATAAACATCCTTCTTAATACTGCTTTTGCTGTATCCCATAGCTTTTGATATATTGTAATAGTTTATACTGTCATTTGATTCAATAAGTTTTAAATGTTCTTCCTAATTTTTTATTAATTCATTAGTTGTTCAAGAGCATGTTGTTAATTTTCATGTATTTGTACAGTTTTGAAAGTTATTTCCATTATTGATTTCTAGCTTTATTTCCTTGCCATCAGAAAGTATACTTGATGTGATATCAATACTTTTAAATTTGTTGAGACTTGGTTTGTTGCCCAATGTGTGGTCTCTCCAGATTTTTCCATGTGCTAATAGAAAAAAATGTGTATTCCTCAGCTGTTGCACGAACTATTCTGTCAATGTCTGTTAAGTCTCTTTGGTCTAAAGTGAAATTTAAATACAATGTATCTTTGTTGACTTTCTGTCTAGATGACCTGTCCAGTGTTGAGAGTGAGTTACTGAAGTCTACAACTATTATTGTATGGGAGTTTATCTCTCCTTTTAGATCTAATAATAATTGTTTTGTCTATCTAGGTGCTCCAGTGTTGGATGCATATATATTTACTATTGTTATATGTTCTTGCTGAATCTATCCCTTGTCTGTTTTATTTTTATCTGATATAAACATAGCTACTCCTATTTGCTTTCGGTTTCCACTTAGGTAGAATGTCTTTTTCCATGACTTTGCTTTCAGTCTATATGTTTCTTGATAGGTAAAGTGAGTTTCTTGTAGGAAGCACATAGTTGGTTCATTTAAAAAAATACATTCAGCCAGTCTATATATTTTAAGTGGGGGATTTAATCTATTTGCATTCAAAGTTATTATAGGTAAGAATCTTCTTCTATCATTTTATTAATTGTTTGCTAGTTGTTTTGTGTATCTTCTATTCCTCTCTTCCTTTCTTATTGTTTATGATTGTGGTTTTGGTAGTTTTCCATAGTAATAAGGTTTGATTCTTTTCTCTTAAGTGTATCTGCTTTGCCAGTGGATTTTATACTTTTGCATGTTGTCATGATGATAATTATCCTCTTTTCACTTCCAGATGCAGGACTCCCTTGAGCATTTCTTGTAAGACAAAAAACTCAATATTGTCAGGATGTCAGTTCTTCCCAACTAAATGTATAGATTCAATGAAATCACAATGAAAATATCAGAAAGTTTTTGGGCTTTTTTTTACAATTTAAATTTTTATTAGAGAAAGATATTATTCATATTCACGATTTCTTAAAGTCCTTTTTAAATGAGTGTATTCCTTAAGAAATACACTAAAATCATTACTTATGTTTCACAGGGGGAAGAAACTATGAGAATCCTATTAACCCAAACTTGATCCATATTATGCTTACTTCTTAAGCATTTACATGTTCAAATATGCTTGGTGGATAGTGATCATTCATCCCCACAATGGTAAATTTCATCATAATGTTAAGTGACTGAGAGAGACTGAAATAGTCACATGTAGATTAGATAAACAGATGTTTATTCTGTTATACCTAAGCTTACTTATAAAGCAACATAAAATGAGCATTGGATAACGATGATAACAAATGTAAACAAACAGAATTAAATGCTAATCCCTTCCATGAAAAGCAACAGATAAAAGGGCTTCTTGCTTTGTTAAAAACAAATCATGATCTATTGTATCAAAAAGGTAAGACATTGATTTTACAAAATTATATTTCCAAATACAGATAAAAAAGTCTTGAACAGTTAATTCAGATTTTATTGATCTAAAATGTGCAAAAAACATGATAATACTTAAGTTTATTAAATTCATTGTACACAGGCCAATATCATCCTATACAAAAAAAGCCTGGGTGTCTTGTTAAGATTCAAAATAGTGTGCCAGGCACGGTGGCTCACGCCTGTAATCCCAGCACTTTGGGAGGCTGAGACAGGTGGATCACGAGGTCAGGAGATCGAGACCATCCTGGCTAACATGGTGAAACCCTGCCTCTACTAAAAATACAAAAAATTAGCCGGGCATGGTGGTGCGCGCCTGTAGTCCCAGCTACTCGGGAGGCTGAGGCAGGAGAATGGCGTGAACCCAGGAAGCGGAGCTTGCAGTGAGCCGAGATCATGCTGCTGCACTCCAGCCTGGGCGACAAAGCGAGACTCCATCTCAAAAAAAAAAAAAAAGATTCAAAATAGTGTTTAATTATCTGAGCTTAAGATTTATTGAACCACTATCCAAATAACAACAAAAGTCCATATTGTAAAAGAAAAAAGTAAAACTAAAAATTTTCTGATTATTAATTATGATTTGAAATTCATTCCCATGAAAACATAAAACTATAGCCAATATCCATTTGAAAAGTGAAGAAAAATCGGAAGTCCCTATGATAAATACACCAATTATAAATAAAAATTAAAATCAAATTTTACTATTACACAATGCACATGTTCTTTTAAGTTATTCAGGTTTAATAGATTTACTAAGGACAGAGTTCCCACAGCATGTATTTGATACTTCTGTTTAGTACCCAGAGGGGGTAATTTGCAAAGTACCCCCAGAGAAGGTTGAGAAGGTAAAATAAACATAAAATTGTGATACTTTTCTCCACACCACAACAAAGGTGCTCGGATTTAAAAATTCAATTTGCAACTCTAGAAGCAAAAGAGAAGAAACAATTTACAACCCCAAAATATTTTCCAGAAAAATGACAAAACTGGTAACTACCTAAAAATGTTATTAGTGAATCAAAGTGCAGGTAATGACAGCATTAATATCAAATGTATTTGAAGACTCAAAGTTTTAAATGTTGTCGATGACAAATAACTAGTTGATTTTTTAAAGTGGTAGGTGTGAAATGAAGATAATACAAATCTAATTTTTCCAGGAACTATAGCACTCCCCTGTCCCCATGAAATTAAATTATGATTTCACTGTTCAACATAATATAAAACTGTTTTGAGTAAGAGTGAAATAGAAGCATGAATTTAGATATGCCCCAAACCCTATATGATGGACTAATTCACTTGTAGTATTTTTTATAACAACCTAATTAGATATTGTCTTTCATTACTTGTTATAATTCTGAGAAACTGCTTTTAACAACATACATTTACACTACCACTTAACTAAATGGGGACATATAAATACATAAATTTTTAAAGAAAAAAATTCAAGTTATTTAGAGGAGAAATAAAACTTCAATTATTTCCTTTTTCTATTATTATACTTTACATTCTAGGGTACATGTGCACAATGTGTACATATTGAAGCTGCATTTAGATAAAAAGTTATATGGCTTATGATACTTTTCACAATGTAACAAATTTATAATCCAATTTTCTCATAAATGAAAGATCGTAAAGCAAAATATTTTGTTCCTTGAAAATAGTCTCTCTTTTCTCCTAACCCTGGTAAGAACAATTAGTGAGCCCTTGATTTCAAGACTGTTGTTGTCATCCATGTCAATTGTCTTTTTCATGAAGTATAATATTTTGAGAGAGAGAGAGAGATGTAAAAACTAAAGAGAAAACCTGCTTTTGGAATGCAACAATTCTAAATCATTTCACTAAGAAGCACCCTTTGATATGCTGGTCTGAACTTTTAATATAAAACCTAAACAGTACTTATTTCAGAAGTAGAATTTTCTCCAGTTTTAATAACTTCATATGTAGCAATTCTAAGGACATCAACCTGCGCTTTCAAGATTTTGGTAGGTGTTCTAATAATGTAATATTTTAGATATGGCTCATTGTCAAGGTTGGGTGGACAGAGATTTCATGAACTGCCTACAGAAAGCTAACTAAACTCTTAATGACTGAATAATGGTTTGCATTTTGCTTGAGCCAAAAAAGATGTTTAAGCCATGTACCACCACATTCCCTGCTTAACATTCCTAAGTTTCTGTATTCTTCATAGTTTTCTAATGAACATATAGTTTTCCTGAGTAAGATTATTAAAAAGTTAACCTTTCTTACAAAAGTATAAGGATAAATAAAATACAATTTTTTTTACATAGCCTTAAAGGCCCAGAGATACTGACCGCTCCTCTTCATTATGATTGGCCCACCCCTTTAAAAAGACAGCAAGAGGCCGGGCGCGGTGGCTCACGCCTGTAACCCCAACACTTTGGGAGGCCGAGGCGGGCGAATCACAAAGTCAGAATATCCAGACCATCCTGACTAACACAATGAAACCCCGTCTCTACTAAAAATACAAAAAAATTAGCCAGGCATGGTGGTGGACGCCTGTAGTCCCAGCTACTGGGGAGGCTGAGGCACGAGAATGGCTTGAACCCGGGAGGCGGAGCTTGCAGTGAGCCCAGATTGTGCCACTGCCCTCCAGCCTGGGCGAAAGAGGGAGACTCCGTCTTAAAAAAAAAAAAAAAAAGACTGCAACAGACGATTCAATTGTATAAAATACTTCGAAGTACAGAAATTAAATGCTTTAGTCCATAAGCATATCCCTCGTCTACTGTGTTGCTAGGGAACATATGTGAGCAAAATCTATCATGCACACCTCAGCAATCTCTTGGCAACCAGTGGGAAGGTGGTAGAAAACTTTTTGCAGTTAGGAAAGTACAGTTCCATTTAAATGTTCTTATGACTTGCTTTTCCACCCATTGTCTTGCTCCAGAGTTTCAACTTTCAATAAACTCTGATTGTGATGCTTTTTTTAATACATTTTCCTGTGTATTACACAGGAAAATGTATTAAAGCATTATCTCGAACAAGCTTTTGCCTACCGAAGCCTCTATTTTTCCGTTTGCTGTGGAACTGAACACATGAAAGTTACTGTAGTACTCTAGTACTTCTGTGTCTGACAGTTGTCCTTTGGACAAAAACTTTTCTGCCAAATTTCTGTCATTCAGTTTTGTGGTGGTTGGCTGAGACGAACCTTCACAAACAAAGTAATGAACTTGTGTAAAAGTTAAGCTGCTTCTGGTTTTCAAACCACTGCGGAGTTTTCTCAATCTTCTGAATACTGGCAGCAACAGCATCTTTTCTTAAGCAGTACCCATTACGGAAAAATTCGGAGACTCCATCCTTTATAGTTTCTTTTGTTAAGCTTCTTCCATAGTGTTAGTTTGTGTCTCATAGCTATCAGAATGAACACGATAAACCCTCATGCCAAGCACCAAGAACCCAATCTCTTCCATTAATAGGTACTTACTGATCTGTTGCTGAATCTTCTTAGATAAAGCAAAAGGATCATAGCTTTTTGGCCCTATCTTTACATCCATTGTACAGGGCTTATTAAATTTACGAGTCACATCTTCCATTTTTAGGTATAAATCGTTTGGTGCAGTGGGAGGTGGCCAGATGCCATAATATTTTGGCAAAGATTTTTGTAGTTCTAGAAGAACACCATCGGTACAGTTAGCAGAACAAACAATATTATAGAATTCCAGCTCTCTTGGCCTTTTGGAGGTGGTTGTAACTGTTTCTAAACTGTGCCGTGCCATCTGGATGTTGCAGTATACCCACTTTGCACTTCCCGTACATGTGCCCGGCCACCTGATGCGAGAGGGGCACGCAGCCGTTGAGGAAGCGGAGTCTGCCGCCCGCCAGCTACGGGGTACCCTCATGGGTGGCCTCGATCGCCGGTGGGGTCCGCATTTCTGGGGGCTTGGCGCCTCGACCCGGATGGGGGATGGTGGCTCTGCTGCCATACGGGAGAAGAGAAGCGGTAGGGGCAGCGAGAGCAGGAAAAAAAATGGGGCAAGGGAGGGGGCGCCAGAGAACCGGGCATCACTCAGGCCCGGGTGCGAGGAGGCCCAGGGGTTCCCGCGGCTGGTGCCCGCTAAGGCCCGGGGACGGGGCCCATGACGCCTCGGGGGCGCGGGCGCTGCTCTGCCCAACTCTCGGAGGAGCGCGGCTCCCGGTCCCCGCCCCTCTGCCGCCGCAGCCGCCGGCCCCGGCGCTGCCCAGTGCACAGCATCGAGCCGAGGAGCATCAGCAGCGGCGCTCCGAGCTCTCTGGGGCCCTCCACAAAGTTATTTTTATGGATATCAGCAATCTAATTCTAAAATTTATATGGAGAGACAAAAGACTCAGAATAACCCACACAATATTGAAGGAGTAGAACATAGTTCGAGGACTGACAATATCCAACTTCACGATTTACTATGAAGCTACACTAACCCAGGTGTTGTGCTATTGGTCAAAGAAAAGACAAATAGGTCAATGGAACAGAACATTAAAAGCCCCCAAAATAGATCCACATAAATACAGGCAACTTATGTTTGATAAAGGTGTAAAGGCAATACAACGGCCCCAGATAAAAAAAATATATAATGTATTTAGAGATCAGAATTAAGGCCAGAGTAACTGCCTGTAGCAAGGGAAGGAGATCAGCTAGAGAAGAGATTAGAGAAGTCAACAGGATTTAGTGATGCAACATCCCTCAGGCTATGAAAAGAGATCAATATTTGTAGCAGGATTTTATTTTGAGACACTGACTGAGGTTTCTCTCATACTCTTACCACCCCACACAGTCAGGTGCCTTCACTACCCTCAGGAAAAAATATATATATACCTCTTATATGCACAGCCCTCTAGGGAGAAGAGATTGTTCAAAGAGCACAGATGTTAGAATTTTTGCCTTTGAGTTCCAAAATACAGCCTTTAAAGTCATGGTAGAAATAACGATCTTGAAAGACAACATTCTTTAACAGTCAGACTTTCTGACAGCAGAAATAATAATGGCCCCATATATTTAGCATTCATTGTGTGCCAGGCACAGTTCTGAGTCCCTTATATGGAGAGCTCAGGAAAACCCTGATATAGAAAATGCTGTTGTCTCCATTACATGGTTAAGGGAACCGAGGCGCAGAGAGGAATTAACTTGCTCAAGTCACACAGCAGAGCCAGGACTTGAGCCCAAGCAGCCTGGCTCCAGATCCTATGCCTCTGAAGGTTTGGGAAGAGAGTCACAGAGGGAATCAACTGGGAAAGGGAGAAACAGAGGTGGGATGTTGGTGGGAAAAGGAACTAAAAATTTCTGAAAGCCTGCCAGGGTGGAAGCTGCACCTCTTTCCCTTAGTTCTGAGCTGGGGACTCCAGTCTTGAGGGGACATTCCCAGGACAGATAAAGTGATCTGCCTCTATGGTTGCTTCTCGCTGAATCAGAGTCTCAGTCTTGCTCCTTAAATCCATTCTTAATCCTCTTCGCTCTCCTGCTCAAACACCTCCCAGGGCTCCCTACTGCCCACAGGATAAAGTTTTTACTTGGGCTCTGGGAAAACCCACTGAGGGCCTAGGTGCTCTGTGCTCAGTCAGAGAGGCAGTCAGGGTTTTGAGTTCAGAGACATCACCCTGCCTCCACCCACTCACTCCTCTTTCTTAGATCCCACCAGTCCCCAAGAGCCCCTTGCTGGTTGTCAATGAGGGTAAAGCAGAGGTGTCAGCATAGTTTCATTCCTGGGAATCTACAAAGGTGGGTGGATGGGTAGGACAGTCACTGTGAGTTCACACCCAGGGGCTCCACCCGCAGCCAAAGTCCACCCTCTGCACGCAATATCAGCTCAGGCTTCCTGCCGGGCTCAAGGTGGGTCGGCAGGATGCGGAAGCGCAGCAGCGTGAGTGCCAGGACCACCTTCATCTCAGCCATGGCGAACGCCTGCCCAATGCAGTTTCTGGGGGCGAAAGTGAGGGAATCTGACTGGGCCCATGACCCCCATCCCAGCCCCGTCATGCTTAGAACCTGGCCTGGGACCCCGAATCGCACCCAGATCGGCTTGAGGAGCAGAAAGAGGGGCTAAGTGTCCATAGGACTCCCATGTGTGCTTGCATATCCCCCAAACCTGGCCCAGGTTCCCACCTCCTCTTCAGATCAGCAGATGAAGGAGGGGACTCTGAGCACACCGCAGACCCCTCTAGGACCTACCCAACCCCATTCTGTGAACTGTTGCCCATTAACTCCTGAGGAAGGAAGGGAAGGAGAGCTGGAACTGGGACCGTCTGTAACTTCCCCCTTTTGTGACCCTTGCACCCATCTCTGCCTCATAGGGCCATCTCTGCCTCAGACTCAGGCCATCCTTACCTGGGCCCTGCCGAGAAGGGAATAAAAGCCAGAGGTGACCGCTCCTTGATGTTCTCTTGGTAGAAGCGGAAGGGGTCGTAGACCTGCAGGTGAGACCAAGAAGGCTTGCTGGTTGGGGTCTCCCAGCTGGGTGGGTTCTCCCAGTTTTCTCCAAGACCGCCAGCCTTGGAGAGACATTTTGGCAGATGTGTCTCCATTGAGAGGAAGTCATGTTGGATTTTCCTGTTCAAAACCCTGTCACCTCCTCTAGGAACCTTGAAATGGATCCCTAAAAGGGTGGGGTGAGGGAGGCAGTACCTCAGGGTCTGGCCACACATTTGGGTTGTGATGGATCCCAAAAATACTGATGATGCAGATAATGCCTGTGTGAGAGAAGAGGGTAGTCAGGACAAGGCCCCCCTGCCTGAAGGCCTCTCTTGCTACACAAGAGGCTCCTCTCCATGAGGCTGTGAGCACCTTTAGGGATGATCCAGCCGTCTGGCAGCACAATGTCTTGGGTGCAGCATCGGGAGATGGCAGGAACTGGGGGATGCAGCCGCAGGCTCTCCTTAATGCACATGGTCAGGAAGGGCAGCTGGGCCAAGTCATCCCTAAGAAAACACCCCAGCCCCAATCGTTATCAAGTGAGCAAAGACACAATTCTCCAGCTTCTCTGTTTCCAAGCGAGACTTTTTATCCCTATCACAAAATAAATTCAACACGAATGAAATATTGGATAATTTAAAAAGCAGAGCAAAATTAGAAAAGCAAAGAATTAGAAAAGTACTGGAAAAAAATGGTGCCAATTTCTTAAAGATTATTCTGAGGAAAACACAACACCCTGAAGCCAGCTATAAAAAAAAAAAGTTTGGGCTGGACACGGTGGCTCATGCCTGTAATCCCAGCACTTTGGGAGGCCGAGGTGAGTGGATCATGAGGTCAGGAGATCGAGACCATCATGGCTAACATGGTGAAATCCCGTCTCTACTAAAAATAAAAAAAAATAACCCGGCCCAGGTGGCGGGCGCCTGTAGTCCCAGCTACTCGGGAGGCTGAGGCAGGAGAATAGTGTGAACCCGGGAGGTGGAGCTTGCATAAAAGTAAATATCCTTTATGGCAAGAAAGCGAACACAAAATGCAAGTGAATAAGAAACAAAATACCCAGATCCAGTGTTTTGTTCTTATTCATCATTGTACTAGAGATAGTAGCAAATGCAATTAGACAAGGAAAAAAAAAAGAGAGGAATGCAATTTGAAATGTGGCAGTAAATGTATCATTTTGGCAGATGGTGATTTTATACTTAGAAAAACAGAACACTTCACTGGAAAACTTTTACAAACATTTAAGATCCAGTACGAAAGCTGAATTCTTTGCTTAATCTTTCTTCTTTTTCTGTGGCTGTTTAAAATTTTAATACACTGTACACTGAAGTGGTTCAAAATTTGAAAACTATAAAACATCATCTACCCCTATGGCCCAATGTCACCTGCTTCTTCTCCTCACAGGTTGCCTAAGTTATTATCAGTTTTATGTATCTTTCTATAGCTAATTTTTGGCATCTTAAAAATATGGGTACATCATATACTATACACATATTCCATATCTTTTCTCATTTAACAGTATGTCAGTCTTTTCTTGTCTAGCTCCTGGGACTTGTATCAAAATCGGGTTATCTCTACTCTGAAGCTATAAAATACTTTTCCAATGGTTTCTTCTAGAGCTTTTAACATCCTTTAAAAAAACTATATACTTGAATAATCTGAACATTGTCTTATTATAAGACATGGCAACCAGATTGAGTTGGTTTTTTTTCAGGAAACTTCCCAGTTGTCCTAAGAGCTTTTACCTAATGATCTATATTTTTTTCTCTTGATACAGAATACCATATTTATCATGTACTATGTTCATTGGGAACTAAATTTATATGTACAAATTATTAGTTTTCCCATGTAGAAATAACAAGCAGCTGGAAAAAGATAAAAGATAAGATATTAATAATAATATAAAATATCTGAATAAAATTTAACAAGAGACATAAAGTCTCTGTATTTCAAATGAATTTATACATTTCCCTCAATCTGAATAAAAGGTACACTTCACCACAGCAACAAAGTATGTAAGAACTGATCTAGCAAAACATGCATATGATATCTAAGCAAGTATTTTAATATCTATTAAAAGCTTAAATATTATTTGAATACATTAATAACCATTTACTATGACAAACCATGGGTCAATATTATGATGTTACCTGAAGTTACTTGATAAGATATATCAAGTCAAACGAGAGAATATATTCATTGCAAATGATAATCTAATTTTTAGGAACTTGATGAAGTTACTCTAAACTTTTTTGGGAAGAAAAAATTATGAACAGCTAAGTCAATCTGAAAATAAAATATTAGAGAAGAGAAAGTCGGCTTAGGCAAAGAATGCATAACTAAGACCTCAAAAGCGAATGCCACAAAAACAAAAATAAAGAAATCAGTCCTAATTAAACTAAAAAGCTTCTGCACAACAAAAGAAACAATCAGCAGAGTAAACAGACAACCCACATAGTGGAAGAAAATATTTGCAAATTATGGATCTGACAAGGGACTAGTATCAACAATCTACAAGGAACTCAAACAAATCAGCAAGCAAAAAACCAAATAACCCCATCAAAAAGTAGGCAAAGACATGAATAGGCATTTCTCAAAAGAAAATGTACAGTGAACAAACATATTTAAAAATGCTCATCACTAATCATCAGAGAAATACAAATTAAAACCACAATGAGATACCCCCTACTTCTGCAAGAATAACCATAATTTAAAAGTCAAAAAACAGTAGATGTTGGTGTGGATGTGGTGAAAAGGGAACACTTTTACATTGCTGGTGCAAATGTAAATTAGTACGATCTCTGTGGAAAGCAGTAAAGAGATTCCTTAGAGAACTAAATGTAGATCTATCATTCCATCCAACACTCTCACTACTAGGTATCTACCCAAAGGAAAAGAAGGCATTATATGAAAAAGACACATACGCATGCATGCTTATAGTAGCACCATTCACAATTGCAAGGATATGGAACCAATCTAAGTGCCCACTGACAAACGAGTGGATGAAGAAAATGTGGCATACATACATCATCACTAAGCCATAAAAAGGAATGTAACCATGTCTTTTGCAACAACTTGAATGGAACTGGAGACCATTATTCTAAGTGAAATAACTCAGGAATGAAAAAACAAATATCATACAGTCTCACTTACAAGTGGAAGCTATGCTGAGGATGCAAAAAGATACAGAGTGACATGATGGACTTTGGGGACTCAGGGAGGGAGGTTGGGAGGGAGGCAAGGGATAAAAGGTTCCATATTGGGTACACTGTACACTGCTTAGGAGACAAGTGCACTAGAATCTCAGAGCTCACCACTAAAAAACTCATTCATGTAACCAAAAACCACCTGTACCCCCCCAAATTATTGAAATAAAAGCAGAAGAGAAAGTCACTCTACCAGATACTAAGACCTATTACTGAGGTATAGTGATAAATGTATCATGGCAAAGCTGCAAGAACAGGAAAACAGACCAAAGAACAGAATAGGGAGCTCAGAGACAGATATGTGAATAAGTGAAACTTCACATCTGATAAAGGAAGCCCCACAAAACCCTGGGAAATGGCTGGATAATACAGCTACAAAAGAAAATGTGGACAAAATTGGCTTCATATAAACTACCCAAAACTGTCCCCAAGAAGTCAAAAGGCAAAAAGTGACAGAAAAAAAGATTAACTTTAATACATATTCTCATAAGTAAATATGAGAAAATAACCCAAAAGAAAACAGCAAACAATGTAAGATCATTTCTTCCATAAAAAGAAAAAAAAATGGCAAAAGATGTCCTATCCCACTCTTGTTTAAGGAAATGTTCACTAAAAGAAGAAATAGGCAGACTGACAAAAATTTAGTGTGATGAGTCCTCAAAGATCTAGGGGCAGAAATACCATTTGACCCAGAAATCCCATTACTGGGTATATATCCAAAGAAATATAAATCATTCTGTTATAAAGATACATGCATGCATATGTTCATTGCAGCACTATTCAGAATAGTGAAGACATGAATCAACCCAAATGCCCATCAGTGATAATTGAGATAAAGAAAATGCGGTTCATATACACCATGGAATACTAGGCAACCGTAAAAATGAACAAGATCATGTCCTTTGCAGGAACATGGATGAAGCTGGAAGTCATTATTCTCAGCAAACTAATGCAGGAACAGAAAACCAAACACCACATGTCCTCACTTACAAGTGGGAGCTGAACAAGGAAAATGCATGGCCACATGGTGGGGAACAACACACACTGGGGCCTGTCAGGGGGAGGGGTTGGGGAAGGGATAGCATCAGGAAGAATAGCTAAAGGATGCTGGGCTTAATACCAAGGTGATGGGTTGATAGGTGCGGCAAACCACCATGGCACACGTTTACCTATGTAACCAACCTGCATAGCCCGAAACTTAAAAATTGAAAAAAAATTAATAATAATGTAATACTCTTGGTGAAGTTATGGGAAAGCTGGTGCCATCATACTCAGCTAGTAGGAATGGATTTTTTATCATTATTAAAATTGTAGAATTACACTTTTGGGAATTTGTCCTGCAGAGATATTCACACAAATAAGCTATGGTCACTGTACGCACATGCCGACTGCAACAGATTTAATTTAGCAAAAGTCAGAAGCAAGCTAAATATACATGGTGGGAAGATGTTTAGATAAACAGCCACACAGCAGAACACTAGTACCATAGAATACGATGCAACTACAAAAAAGGAGGAAATAGATCACTAGCTGTGTCACACAATGCAAGCTGGAAGGTAAACCAGTACAGAGATTCTGGAAGGCAAATTGGCCATATCTACAATAATTGGAAAGATTCACACAAGTGCTTTCAACAAAGATGTGCAACAAATAAAATATGGAATGTCATGCCATACTAAAAAAAACAGCTGTTAAGACACACTATTGAGAGGCAAAAACAAGCCACAGTATGCATATATGTAAATAGCAAAGGGCAAAATACATAGTATATATATATGGAAACATATATTTCTATGTATATGGAAATATAAACATTTTATTGACTCCTAATTATTAAATTAAATTTATTAATAAATTTAATATATATTAAAATATATCCATATATATTTAATTGACTCCTATTTATATCAATAAAATACATAGCATATATATGGAAATAGATGATAGAGATAGATCAATGGATGGATAGATAGACAGGAAGGATGAATAGATAGGATAAATGGATGGATGAACATATGGACAGATGTATAGATAGATAGATGATAGATAGATAGATAGATAGATAGATAGATAGATAGATAGATAGATAGATAGATAAGCAGACGGTTAGATGACAAATTGATGTCTCAAGAGACCCCTTTAGGGAAAGGGAGGATAGTAGGTGGGGTGGCATGAATGTCAAGGATAAACCCTGTCTTATCTGTAATGTCTCATTGAGTCCAAGAAGAATCTGTTCTCATCATTGTTTTTGTAAGTCAACACTCATTTTCCATGTACAAATGCAAAATAGAATGGTATTCAGCCTTTAAAAAGAAAAGAATCCTTTCTTTGGTGACAACATGGATGATTCTGGAGGACATTATGCTAAGTGAAATACGCCAGGCACAAGAAGACAAATAGCAAATGATCTCAATTATCTGTGAGAGCTAAAACAAGTAACACAGAAATCATAGAAACAGAGAAGAAAATGGTGGTTGCCAGAGGAGAGAGGAAGAAAGAACAGGAAGATGTTGGTCAAAAGGTACAAGTTTCCATTAGACAGGACAAATAAGTTTTCAGATCTATTATATGCATGGTGACTACAGTTAATAATAATACAATATGTTTTTCAAAATGGCCAAAAGAGAAAATTTCAAATGTTCTCACTGCTAAAATAATAAGTATATGAGGTAAGGGATATGACCATTAGGTTGATTTAATCATTCTGCATTGCGTACATCATAACATTACAGTGTGCCTCATAAATATATATAATCAAAATTTGTCAATTAAAAATAAAGACAAATTGAAAAACAAACTCATTTTCCAAAACTCATTTTTTGAGAAAAACAGAAGATCTTAAAGATACATTGTTAGTGTGCAGACCTGTGTCTATTTTATGTACTCCTACTCATATAGAAAAAGAGAATGTGTGTTCATATACAGTGGGCATCAGGATAGCCATTTTCTAGAAGGGCACACAGAAAACCATTGATGATGGAAACTGCCAGCGTGAGGCTTAAGAAGGTAGCTCATTTTTCATCAAAATTTTTGGACACTTTTTTTTTAACAATGTGTAATTTTGCTTGAAATCTTGGTTTTAAAAGCATAAAAATGTTTCTCCACCTCACAGGACTGCTGTGCTGAGCAAAGGCTTGGACGTAAGGGCGCTACCTTCAAAAGACTTGTCCAGCTCAATGTCTCCTCTCCATCCCCAGCTCCTCGCCTGGCTCAGACCTCAGAATGTCCTCCCTTGGACTTCATTCTACAACTGGTCCTCTCCAGTATGCCCTCTACACTAGCCCTGAAAAGATTGGTCTACTACCTGTCCCTTCCCATGGACCTTGAGTTAAAATTGAAGTTCTTCATATTTTTCCCATGTATTCCACACCCAGGCTCTTCTCCCATCTCCAGGTTCATCATCTCATCATGACTCCGTTTCTCCCTCTCTATCCATCTCTCTGTTTCTTTCTGTCTTCCCTCTCTCTTTCTTTCTCTCTCACTTTCCTTCTGTCTCCATTCTCTCTTTATGACCTTCTCCCTCCCCCTGCACACAAGCCACTTCTCTTTTTCCCTCTTTTCTTTCTCTTCTTTCCCTTCTCTCTCTCTCTCTTTCTCTTGGTCTCTCTCTCAGTCTCTCTCTCTCTCTCTCTTTCTCTCTCTCCTGCTCTCCTTCCCTCCCTCTCTCCTCCCTTGACCTTGGCCCAGGCTGTCTTCTTGACCTAGAGCACTACTGCCTCCCTCCCTCTCTCCTACCTCGACCTTGGCCCAGGCTCTCTTCTTGACCTAGGGCACTACTGCCTCCCTCCCTCTCTCCTCCCTCGACTTTGGCCCAGGCTCTCTTCTTGAGCTAGGGCACTACTGCCTCCCTCCCTCTCTCCTCCCTCGACCTTGGCCCAGGCTGTCTTCTTGACCTAGGGCACTGCTGCATCCAAATATCAACTGATCATTATTAAGGGTCTCAACCAAGACACCTCACTTTTATTTTCATGTCTTCATATTTTTTAGAGAAAGATTCTCGCTATATGGTCCAGGCTCATCTTGAAGTACTGACCTCGAGTGATCCTCCCACCTCAGCCTCCTGAGTGGCTGGGATTACAGGTTCAGCCACTGTGCCTGGTTGAGACACTTTCTGTACCTCCATTCATGCTTCTCTTGCTCTCAACCTCATCCCTGCCCGTCTGTGCTGGGAGTTTCCTGTCCTGGGACTATTCCCCCACCAGGTTGGGAGCACTGGGAAAACAGATCACAGGGCTGGATCCTTTCAAGGTCTCCAGAGTACTGAAAGGTGCTAGAAACAAAACTGGGAATGGGAATGCAGTGTGGGAGTGTTTGCTGAATGAAGACTGGATGGATGAATGATGTAGGTGTTCTGGACAGGAATGAATTACTTCTACCCTCAGGTCTCCCTTAGAAATCCCTGGACTGCACAACAGGATTGAAATAGGGTACGGAAGAGCAAACATTCAGAAAGTGAAGATGTTTGAAAAAAATACGATAATTCAGTGAAAAGAGGAGGTGGCGGAGAAATTCATTTGCTGAACACATGCTAAGTGGCTTCATCTGCCTTTACATACTGTCACCAATTCTCCCAGCAGCCCGGGTCCCAAAAGCCTGCAAACCATCCCCTGCTGGCCGGGCTGGGTGTTAAGCCCTGCCTCTGAGATTTGCACTGATTCCCACTAAGAGATAATGGAAGAACTGACAAAAAGCAACTCCCTCTCCCCACCCACCTGAGGAGCAGAACCAATGAGAAAAGATCAAGAACAGGCCAGCACCTGCACTCACCATTCAATCTCAACAGGCTTACGGTCCTTCAGAAGCTCTCGCACTTCTTGCCGGCAGCGTTCCTGGTATTCTGGGTGCTGTGCGAGGTGGTGTAGGACCCAGGAGAGACCACTGGCTGTGGTGTCATGGCCTGAGGGGCAGCCAAGCAAAACGGGATTTCTGGGCTGCTTCAGCACCAGAGGGTGGACAGCACCCATACACTGAGGCTCTTGGGAGAATGTAGGGAGCGGGAGGATGGGCAGAATGGAGTGATCCAGGGTCCACCCACCACGTCCCTGGGATGGAGAGGCTCCTGTCCCCACTGTAGTCCCACACTGAGACCCTCACCCTCAAACATGAAGGTGTCAGCTTCTGCTCTTATGTCCTCATCAGACAACTCCTTCCCATCTTCATCCTGGAGAGAAGGCAAGACAATACCCCTGCCCCAAATCACACCAGCTCTGGGGGCTCTTGAGTCAAACCTTGGACAATTTCTGAAGCTCCATCCTCCTTCCAGAAACCCAAGCCCATCATGCACCCCTAGATGTCTCTTGGTCACCACCATCAGAGCCCACCAACCACGGGCTTTCCCACTGGCTTCTTTGCCTCATATTTGGCCCTGCTGGGAAGAGTCAATGACCTATGAATATTATCTTGTCTCTGAATAATGAGGACTTTTGGAGTGAAGCATTACTGGCAACCTGGGTTACAGCATATTTCAATGGCAATTTGGCTTGGAGGTTAGAAATTAAGTATTGTGCAGGTGCAGTGGCTCACACCTGTAATCCCAACACTTTGGAAGGCCAAGGTAGGTGGATCACCTGAGGTCGGGAGTTTGCGACCAGCCTGACCAACATGGAGAAACCCCGTCTCTACCATAAAAAAAAAAAAAATTAGCTTGGCGTGGTGGTGCATGCCTGTAATCCCTGCTACTTGGGAGGCTGAGGCAGGAGAATCGCTTAAACCCAGGAAGCAGAGGTTGCAGTGAGCAGAGATCACACCATTGCACTCCAGCCTGGGCAACAAGAGCAAAACGCCATCTCAAAAAAAAGAAAGAAAGGAAGAAAGGAAGAAAGACAAGAAAGAAGAAAGAGAAAGAAAGAAAGAAAGAAAG
>NW_012116932.1:3066928-3103684 GCF_000951035.1 Colobus angolensis palliatus
AAGGAAGGAAGAAAGGAAGAATTGCTGTATAGATATTTGCTCACATGCTCACATTCTAGAGTGATAAACTCAGAGAATCCTTCCTATCTTTCCAGAAGTCATCTGGGTTATAAACCTATAAACCTACAGGGATGGCAATCTCACTGGAAAGTAGTAGTTTTTATTCCAGAACAAAGCAAACATCCTCTCTTCTCTCCTCCTCTCTCTCTCTCTCTCTCCCCCTCCTCCCCATTCTCACACTCACCCTGGAAGGAAGAAGGGGCACATGTGCTAGCTATCCTATATAAGCTCCAAGATGTATAATGTGGGGCCCCCTCTCTGCAGTGCGTTCTGGTGTATTTACAGGTAAAAACATTGTGCTACCCTAGGAGGAATATGGGAATGGAGAGTCAGCTCTACAATCCTACTCTGGCTGCTGCTATTGCTGCAAATGATTAAAACAGGCTGCTGTGATCCAGGGGTTTGGTGCATCTGTCACCACAGACATAGACATAGACATATAGATATGCATTAAAATATGTCAGACTGACTTAATAACATGTAAGTAAAATCTCAGGCTCCTCACTATTTCAAACTTAGCAGTCCCCTGCCAGCTGAATTCCACAGTTATCTCTCAAACCTATCTCTGACCTGTTCTTTTCAAGCATGTTCCATGGCTCCCACTGCCCTCTGGATCAACTCCAAGTTCTTTCATTTGACATTGGCATAAATCTCCACTCTGTGACTTGAATTCACATCCCAGAGAAACCCACCTTGCTCAGCAGAAGCACATCAATGAAGTCCAAAGTCTTGGACTTTGCCTTGTTCTTGAGGAAATCATCGATACCCTGAGTGGGGAGGGTTCGGCGCCGCTCCTGGATGACGGCATCTGTGAAGTCATGTACCAGGCGGCAGGCCCTGTGGAAGTGCTGCCCATCAGGAGTAAGGTAATACACGAAGTCTGGGTACAAGAGAACATACTGGTTTCTTTTTTCTATAAGTGCACTGAGCTCCAAGATGGCAGCAATATATTCACTGGGCTTCCTGTATGAGGGAGGTAACAACTTAACATATGCAAAGTCCCAGGAGCACCTCTCACCAGCAGCTAGAAGTTACTGCCCATCAGGAAATTGAGTATCCGGAAACAGCAAGGAGACTTGACTCTCCAAACTCCCTTCTCTCCAGGCATCCCATCTCTGAGAGCTGCTTCCATGCACCTAGGTACTCAGAGCATAGCTTGGACACCATGCTTCTCTCCTGTCTGCCACCCAGTATCCAGCCTAGACTCTTTTCCTTCCAAAAACTGTTCACAAAACTCACAAGACCTCACTGTCTTCCAGCTTCTTCTGGCCCAGCCCCCACCATCACCGACTTGCATCCAATATCAGCTCCGTGTAGTGTCTACATGACAGGCAGACCTCCACAGAGCTCAGCTGTGACTGCACCTGTCATCGGTCCAACCCCCCTGAAAAGATTCCTGGGAACCTCCTGATAAAGTTCATGCCATTTTTCCTGATTTTCAGTGTCCTGGTATCTAGCCCCTGTCTAATTCCACAAACTCATCTCTACTGTCTGCTGCATATGCTTGCCTCATCCTAGTCTTCTTGCCTATACTCAAATATTTCTACCTACTTGAAAGGACCGTACTTTCTCTCTTCCCTTCCTCATCCTTCAAAGCCCAGCTATGACACACAGAAAGTGCCTTCAGAAAGACTCTTCTGGTTACCCCAGTCAGTCATCCTTTTCCAACCTACTCCCTTGGGTTCGTGGCCCGAGTTCTCAGGTCATAGGAAAGGACTCACTCCTGACAATTGCTTTCAAAGCTGAAGACGCATTTCTGCAGACTGTCCAAGGTCATAAGGCTGATGTGCTCAAACATGTCCAGTCTGGCGCTGCCCTCTGAGGTCAGGCACTGCCACTTGTCCTAGCCAGAGAAAAAACAGAGTTGAAGCTGAGAACTGTCTCCTGTGAGCGCCTTCCCAGACCCAAACACCAAGATGGCCCCCCGCAATCATCCTCCTGGTCCTCTGCCCCAGGCACCCATCCCTAGGAAGGACCAGCCTTGGATAGGACCAGAAACTATTACTACTAGGAGATAAAGACTCATGGCTGGGAGTCGAGAGACCTGGGTTCAAGTCCCAGCTCAGCCTCCTATGGTCTGTGTGCTCTTGGTCAACCTCCTGCACTCCTGTAGGTCCCATCTATCAAATCTTTGGTAACAGTTAGGACATCATGCTTTGGGGCCAGATAAACCAGGATAGAATCACTGCCTCAGCACTCCTAGCTCACTTACTATCTGGTTGAACTTTGGCAAGCTCTCTAATCTCTCTGAACCTCAGTTTCATAGTCCACAATAGGGCAAAACCAACCAAAACCTCACAGGGTTATTAAAATTAAATTACAAAATATATATCATGGAGTTGGCAAATGGTACTGTTTCTAGGATATGGTGAGTGCTCGGTAAATGTTGGTTTTACTCATCTCCATTGCTATAAATTCATTTCAAAAATATCCCTGTTGTGGTAGGGGAACATTACACACTGGGGCCTGTCAGGGGGTTGGGGACAAAGGGAGGGAGAGCATAAGGACAAATACCTAGTGCATGTGGGGCTTAAAACCTAGATTACGGTTTGGTGGGTGCATGTTTACCTATGGCACATGTATACCCATGTAACAAACCTGCACATTCTGCACATGTATCCCAGAACTTAAAGCAAATGTGTGTGTGTGTGTGTATATATATATGTGTGTGTGTGTGTATACATATGTGTGTGTGTGCATATATATACACACACACACACACACACAAATATATATACACACACACATACACACACACACCCTGTTGTTCTTGCTTGGGCCATTTCTCAGGCTTGTGTTTGCAGAGAACAACATTGAGAGATAAGGCAATGACTGCTCCTGGACCAATGTCAGGCTTGCTTCTGCTTGCTAAAAAAAGCAGATTCCCGGCCAGGCATGGTGGTTCACGCCTGTAATCCCAGCACTTTGGGAGGCTGAGGCGGGCGGATCACGAAGTCAGGAGATCGAGACCATCCTGGCTAACATGGTGAAACTCCGTCTGTACTAAAAACACAAAAAATTAGCTGGACATGGTGGCGGGTGCCTGGAGTCCCAGCTACTTGGAATGCTGAGGTAGGAGAACGGTGTGAACCGGGGAGGCAGAGCTTACAGTAAGCAGAGATCACGCCACTGCACTCCAGCCTGGGCAAGAGAGTCCATCTCAAAAGAAAAACAAAACAAAACAAAAAAGCAGATTCCCTAAGTCTAGTGCTCCTTTCCTTCCATGCAATGTACTGCATGAGCAGGCAACTATTGAAACCTCTCTGTGGCACCCCATGGGATTTGGGTGGTTTGGAAAAATGATGCAAACCAAGAACATACTACTTGCTATGTTTATTTATGCCATGAGTAGTAAATAGTCATTTGTCTCTGACCCAGGACTCTCGTATCTCCTTGAAGAATCCATGAAGTATTAACAAATCTAGCTTATCAGCTTGCAAGTAAGAAAAACATCCTAAGCACTTCGCAAAATCCCAACTGCCAATTCTTCAATTCTCCCTGAATTCATACACTTTGCACAATGATTTTCCAGCAACTTCTATTAAGAAATGGAGCCTCTTTTATGCCCCTTTGAGTCTGTGCTGACGTAAGCCTGGTTGAACTTTGAAACATTGCAGAAAGAATGTCCAGAGACATTGCAGTCTCCTTGCAGTCTCTCAGAACCCAGTCTATGCCATGTGAACAGCAGGGTGCATACTGGAGGCAGAGAAATACAAGGAGAAAAGTTCAGGTGTCAGAGCTGAGGCCATCCTAGATCAACCTGAAGCTGGTGAAGCCCCAAACAAACATGTGAATAAACTGAGCCAGGATCAGCAAAACTGCTCACCTGACCCCCGGCTGCATATGTACCAAGAGTGATCCCATCCACATGCAGAAGAACCAGCCAACTGTCTCACACACTTGTTAGGTATCATAAACCCCTTATTGCTCCGAACCAGTGAGTTTTGAGGCAGTTTGTACTCAGCAATTGCTACTATGCAATCTTCATCTTTACTCTCTTCAGTTTGAAGGGTTTCTGTGAGAGAAACATGGAATCTCACACCTTCTGAGAGCTACTATGTGCCAGGGACATGAATCCACTACATCTTGTTACCACCGTTTAAGTAGAGATTAATATTCCCATTTCACAGATAGGGAAACCAAGGCTCAGAGAGGAAGAGCACTGGCCCCAAAGCACAACCAAAATTGCAGACCAGATATGCCTGTGGTCCTTCCGCCCCGAGGCTCCACTGGGACCCATAGTTCAAGGGACTCACGTGCATTATGTTCACACTCTTGTTGAAAATCTTCATATAAGGCTTCAGGATGTTGAAATGGAAGGCAGGCGTCAGCATGCGACGGTGGCGGCTCCACTTGTCACCACCACTCAGCAGGAGCCCATCCCCTAGCAGGGCAATCAAGAATAGTGGTTGAGGGCAGCACCCTCCCTTATCCCTAAATGACATCCCCAACCCCACTCACCTCAATTACTCACCCAGCCAGGGCTTCAGGAAGCCATAGAAAAACATATCCTTGGGTGCAACAGCAGCTGACATCATTGAGGACCATCAGGGGCCGTGGAGAGGGGTAAGAGAAGGACTTTGAGTATGGAGAAATGCTCCCAGCCAGGGCTGTGCACTTCCACTTTTCCCACCCAGCATAGCAGGAAAAAGGCCAAGGATAGAGGAAGAAGGGAGGATGGTGGAGGAAGGAGAGACCAGACCAGGTTGCAGTAGCACAGTAATAACACACCATGCTCCAACACACAATGACATATCTCCTACATGGTCCAACATGTTCTGCAACACCTGAGCATAACTCAACACTCTACAGAATGCCTTTACAGGGATCTAGGACATCCTGTATGTCCCCAGCACTCTCTGCTATCTTCTGACATGGATCTGGGACCTGGGATATTGCCCTGACACGTGTTAACATTTCCTGACATGGCCAAAACACACATGACAAACCCTAAATCACACAACATGCTCTCCCATGAGCCTGAGATGGTGTAATATGACCTCTGTGTACTCCACTGACGGGTCCAGATAACTTTTAAATATGATGCCATTAACGTCCCAAACATGGCCCAGGTGCAACCAAGCCTATTCTTCAGGCATAATTCAAATCTACCCTAAGACCTAACTCTACTAAGACTCAAATAATACCTCACACAGTTCTCAAAGAGACCCTGGGTCCCATACCTTGGACAAGCGCCAAACATGGCCAAGACATGTGAAGCAGGATAAAAAGACAACCTCACACTACATCTCAGACAAGAACCAAAAAGACTCTGACATGCCCCAAATGTCCTCAGGCACAGCTAAGCCCCACACATGATGACTTCTCTGTGTGATCCCAGGTGGAAGCATATACCAGATACAATCAAATACAATGTAGAAAACATAGGCTATCTGTGGGACCCTTGGGAGAAAGGTGGGCTTTCTGATTGGAACTGGGCTTCTGAGACTCATCGTTGACACCATATGAAAAGGCAAAATGACACAGAGAATCATAAAATCAAGAGGAGACTGATGCCCAGTGATGTGGATTAATTGACACCTGGATCCAACTATCCCTGAAGACCACTCTCCCTAGACTTACAGCACATTGATTCTCTTTATTTGCTTAGACCACATGGGCTTGAGTTTCCATCACTCTCAACTAAAAGAGATTTCAGCAGTCAGAGAGAGCTGAGGACCTGCCCAGAGTCACTCATCATCTTGAGGTTACAGCCATAGTTTCTGTGGGATGCTGCCCCGCCCCTGCTTGGCTTGGCCTGTTCAAGGACAGGATGAGCAGAGGGAAAGAAAGGGCCCCAGACTGGAGTGGGATCTCCTACTGGAGATTCCTGGGGCCTGGAGCAGGAGAACCGTGAATAGGGTGGATGAGTGACAGGATGAGGTAGAAGGAATAAACTTACCAGAGGTGAACATCACATCAATCACAGCCCAGATTCTCCACCAGCCTCAAATCCTCCTAGTGCTATAGACTTAGGGACAGACAAGGTTGATGCCAGGCCTGACAGGGGGACCTGGATACTAATGATGTCCACTGCATCACCTTTCCCCTTGCTTTAACATCTTTTTACTCATTTTTCCAGCAACCCCTCCCCCAGGAAGCCTTCCAACCTGCCCCCAGGAAAGATCTTGTTCTACCGGTTTCACACTCATCTCTTTCTTGCCAATTCCTGACTCCACGAAGTTTGAGATGTCTCTGTCCACACCCATTTCCTCAAGCATGGGGCTTCCTCGAGGATAGGGCCTTAAATTGAGGCTTCTTGGGGACACAGTGGTGCCCAGAACGCAAAAAAAGGCAGAGACAGATGGCAGTGGAGGGAGGAGGTGCTGAGATGGGGGTTGGTGAATACATGAAGGAAAGAGGAACATGGCTGAGAAAGAAGCAGGACGAGGGCCCTGGGTCCTGCAGGGGCCACACAGAAGCTTGGGGAGGGGAGAGGCTAGAAGGCCTTTGATGTTTCCCAGCCTCCCCCCAAAACACAAGCTCTGCATGGGTACCTGAGGCACTGGTGATAGGCCGGATGGTGTCAGGGTGGCATAAAGTGAGGATGGGAAAGGCAGGACCCATCCAAAACTTAAAGCCTTGGGGATAGGTGGCCACCAGCTGGGTGAACTTCTTCACGCCCTCTTCCGTGGGAGTGATCTGAAAGCAAGGCAGAGGCTATCAGCCCTTGTGATGATTAATTCTAGGTGTCCTGAATTAACCATGAATTCCATGTGACTGAGCCAAGAGATGCCCAGATAAAATATGCTGATAAAACATTATTTCTGGATGTGTCCATCGGTGTATTTCCAGAAGAGATTCGCATTTGAATAGGATTTGAATACGTAAACTGAGGAAGGATGATCCACCTCCCCAAACGGGGTGGGTTTCATTCAACCCTTTGATGGTGTAGATAGAACAAAGAGGCAGAGGAAAGGGTGGATGTGCACTCTCTTCTGGAGCTGGCTCATCCATCCGCTCCTGTCCTTGGATATGAGAACTCCAGGTTCTCAGGTCTTTTGGGACTCCGACTGAATTTACACAAGTGTCCCTGGTTTCTGGCTTGCAGATGCTGTATCATGGGACTTCTTGGCCTCCATCATCACATTTTCCAATTCCCATAATAAACTCTCTCTCTCTCTCTCTCTCTCTCTCACACACACACACACACACACACACACACACACACTCTCTCTCTCTCTCTCTCTCTCTCTGTCTCATACATGCATAAGATATAAGAGGAAGGATATCCTGTCAATTCAGTTTCTAAAGAGAACCCTGAGTAATGCAACTCCCACCAGGAGCCACAGCAAGTTCCCCCCGCAGCCTCCAGATGTGGCGCAGCCTCTGCTCTGAGCAGCGTGTCTGGATTCTGAACAGCTGCAGAGAATCTTTACTGACCCCTGCTCCTTCTGTCTTGGGACTGTCTCCAAGATCCAAAGATAATGGCCAGGCACAGTGGCTCGTGTCTGTAATCCCAGCCCTTTGGGAGGCCATGGTGGACGGATCACCTAGGTCGGGAGTTCGAGACCAGCCTGGCCAACACGGCTAAACCCCCATCTCTACTGAAAATACAAAAATTAGTGGACAGTGGTGGTGGGCACCTGTCATCGTAGCTACTCAGGAGGCTGAGGCAGGAGAATCACTTGAACCTGAGAGGCGGAGGTTGCAGGGAGCTGAGGTTGCAGGGAGCTGAGATCGCACCACTGCACTCTAGCCTCGGCAACAGGGCGAGACTCTGCCTCAAGAAAAAGAAATAAATAAATTTTAAAAAATAAAGATCCAAGGGTAAATACCAAGGCAGAGGGAGAAGGCAAGCTGTCTGCTCAAGAGGATGTATTTTCTCATCTTAGAAATGGTTTCAACCTGGTGACGGCCACACGGAAAAGTTCCCACGGAAGGAGGTTTGTAGACAGCAGTGTGACCTCAGGACGTGTCCTTGTGGCTGGTTCCCACATCCCTCTCACATCCCAGCTCGTCTGCATGGGCTGCTGTTGCTTCCACACTGGGGGCCTTCCATTCTCAGCAGCCCCCAGGGGCACAGGAGTGACTCTAACTGTCTACAGTGAGCCCCTCCCGCAGGCCAGGCTCTGTGCTAGTGCGTCCTGTGCACCCTCCACTGCACCCGTGGACACGCCCATCAATCATGCCATTTACAAGTGAGCAGACCAAGGCCATGTCCCCCAACTGGGAGAGCAGGTCTAAGTCAGAGGCCAAGGTCTGGGGAGTCAAGGGCAGCTTCTGAAAAGAGAAGGGAGTGACCAGCTTTTCTTCAGGCAGGCAACAAGGCTGACTGGGACATGTCAGTGAGGAAGAGCAAGATAGGAGGAAGGTGCCTCCAGAAAAGAGGCAGCGGGAGACTGCCCACACTTCTCTTCTGGCCCCACTGCACAGGGAAAGGGGCTCAGAGCTAATTCCTGTGGGAAAGCAGCAGCCCAGAGATGGGCAGACACAAGCAAATGGGCCAGGCAGGAAGCAGCCCCTGGACAGTGGGCTCAGGAGGCCTCAAATCCAGCAGTACAGAAGGTGCAAATGCCAGATCTTTGCTCTGTGCACCCATACCACTCCCACAGGAGCCCCTGAGAGGTGCAGTAACACAGGGAAGACAGGCAGGAAAAAGATCCAAGCAGGCTGGAGTGGGAGGAAAGTGAGAAGAGAAAAGACTTGGGGTGGTGCAGCAGAGGAATGAGTGAGTGAGGAGAGGAATGAGTGAGTGAGCAGAGGAATGGGTGAGTGAGGAGAGGAGTGAGCGAGCGAGCAGAGGAGTGAGCGAGCGAGGAGAGGAGTGAGCGAGTGAGGAGAGGAATGAGTGAGTGAGAAGAAGAAGGAGAGAGTGAGGAGAGGAGTGATGAGTGATGAGAGGAGTGAGCGAGTGAGCAGAGGAGTGGGCGAGTGAGGAGAGGAATGAGGGACAGGAATGGGCGAGTGAGGAGAGGAATGAGCGAGTGAGCAGAGGAATGAGCGAGCTGCCTCCCTCTCTTCTCTGTGTTCCCAGACCCCAGCCACCCTCAAAACCCAGCTCCCTGAGCTGTATTCCTGCCCCTCAGGAACTCCATCCGTCCTGAGATCCCAGACCCGTCCTGCTACCAAACTCACCAGGCCCTGGTGTCCCCAAAACCAGTTCTGTTTCGGGGGTTGCGGAAAACACTGGAGGTGGTGGCAGTTGTCATAGAAGGTGTAGGTCCAGGCCAGGACACGGGCCAGGAGCCAGGAGCCCCCGACCAGCAGCAGGAGCAGCCATGGGGATGCTGTCACGGGCCCGAGGCCCAGCCAGGACAGGCTCAACTGCAGCATCCTGAAGGGCAGACGGGATGAAGGGCGAGATCCTGAGGCCCAGGGAAGGACCCAGGAAGCTCCAGGGACAGTGGAGAGGTGCAAGGAAGGGCAGTGCTGGAGGCAGATCAGGGAAGGGTCTGAGACAGGTAAACAAAAGCTGAGATCTAAAGTCCAGAAACACCCAATGAAAACCAGCAGCCAAGTGGGCTCCAGTTAACACAGAAAGGGAAAGAGAAAGAGAAACTGATTAGAATCCAAAAAGGCCCAGCCTGAAACACTGGGAGGTTGCCAGGGGTCTGGTTACCAGGAAATCACCAGTCTCCCAGGTCAGTAGCCTGGACCCACCCCAGCCTTGGGCAGTGCCTCTCCCCGTCCCAGACCAGGACCCTGCCACCCCCAGCCTGGCACCTTCTGTCAGGAGCAGCTAGTCCCACACACCCTCCTCTCCCGCTCTGCAATTTAGGAAAGGTTGTGGGAGGCTGGGCTGGGCTGGGCGAGCCAATCCCTACAGACTGGGTGTGTCTTCCGTGCCTGGGCAGCCAACCAAAACCTGGCGTTGGGCCAACTGGGTGCAGCGGATCCGGCTGAGGGTGACACAGCATGGACTCTGGATCCTCAGGTCTCAGCATCTCACAGTTGAGTGGGAGGGGATCTTAAGGAACAGTCAAAGGTGACTCTGAGTCCCAACGTTTACAGCCACCCTGCCCTTCCAAGGCAAGGGTGTGGCAGATAAAGGCATGAACTTGAGAGTTCAGGCAGCAGGTGAGCAGGGCCAGGCCAACCCTTGTCCCAGATCATGTTCTGAGCTCCTCTCCACGTGTGGTCTAGGAGTTCGCTATGCACCACTTCTCAGTGCAGACTTAGGAGATTCAGAGACAGAAGCTCCTGGCCTCTGGCTTCACAGCCTGGCAGGAGTTCAAGTCCTGCCTCCAGGTAACCCAGGGCCTGGGTCGAGACATGACTGACAGGAGCAGGAACAAAATACCTAACTGCTGGGGATTACCTGGTCAGATTCCAGAGATAAAGAGCCCCACTGGAGGAGAATACCTGGAGGCTGGGCACAGAATAGGAGGACAGAGATGGGGGATGGCAGGTAAGGCTGAGAGTGGCCATGAGTGGATGGGGCCGGGGGGCAGAGACAGGGGACCCTGAGTAGAGTCCTTATTCTGCCTTCTCCTTGCTCTAACTGTGGGCAGTGAGCCCCTCCTGGACTCAGGCTTCCCATCTGGGAAATGGGACATCAGATGAAGTCTTAGAGGGGGACAGAGGAGGGATCACAGGAAAATGGGCCTTAGACGGGGACAGATGAAAGATTCTGAGAAGGGAGCCTGAAAAACAGGGAGTGACTGTAGCTGCTGTGTGTCAGTCTCTGCTCTTTGCAAAAGACAATATGCAATATTGCAATATACTGTGGGCTGGACTCTACATAAAGCACGCCTACCCTGTGCCAGGTACTCTATATACATGTCGTGTACCGTGTGCCAAGTGCTCTATGTAAAGTGTGCCCACCGTATGCTGGGTACTCTACAGAAAATCTTGCTTCTGTGTTCTCGGTCCTCTACTTAAAATGAAATTTGTGCAGAGTAACTTATGTAAAGTGTACCTACTCAGCACCTGCTGATCTATATAAAGCACACCTACTGGGTGTCAGATGCTCTACGTAGAGCATGTTTACTACGTGCCTAGTGATCTATGTAAAGTGCACCTACTGTGCGCCAAGTGCTCTACACAAAGTGTGCCTACTCTGGGTGCTGGGTACACTTCATAAACTCTGACTCCGTGTGTCCCATACTCTACATAAAGCACACCTACTGTGTGCCAGATACTCTGCATAAAGTGTTCTTTCTGTGTATCGAGTGCTCTACATAAAGTAAAATTACTCTGTGCAAAGTTCTTGGCATAAAGAATGCCTACTGTGTGCAGGGCACTCTCCACAAAGCACTCCTACTGTGTGGCAGGGGCTCTAGGTAAAGCATGCCTACTGCGTTCCACCTACTCTAGGTCAAGTGCACCTGCTCATGTCAGATGCTCACCTGCATCACCATGCCCAATGCCTTCACATCAACCTCCCTTCGGTTCTCTGAGCCAGAGCCCTGGCATTGTTGGAGAGACCCAAGTGATGGCATCCAGAGAAGGGAATGCGTCCATTTAACACAAGAGCAAACTGAGTCTCAGAGAGGGCAGGCCTCTAGCCCAAGTTGCAGAGCTCACAGGAAGCCAGGTTTGTGAGACCCTCAAGCCCAAACCTTTTTCCTCTGCCATGCTGTTCTGCACCCATTCATTAGGGTCAATGTCATAGTAATACAGGAACATTAATAACGAAGGAATCTCAGGCTACGTAGTGGCCCCAGAAGGGAAATATCTGGAGGCCCTCGGATCAGCACCTGGTTCCTCCTCCCACACGCAGGATGCCCCGCCCACAGACCCAGGGCTCCCCTCCTGGATCTACCTGGATCCTGTCCAGAACTGCCCTGCGGGGTGGACTCAGGAGAGGGGGTGCTTGAAGGAGGGGGCTCCTAGCAGAGCTACTGAGAAGGAGAACAGGGAAGACACTGCTCCTGACACTGGCCAGGTGTTGGGGAGCCCCCAAACCTCCGCCACCCCACCAAAACTGCCAGCTCAATCAGCCAAGGGATTCAGGCAGCTGGCCCTGCAGCCTCACTGGGGTAGGGTGCATCCCCCAAAATCCCCACTCCCTCTGCAAGGACAGACCTCACCTGCTGGCGGTTCCATCCCTGTTAGGCTCAGGGAGCAAAGCCAGAGTTTGATGAACCAGGCGGGGTCCTAGGGACGCAGAAGAAAGCGCCCTCAGCAGCTAGAGGGGCTCCGCACACTGCAGACCTCCTGTGTGCCTGCGATGAGCAGGCAGCCTAGAGCCGGAATGGTGACCACAACCATTTGCCAACATAACTCACACAGCCTGTTTTAAGTCCTTTAAGTATATCAACCACCTTGTTTTCCATTTTACAAATGAAACATTAAGACTGGAAGATATTTAAGTGACCACCCACAGTCACACAGCTGGTAGAGCCAGGCTGGACACCCAGACCACCCACCCAGCCTCACACTGTGCCACCCCCACCACCAGGCTGTGCTCCTTCACATCTGTAAATGGGCGTTTCAGTAGCACCCACCTCACATGGCTGTCATAATACTTAAAACAGACAATGCAGGCAAAATGCACAAGGCAGACTAAAGGCTCAGCAAGTGCAACTCACTGTTCCTGCTGTTGCTGTGGGTGCTGTGTAAGCTGGATATGGGGTCTGACCCGGATCCTGCAGGGGGCAGAGACGTGGCCTTGCCCTGTATTGGAGAAGGGCCCCAAAGGTCCAGCCTGCCCTCACCACCTGCTCTCTTTGGCTGTAGATTATGGCTAGGGGAGCAACCTCCTGGACACAGGAGCCTTGGCCTGAATCCAGAAGAGTTATCTGTGGTGAAGTAGCAACAGAGGATTTGAACACCTGTCAGGTGTTAAGGCAGACTCACAGGTGGATTCTTCCAGGGGAGATGTCAGCTGTTCTGTGTCTGGGAACTGAACATCCAGGGAGTTCAGCCTCCCATCCAATGAAGACGTGAGCTCTGCACAGCCCAGCTACTGCATCCCTGACAGTCTCTGCTTGAATGCTCCACAGCATTGAGACCTCAGCACGCGAATGCGTGCGCGCACACACACACACACACACACACACACAGCCTATGCCTTTACAGCAGTGGTCCCCAACCTTTTTGGCACCAGGGACTAGTTTCATGGAAGACAACTTTTCCACAGGCTGCAGCAGGGGGAGGAGAGGCAAAGATGGTTTCAGGATGATTCAGGCACATCACATTTATTGTGCACTTTATTTCTATTATTATTACATTGTAATATATAATGAGGTAATTACACAACTCACCATCATGTAGAATCAGTGGGAGCCCTGAGCTTGTTTTCCTGCAACTAGATGATCCCATGTGCGGGTGATGGGAGACAGTGACAGATCATCAGGCATTAGATTTTCATAAGGTGCATGCAATCTTGATCCCCTGCATGTGCAGTTCACATTAGGGTTTGCACTGCTATGAGAATCTGATGCTGCCACTGATCTGACAGGAGGCGGAGCTCAGGCAGTAATGTGAGTGATGGTGAGCCACGGTAAATACAGATGAAGTTTCACTCACTCACCCACTGCTCACCTTCCGCTGTGCAGTACAGTCCCTAACAGGCCACAGACAAGTACCTGTCTGCTGCACGGGGGTTGGGGGCCCCTGCTTTACAGAATATTAGAGGGTACACACTCTACAGAAATGAGCTTTGAACTCAACCAGTTCTAAATCAACGAGAAAGAGGATCATTTAAAATGCATCTTCCTCTATGTGCACACACATCAAGGGAGGCAAGATATGAGGCTAAGAGAGTGAGGTACAGAACAGCAGGTATGTCTGCTAGATATTCACAGAAATGAGGTGGACAGTGCATAAGTGCATACACTTCTATCTGTCATATTTATATAAATAAACTCTAGCATGAATAATTTTTAAGCTTAGAGTATAAATGTTTATGGGCCAAGCACAGTGTCTCATGCCTGTAATCCCAGCACTTTGAGAGGCTGAGGTGGGTGGATCACCTGAGGTCAGGAGTTCGAGAACAGCCTGGCCAACATGGTGACACCCTGTCTCTACTAAAAATACAAAAATTACTAAAAATACAAAAATTAGCTGGGCATGGTGGCGGGTGCCTGCAATCCCAGCTACTTGGGAGGCTGAGGCAGGAGTATCGCTTGAACCTGGGAGGCAGAGTTTGCAGTGAGCCAAGATCACACCATTGCCTTCCTGCCTGGGCAACAAGAGTAGAACTCCATCCAAAAAATAATAAAAATAAGTAAATGCTTATGTACCTATAACTATTTATATGTTTATATATTTCACTTGTGGGGTTTGCTTTTTCCTCTGTGTGTACAACCAGTAATCCTCCCAGGTCTCCACTCTGTGGGTCCCCACAAAGCTCCCACTTCTTGGACTCTGTGCTCTGGGAGTGTGTGGGATGCACCTGAGCCACAGCTCCCTGCAGGCTCAGAGGCCAAGGAGTCCCTGGGTGGCTGCTGTCTCTGGTCCTAAGCCCTTTATGGAATAGGGTCTCTACCAGAATAGGGAGCTGGGACCAGAACAGCAGGTTTGCCACCTAGCTGTGGGTCTGTCTGCCTTCTCAAAGCAACCCTTCTAGGTCTTGGGTTTCACAAATACCTACCTGAATCCCAAGACACTCCGAAAGTCACTTTTTCCCATGGATGGCTGTGAAATTATTGTTGTTGTAGAGGGATCCAATTGCGGGGACTTCCTATCCCACCATCTTGCTGATTTCACTCTTACAGAAGTCTTGAAGCCAGACAGTGTACGTATTCCAACTTTATTCTCCTTTATATAATTAACTGTTTCTATTCTAGGTCGTTTGCATTTTCATATCAATGTTAGAATCAGCTTATCAATATCTACTAAAGCTTTCTGGCAGGTTCTCGCATGACTCAGCTTTCAGCTTAATGTTTTCTTTTTGGGAGAGTGAATTGGGGTCCCGAGATTTTATTTTCCTTTTATATTATACATCAATGTTCATAGCAGAACTATTCATAATAGTGAAAGAGTGGAAGCAACCCAAATGTCTAACAATGGATGGACGGATAAACAAAATATGGTGTATCTATCCAGTGGAATACCATTTGGCTGTAAAAAGGAATGCAGTGCTGAAACTGTAACACAGATACTAATGCTGTAACATAGATACTAAGGCTGTAACATAGATACTAATGCTGTAACATACACACTAAGGCTGTAACATAGATACTAATGCTGTAACATGGATACTAATGCTACAACATGGATACTAACGCTGTAACATGGATACTAATGCTGTAATATAGATACTAATGCTGCAACATAGACGAACTTTGAAAACATGATGCCCAGTGAAAGAAGCCAGTCACAAAAGGCCACATAGTGTGTGATTCCATTTATACAAAATGTTCAGAACAGGCAAATCCATGAAGACAGAAGGAGAAAACAGATCCGTGTTTGTCTAAGTCTGGGTGGAAGCAGGCAATGGGGAGTGACTGTTAACGGGCACGGCATTTATTTTACAAATAATGAAAATGTTCTAAAATGAATTGTCGTGATGGTTGCATAATTCTGTGACTATACGAAAAAGCCCTGAATTATACACTTTACATGGATGAATTTTTGGCTTGCAAATTATGTTTAAATAAAGATTTTGTTTTGAGACAAAGTCTTACTCTGTTGCCCAGGCTGGAGTGCTGTGGTGCGATCTTGACTTACTGCAACCTCTCTATCCCAGGTTCAAGCGATTCTTGTGTCTCAGCCTCCCGAGTTGCTGGGATTACAAGCCCACACCACCATGCCCAGCTAATTTTTTCTATTTTTAGTAGAGACAGGGTTTTGCCATGTTGGCCAGGCTGGTCTCGAACTCCTGACCTCAAGTGATCCACCTGCCTTGGCCTCTGAAAGTGCTAGGATTACAGGCATGAGCCACCGTGCCCCAGCCAAGACTTTTTTTTTTTTTTAAGATGGGGTCTCACTTTGTTGGCCAGGCTGATCCCGAACTCCTAGGCTCCAGCAATTCTCCCACCTAGGCCTCCCAAAGTGCTGAGATTACAGATGTGAGCCACCATGCCAGGCTTTAATTTTTTTTTTTTTTTTTTTTTTTTTTACAAAACAGAGAATTTCAGATGTTTTTGGATCAATAAACCCAATACTTACATCTGAGAAAAAAGAAAAAAAAAAAAAAGACTGACTTAAGTGGCTGAGCTCAGTGGCTCATGTCTGTAATCCCAGCACATTGGGAGGCTGAGCCAGGAAGATCGCTTGAGTCCAGGAGTCTGGGGACAGCCTAGGCAACACAGTGAGACCCCAATTCTACAAAAAGTAAAATAAATTAGCTGGGCATGCTTGCACCAGCGTGTAGTCGCAGATACTCGGGAGGCTGAGGCAGGAGGATCACTTGAGCCCAGGAGGTTGAGGCTGCAGTGAGTTATGATCACACCGCAGCACTCTAGCCTAGATGACAGAGTGTCTCAAAAAAAAAAAGACTGGCTTGAGCCCAGCTTGGTATATACCACTTGTATTTGGTGAGAAGTTGGATTGTGCACCTAATTTTATGGCTTTATGAAGAGAACATACCTAGTCTAGGATGAACATATTGGATTGTGTCCTTCTTGGGGCTCAGCAGTGAGTGAAGACTTATTGTCTCAGTGAGGGACAGTGATTTCTCACCCTAACATATGAAACATTTCCACTGTGAATCTTCTATCGCATCCTGCAAGTTCTTACACAGCATCTTCATTTTCCAGCCTCTCAGAGCACCACGGAGTCTGTTGGATTTGGAGAAATAAAAATAAAATCCTAAGGCCCCAATCAACTGAGCAGCCGCCCTCCTGAACATAGAAACCCCAGAGAAATCTTAAAAACTGAGTTCCCAGCTATGACGGGAGGGGGGTCGACTATGCCTCAGTATGTCCCTTCCTTATTAATCTTTAACCAGAATTCTCTCCAGACCTATCTCCTTTGAGACTGGAACCTTCCCAATCCTTTGCAGGAGCTAAAGCCTCCCTGGGCAGAGAGGTACCAGTGAGCCCTTGTGTGCTGGAGGAAGAGGTGGAGGCTGCCCCCTGAATGCCCCCTGAGGCTACTCCTGGCCTCTCCAGACCCCAGGTGGTTTCCTGGGGACGCCCATGGGAATGTCCTACTGGGAAGGCCACTGCAGGAATAAAGCTCACAGCACCAGTTTAAGGAGGCCTTGATCTGGCTCCTACACTTGCCTGCAGGTACCCCCCGAAAACACCTTAAAAGGGTGCTTTTTCTGCATTTTCCTTGTGCCACTTGATTGAAGGCAGCCCCAGGTGGAGGGGAACCAAGAGAATATGGGTACAAGGGCAGAGTCAGAGAGTTGTGGATGGAGCTGCCCAGCCTGTAGTTGGGGTGCAGAACTGGGGAGACGGGGAAAAGAGAGATCTCAGCCTTAGGTGGCTGCCTGGGGTGGTTTTTTCCCACGCAGAGCGCCTGGCTATTCAGCCAGCCCAGGTGCCCGTTGCAGCTTATAGGTCAGCGGTCCTCAACTGAATGTGATTCTGGCCCCCAGGAGACATTTGGTCACGCCCAGAGATACTCCGGTTATCAGGACTTGTGGGGAGGGGGGATTTTCCTACTAGCATCTAACGGATTGAGGTAAAGGATGCCGCTAAATGGCAGACAATGCACAGGACAGCTCCCACTACAAAGAATGATCCGGTCCCAAACGTCACGAGTGCTGAGATTGAGAAACCCTGTGCTAGGTGTATTTTGTCTCCACTGTTGTGTCCTTGCTAATCTGGTTGTAAGAGGTAGGATGGAGCTGGATGCATCCCAGTGCTGTGAGATGTTTGCTCTGCACCTGTGTGTGAGCCATCCGCAGTGATACCAGAGTAGGCAGAATTCCGTCCACCTGTCAGAGGAGATGGGGGATCCCAGCCTCGAAAACTGTGGCTGCTCCAGCAAGCAGGAGGCAGGATGTTGGACTGTAGGGGTGAGGCGGGAGCTTCAGCAGAAATGGAAGGTTGGATCAGACTCTTGGCTGGATCAGACACTGTGTTGTGTCATTGCCAGGAATACTAAGGTACCTGCTAGGGTTGGAGACCATGAGTCTAGAATGGGGTCAGTGACAGCTGGTACAGAACAATACAAACGAACTCTGAAGACCAATATCATCATCAGTCAATGACAATGACTTACAAGGTGGACTCTCACAGTTCTCTGCTTACTCCTGTTTTTCACTTGCGGAGAGGAGCCTCAGAGCTGCAAAGTCCTTTCTCCAAAGACACACAGTGAGAGCTGGGGTTTCCACCCTGGGTCTGATGCCTCCACAACTTGAAAGCATTTCAGAAAATTCTCTCTGGAAGCCAGAGTGGAGTGCGTGCAGAAGAGAGGAGATGAGGAGGAGGATGGGGCGGCAGCCCAGAAGAGGGGATGGAGAGGAGCAGAGCAGATGGAGAAGTGCTTAGTAGGAGAGAGGATGCCCAGCAACGGGAGGGATGGGGAAGGAAGGTGGCTGATGCTGGGGGATGGTTTCTGAGTAGGGCGGCTGCGTGGTCAGAAGACTTTCCTTCCATGTCATAGGTGGGTCTTTTCATGTGGAATACGTCCTCCTCACTCCAGTAAAGTTCCTCACTGTCCGGGTGATTCTGTGTTCTCCAAGCGCCGGGATGACTCCCCCTGCGTGGCGGGGGTCGGGGGGCTACTTGGGAGCAGTGTCCTAGTGAGACTACTATGGGGTGTAAAGATGGATGGGCCCATCCAGAACCAAGGATTTCAGAAACTCTTGTAGCAATGTCGCTTACATTATTCATAAAAATATTTCTGTTTTATTTTATGGTAGAATTCAGGTGCAGAGGTTTCAGTCTGTGATATTTCCAGTTTGTGGCTTTTGATTAACATTGGTTTGTCCACGATCCTTGTCTTATTTCATTTGTTTATCCCCTTTCTTTCACTGCTTCCATTCTTTTCTGACAGGCATTTTCACATACTTAATGTGCTCTTTTTGATTTGTATATGTTCTTGTAAGACACATTGCTTTCTACCTGCACATATTTTTATGTGACTATTTTAAAATGGTAAATTAATGGATTTAATTTTATTAAAGAAGTTTTAAGTTTATAGATATACTGATCGGAAAGTATAGAGAATTCTTAAGTATGCCTCACCCCTGCATGTGGGGTCGTCTCTCCTATGACATCCTGCATTCCTGTAGCACCTGTGTTACAATTGATGAGCCAATTTTGACTTATTATTATTATTATTGAGACGGAGTCTTGCTCTATAGCCCAGGCTGGAGTGCAGTGGTAAGATCTCTGCTCACTGCAAACTCTGCCTCCTGGGTTCACGCCATTCTCCTGCCTCAGCCTCCTGAGTAGCTGGGATTACAGGCGCCTGCCACCTCGCCCGGCTAATTTTTTGTATTTTTAGTAAAGGTGGGGTTTCACTGTGTTAGCCAGGATGGTCTCGATCTCCTGACCTCATGATCCGCCCACCTCGGCCTCCCAAAGTGCTGGGATTACAGGGGTGAGCCACCACGCCCGGCCGACACACTATTATTAACCAAGTTTTACAGTAGTCTTTCCTATTGTTCATATCTTGCATTCCGGTAGCACCTGTGTTCCAACTGATGAACCAATATTGATGCATTATTATTAACTAAATTCCATAGTTTACATAAGGTTAGACTCTTCACATTGTGTATATAGATTTTGACATAGATTCATTATTACTATATCATTCAGAATAGTTTCATGTACATATTTTATGTACATATATACATATTTTAATGTGACCACATGGAATTATCCTAGAGAGTTCATCCTATTTTTTGTTTAATTCACTCAATACTATTTAAAAGCTTCACTTATATTATTATGTGTGCATCTAACTCCTGCCAAAAACTCTATATCCTTTTGTCTCTATATCCGTTGTTTGCCTCTATATACTTTTACCTGCCTTCTCCCCAACTAGGGACAAGTAGGCTTATCCAACACTCCCACTAAGATAACTGCTGCAGAGAACATTCTCTTACATGTCACCCTATGAACAGGTTTCAGAAGTCAAGATAGATACACAGTAGCAAGTTTGCTGACATACGGAGCATGAATACCATTAAATTTTTTAATTTCCACCAATCTACATACCCACTAATAGTGCAAAAGTATTTTATTATTATTATTATTATTATTATTATCTGAAATAGAGTCTCCCTCTCTCACCAGCGGACTGGAGTGCTGTGGAGACTGGAGTGCTGTGGCGCGATCTCGACTCACTGCAGCCTCCACCTCCTGGGTTCGAGCAATTCTCTTGCCTCAGCCTCTGGAGTAGCTGGAATTACAGACGTGCACCACCACGGCTAGTTTTTGTAATTTTGGTGGAGATGGGATTTTGCTATGTTGGCCAGGCTGGTCTCAAACTCCTGGCCTCATGTGATCCTCCTACCTCAACCTCCCAAAGTGCTGGGATTATAGACGTCAGTCACTGTGCCCAGTCCATAGTGCATAAGTATTTCTTTCTCCTCATAGCCCAACCAACACTGGACATTTTATAATTTTGGGAACTGCGAGGGCATACAGTGAAATTCCACTGCTGTTTTTCATTGTCCCCTTTCCTCCATTCTTTTCTTTTTTTCTTCCTTTTTGTTTTCTTTTTTTGGGAGGGGGGGAGTGGGCTTCCTTTCATTTGTCTGAGTAACTCCTGTGCATCATTTTCTCACATCTTTTGCTCATTTTTGCATTAAGGTACCTACTTCTTCTTGATATAACCGGTTTCTTGTTTGTTCTAGATATTATTCTCTTGTCAGTTTTTAAGAAATTCCCCACACTACATGGATGTGCCCCTGTTGATTTTAGACAATGCAAATATCTTTTCCCCATTTCCCATCTGCCTGTTAACTTCATCCTGGAAATCCTTTGTTGAATGGAAATCCTCAATGTTGGATTTTTTCATGTTTTAAAAAATCATCTTAACGTTTGTGCTTTTGAAATTTTGTTTAGGAAGTCTTTCCTCAAGTCTATATCACAAAGTTAGTCTCCTAATACTTTCTTCTATTAAATTTATACTTTGATATTTGGCATTTATTTTTCGAATCCAGCTGGATTCCTCCTTTGTATGTGCTGTTAGGCAGAAATTCAGATTTACTTTGCTTCATAAAAAGAGCAGTTTTCTCACTATAACGAGTGAGCAATCTACCTTTTCCTCTTGATTTGTGATAGCACATTTATCCTGTACTATATTAGGTTTTGAATAATGCAGGAATATTTTGAGATTTCCAGTCAACTTACTCAGATCTGTGTCTGTTCCACGTTTCATAATTTTAAAAATGACTATGTCTCTATTGTGTGTCTCAGCATGTGGGAGGGAAGAGCTCTTCTCTTGATTCCACTTTTATAATATTAGTATGGTTTTGTGCTAACATTTATGTATGTATATATTTATTTGAGACAGAGTCTTACTCTGTCACCCAGGCTGGAGTGCAGTGGCGCCATCTCCACTGACTGCAACCTCCACCTCTTGGGTTCAAGCGATTCTCCTGCCTCAGCCTCCCGAGTAGCTGGATTACAGGCGCCCAACACAATGCCCAACTAATTTTTGTTATTTTCAGTAGAGACTGGCTGTCCTCATGTTGGCCAGGCTGGTCTCAAACTCCTGGCCTCAAGCAATCCATCCTCCTCAACCTCCCAAAGTGCTGGGATTACAGGCATAGGCCTCCGTGCCAGCCTGACATTTATTTTTCTGAAGGAATTTTCAAATAGTTTCATCAAATGTATGGTTGATTGACTGGAACAGTAAACACAATTGTATTGTGTATCAAATATAATTTGAGGATGAATTGACATCATTAGCACATCAAGCCATCCCACCTAATAGTGTAAACTGCTCCCCATATCTTCAGATAATCTTCTACATGTTTTTAGTATGGATTTAACATTTTTCTCTTTGAAGTTATGGGATGTTTTGGGTTAATTCCTAGATATTTCATAGTAGAATTTTTCAAAGCATGACATGAGGACCTCTGCAAGATGGTCCCTGAAGTCTTTATTTTTCTAATTATATGTAAGAAGATCTTTTCATCATATGCCTCAACTAAGACATCATATTGCCACAGACTGAATGAAGAAGCAAATGTGAGCCTCAAGCTGTTTCCCACCAAGCCGGGACATACAACGTTTTTGCTAAAATGTCAAACAAGGCTACTCTTCTCACAAAATGCTTTTTCTTAATGTGGTTATTTGCCTGAAAATGTCACTATATTTGTAAGAGTTAAAGAAAGAGGAAAGAAACAGGAAACATGGCTTGGCAGTTAAAGACAGGTTTACTTTAGATAAAACCTGAGACGGGCTTCTGGCCAATTTCAGTCAGGAGTTTTCTCTTACAAACTAACAGTATGTATTGGTTTTAGGGTGAGGGGCTTATTACAAGCTTGGAATATTTCTGTGTAGGGGAGAAGTTTTATGGCGGGGTTGGAATGTCTCTGGGAGGGGGGGAGGTCATCTTGGGGCTACATCTTTCTGACCAGGTGGGGGTTATCTTGAGGCTGGCATCTTCCCAGCCAGAGGAAGCTTATCTCGGGGCTAGCGTGTCTCTGGTTGGGGAGGAGTTTGGAATATTTCTGGCTGGAGATATCTGTGGTTTATGGCCGTGCTGACCTTAGCCATTAGCCTGACATTCTTTGGATTTAGGTGGATTGTATTGAGGTGAATTTTAGAATGAGGGGCTTGTCCAAGATAGTGACGCTCCTGCTTGGTCAATATTAGCATGCAATAGGTTCATTATTGCTCTTTTAAGTGTACTAATAACTAATATGTTAAATGATTTTCAATTTTCATTTCCAATATGGTAAAAAAATTATAGTTCTAAACCACATAAACGAAAGCCCTTTAGAGTACTCAGTAGTTTTGGGGTGTAAAGGAATCCTGAGACATGTTTCTTTATGTTTGTTGCTATATTTTGTGCATTTGAAATTGTTCTTAGGAAGTCTTTCCTCATGCCTAGATTATGAAGTTATTATCCTACACTTTATTCTATTAAATGTAAAAATAATGGCAAAGACTGCAATTACTTTTGCACCAACCTAATAGTTTGTGTTGCTATTGGAATGTTCTTTTTCTCTGTATTCAACTTCTGTTTCTTGAATGCTTGTTACTGGTATGACACTAGGAGAATCACCAGGATTTTTGCCAGCTGACCTTGCCTTCTGTATCACTGGGCTCTGTTATTGTTCTAATAGATGATGTCATCATTCTTTTATCCTTTCTAGGTAGATGATCTCATCTCTTCCTTTCCAGTCCTTGGATACTTTGTTTTTTTTTTCTTGCCTTATACCATCACTCATGACTTTCAGCTCCATGTTAAAGAACAGCAGAGATAGTGAGTATCCTTGGCTTTTCCTTGATCCTGAAGTAATGCATCAAAAAGTTTCTTCATTTAGTGTAGTATTTGCTAATTTTGTGCTATATATTCTATATCTAGCTAAGAAAGTCTCCTTGAATTTTGTGTTGTGTTCTTTAAAAATCATAAATAGGAGTAGAGTTTAAGAAAATATATTTATATCTTGATTGAAATAATCATTATTTTTCTTTTTTAATAAATTCCTATGATAAATCATATGATAGGTTTTCTGATATTAGCCATTCTTGTCATTTATGAAATAAACTTATACCACTTTGTTATGGTAAACCATTTTTAATACACCACTAAATTTGACTAGGTTATGGTTTTATTCTGGAATTTAAAATCTGCATGGGTAGATGAAGCAGGCCTGTAACTGTCTCTTTTTTTTTTTTTTTTTTTTTTTGAGATGGAGTTTCACTCTTGCTGCCCAGGCTGGGGTGCAATGGCACAATCTCAGCTCACCACAACCTCCGCCTCCCGGGTTGAAGTGATTCTCCTGCTTCAGCCTGCTGAGTAGCTGGGATTACAGGCATGTGCCACCACGCCTGGCTAATTGTGTTTTTTAGTACAGATGGGATTTCTCCATGTTGTTCAGGCTGGTCGCTAACTCCCGACCTCAGGTGATCCACCCACCTTGACCTCCCAAAGTGCTGGGATTACAGGCCTGAGCCACCACACCTGGCTAATTGTCTCTTTTTTCAGAAAATATTCTTACCTGATTTTAGGCCAAGATTGCATTAACCTGATGAGATGTGCTGGTCAGATTTCTTAACACTTTTCTGCTTTTGAAGTACATGTATAAGATACTAATCGTTTCTTAACTGTTTAATAATAATTACTACACTGTAATAAAACCCACTGAGGCAAAGATTTTAGAGAGAGACAATCTTTGACTACCATTTCAATTTCTTTAAAGCTTATTTGAGCATACAAGGTCCCCATTTTTCTTGAACCAGTTTTAGAATTTTATATTTTTCTAAGTATTTGATCATTTCATCTACAATGCAAATATATTATTTTTTAAAACTTTTTATTAATTTAAACATATCCATTGTTTCTGTAATTATTTACCATTTTTAATTTTGGGTTTTGTTATTGGCACCTTCTCCTTATTTCCCTATATGTTCTCAATCTTTTCTAATGCTTGATTTTGGTTTTATTTAAATAAAAGCATGAACTTTTCTTGAGGAACTTTCTTGATAAATCTATTTAGTGCTGTATATTTCCCTCAAAGTACTATTTTAGGTTAAAATGTTGACACTCAATATTTGAATAAATACTTAATTCTAAAGATTTCTTAATTTTCATAATTTACTGTTGAACCCAAAGATTATTCAATTATATCGTTAGCTTCCAAACATGTGAGATTTGAAAAGCTATTTCTTCTCTATTAATTTTTACTGTTAATGCATTATAATCTATATAACATTTATACTTTGGAATTAAATACTTTTTTATATGTTAATGAAATGTCAGTTTTTATAAAAGTATGTGCTTGAAAAAATATTTATTCTCTGTTTGGTGAAGGGTCTAATAAATAATAGCTAATGTCTGAATATTATTAATTGTATTATAATTAATAATTAATAAATTACATTTCTGGACTCTGTTAAACTTTCTAACTATAAAATCTATCTATCGAGCATTGATTTAGTTATTTATGTCTATCTCACTGAAGTTGTATTATTTATTACTTAATATTCCAGGATATATAGTAATGTAGACTTATTATATTAATGCTGGTGGCTACAATGTTCTTTTAAATACTATAAATATTATTCTCTGTCCTTTAGTGTGTGTGGTTTAAACATTTTAGCATGCATCAAGAAACTAAACAATTTTCTTCATAGCCGAAATAACCAGACTGCACTCTTAAAAAACAATTAGTTGGGCATGGTGGCTCGTGCCTATAATCCCAGCACTTTGGGAGGCTGAGATAGGAAGATCACTTGAGGCCAGGAATTCGAGACTAGTTTGGGGCCCTGTGAGGCCCTGTTTCTATGGGAAAAAAAAATTTAATTAGACAGGTGAGGTGACACACACCTGTAGTCCCAGCTATTTAGGAGGCTGAGGCAGAGGATTGCTTGAGCCCAGGAGTTCCAGGATGCAGTGAATCATGATCCTACTCTAACCTGGTGGACAGAGCAAGACCTGTCTCTAAATAATTAGTAATTAGATCAATAATAATGCTTTGATATTACTCATACCTAATCATTCATTTATACTATAATCAAAATGTTCTCTATTGCCTTAAAAATACTTACAGCTGGTTATGTAAATCAGTATTCAACTAGTCCCCTATGTTGCATCCAGTTTGTTATGTCCTCGAATCTCTCCTTTGAATGAGGCTTTATCCATGAGGGCAGACAAATTGTTCTATGGAATTATCCACCTTACGAATTTTTCTGAAAGCTTCCTCACAGTGTCATTTAGCCTATTCCTCCATCTTCTGTACAATGATTATTCTTTTTGACTAGTGGGCATCTTTTCAATCTAGTACCTGTAGGCTTTTAATATTATCCCATTACTTAGTGAAAGTTTCATTTCACACTGGTACAAGATGTCCAAGGCTTTCTTCCATGTCCAGACCACAGATCTGCCGTGTCTCAAGGAACTCTGGTTCCCTGGAGTGGCGTATGGTATTAGAGACATTGTGATCACTGTTTCCTTAAATTCCACCTTTTATTATTATTAAGATTGCAACCTCAGCTTTCATTTGGTGCATATTTGTCTGACAGGTATGTATCCAGCCTTTTCTTTTCAAATTTTCTGTTCAATTTTTTTAGAATAGTAAATGTACCATTTGAAACAAGATGGCATAAACAAGTACCAATAAAACAGTATTAAAATAAATGTAAACAGGTTAAATAAACAATTAAAAGACAAATATTCCCAGGGAAAAAGAATTTAAACCTCAAGATCAAAATACATGTCTTCTAGAACTGGCACATTATCAAGAGAATCTGACCTTGATCATCTATGCCTGTCTCTAATGGCTCCAAGTATTGAACCTTTTCTCTATGTTAGTCAGTGTTAATAGAAACCCAATTAGTATCCAAAATCTGACTTGATCATCTAATATATTGACCTCATTTGATGTTTGTCATATTGCTGAATGTTAAAAACTATTATTATTTATTCCATTTTACAGATGAGGAATGTGAGACGCAGAGAATTCTGCCAGTTGTTGAATAGCATAGAGCTGTTGAGTTGTCACTTGGTCTGTGCTAGAGTCTATGTTTTAACCACTGTCACTTAATTTTGTTTCTGATCTCACCAGATACAGTATCCATGCCTGGTCAGAACTACAGCACCATGTCTGAATTTATCCTCTTTGGCTTCTCAGCCTTCCCCCAGCAGCTCCTGCCTGTCTTGTTCCTGCTGTACCTCCTGATGTTCCTGTTCACATTGCTGGGCAACCTTCTCATCATGGCCACAATCTGGTTTGAATGCAGACTCCACACACCCATGTACCTCTTCTTGTGTGCCCTCTCCATCTCTGAGATTCTGTTCACTGTTGCCATCACCCCTCGCATGCTGGCTGATCTGCTCTCCACCCATCATTCCATCACCTTTGTGTCTTGTGCCAACCAAATGTTCTTCTCCTTCATGTTCGGCTTCACTCACTCCTTCCTTCTCATGGTCATGGGCTATGATCGCTACATGGCCATCTGCCACCCACTGCGTTACAACGTGCTCATGAGCCCCCGTGACTGTGCCCGTCTTGTGGCCTGGACCTGGGCTGGTGGCTCAGTCATGGGGATGATGGTGACAATGATAGTTTTTCACCTCACTTTCTGTGGGTCTAACGTGATCCACCATTTTTTCTGTCATGTACTTTCCCTCTTGAAGTTGGCCTGTGGGAACAAGACATCATCTGTCATCATGGGTGTGATGCTGGTGTGTGTCACAGCCCTGATAGGCTGTTTATTCCTCATCATCCTCTCCTATGTCTTCATTGTGGCTGCCATCTTGAGGATTCCCTCTGCTGAGGGCCGGCACAAGACTTTCTCCACATGTGTATCCCACCTCACTGTGGTGGTCACGCACTATGGTTTTGCCTCCCTTATCTACCTCAAGCCCAAGGGTCTCCATTCTATGTACAGTGATGCCTTGATGGCCACCACCTATACTGTCTTCACCCCCTTCCTTAGCCCAATCATTTTCAGCCTAAGGAACAAGGAGCTGAAGAATGCCATAAATAAAAACTTTTACAGAAAATTCTGTACTCTAAGCTCCTGAGCGCCAGTTTGGTGGTGATAAAATATAACCGAAGGGCTGAGGATAATAATATGTATTTCCATAGAGCTGTTCTAAGGGTTCAGGTGTGTGAAAATATGTGTTTGATACATACTAGCTATTGTTTTCCCTTCCCTTTTTGCGTAGGCTCATGTGATCATAATCTCTTGTTTATGAGCCATTGTGATTATCTTTATCCCATTATCTGTGCCTAGTAATGTATTTTCTGTCCATGGACAGGTGAGGATCATCACGTGGATGTGTCTGGGCACTTGTGAACATAGTTCTTCTTGAATGGACAGGCAAAAAAGATTTTATTTTCCCCTAGTGTAAGAAAAAGCAAGAATAACATGATAGTCATAATGCCAGCCAGCTTTTTCTATGTATTGGCACTCTGTCCAGTGTTTTATAAATATTATCCTTTTATTTTATTTTTTTTTTTTTTTGAGACAGAGTCTCGCTCTATCGCCCAGGCTGGAGTGCTGTGGCCGGATCTCGGCTCACTGCAAGCTCTGCCTCCCGGGTTTATGCCATTCTCCTGCCTCAGCCTCCGGAGTAGCTGGGACTACAGGCGCCCGCCACCTCGCCCGGCTAGTTTTTTGGTATTTTTTAGTAGAGATGGGGTTTCACCATGTTAACCAGGATGGTCTCGATCTCCTGACCTTGTGATCCGCCCGTCTCGGCCTCCCAAAGTGCTGGGATTACAGGCTTGAGCCACTGTGCCCGGCCAATATTATCCTTTTAATTAGAAGAAATGTACAAAGGAAAATAAACTATTTGCTCAGATAAACTGGTTTCTTATTTAAAGTTCCTCACTGTCTTTGGGAGAGATATACCCTAAGTTTGTGTATGGATAATAGTATGTTGAGTTGAGTGAAGGATGTCAGAATGCAAAAGTGTAGGGAGGGCAAGGAGAGAGAGAGAGAGAGAGAGAGAGATACAGAGACAGAGACAGAAGAAAGAAAGAGAGATACAGAGACAGAAGAAAGAGCGAAAGACAGAGAGAGAGAGGGAGAGAGAGAAAGCAGGTGTCAAGTAAAAAGGGAGTCCTTTAGATTTTTTTATCTGTACAGGAAATGTAATAACTAAGAATATAGGGCAAAATAGAAAAAAGGAGGCTGGTAATAGGGCTTTAATATGTCCAAATAATAGGGCTGTAATATATCCTAATAAGATAGCCACGTGTATCTTCCAAGCATTTTTGACACAGTTGCTCAACAATCTCAATGGGTCATTCTAGGATATGTACTCCCTTGCCTCCAATGGATGCATCAGTTTTCTGGTTTTCTGGTTCTGGCCATTGGTTCCACCAGCTGAGGAATGAATATTATTTTTACAGTGTGACTGCTCTTCTAATGCTACTCATAGTGTCCTCACCTGTGCTTCCTGCTGGTGCTGGAATGTGAAGGTCAACACTGAAAGAGATTTCATTCTAGAAAAGCAGAGATTATGGCCTTAAAAAGTCAAAAGCTGACATGGTTGGGAGAATTTTTATCCTATGTTTATGCTATAAAATTCCAAACAAAAGCAACTACCCTTTGCCTTATCCTGCATACTCTGGACAACACTTGCATGTGTGCTTATCATCAATGAAGCACCACAGCAACCAGTGAGAGACTCTCTGGGAATATGGTCACAGATCATGAAGTGACATAGTTGATGATGGAAATGGCATTAAATGCGTCCTATGAAACTGCTACAGAAGCAGAACTTTCTATACAAATAAATCAAAATTTTTTTCAAGAGCCAAGGTGGTGTGAGTGTTAACCAATTTGTTACCTTTTTCTTCTACTTTCTTTTGACTAATGTTGCTATGGTGTATCTTTCTCCATCCATTTATTTTTCACTTAATCTTTTTTTTTTTATTATACTTTAAGTTCTAGGGTACATGTGCATACTATCACAAGAAGAGAAAACCAAACACCGCATGTTCTCACTCATAGGTGGGAACTGAACAATGAGTTCACTTGGACTCGGGAAGGGGAACATCACACACTGGGGCCTATCATGGGGAGGGGGGAGGGGGGAGGGATTGCATTGGGGAGTTATACCTGATATAAATGATGAATTGATGGGTGCTGAAGAGTTGATGGGTGCAGCACACCAACATGGCACAAGTATACATATGTAACAAACCTGCATGTTATGCACATGTACTTTTCACTTTATATATGCTTTTATATTTACAGTGGTTTTCTTGTTCAAAAAAAAAAAACGCTTATATCTGAGTCTTATTTTTACCCACTCTGACAATCTCTGTATTTTAATTAATAATTAACTAAATCATTTCTTACTATAGTCACTCTGTTATGCTAGAGACTACTAGGTCTTATTCATTCATTCCTACTATTTTTTAGTACCCATTAACCATTCCCACTCCCCACCGGAAGCCCCAACTACCCTTAACAGCCTCTGGTAACGATTCTCTACTTTCTATCTTTGTGAGTTCAATTGTTTTTATTCTTAGCTTCCACAAATAAGTGAAAACATGCAAAGTTTATCTTTCTGTGTCTGGCTTATTTATTTAATATATTGTCCTCAAGTTCCATCCATGTGGTTACAAATGACAGAATCTCATTCTTTTTATCACTGAATAGTATTCCATCGTGTATACGTACCACATCTTCTTTATCCATTCAATTGTTGATGGACACTTTGATTGCTTCCAAATCTTGGCTATTGTGAATAGTCCTGGAATAAACATAGGATGGCAGGTATCTCTTTGATATACTGATGTCTTTTCTTTGGGGTAGATACCTAGCAGTGGGATTACCAGATAGTATGGTAGCTGTATTTTTCGTTTTTTGAGGAACCTCCAAACTGCTCTCCATAGTGATGGTACTAACTTACACCCCCAACAACGGTGTACAAGGGTTTCCTTTTCTCCTCATTCTCACCAGCATGTGTTATTTCCTGTCTTTTGGATAGAAACCATTTTTACTGGGGTGAGATGATTTCTTATTGTAGTTTTGATTTTCATTTATCTGCTAAATCCATGATGTTCAGGATATTTTAATATGTTTGTTTGCTTTCTCTATGTCATCTTCTGAGTAATGTCTGTTCGTATCTTTTGCCACCTTAAAAAATGTATTTTGTGTATGTGTGTGTATGGTATGTGTATATATTTATGGGACACTTGAGATATTTGATACAGGCATGCAATAAATAATAATCATACCATGCAAGATGGGGTACCCACCCCCTCAAGTTTGTATCCTTTGTGTTAAAATCAATCCTGTTATACTCTTTTAGTTATTTTAAAATGTACAATTAAATTATTATTGAATATAGTCACCCTATTGTGCTATCAAATACCAAATGTTATTCATTCTAACTACTTTTGGTACTCATTAACCATCCCTCCCACTTCCCCCAATCACCCATCCCTCCCGCTTCCCACAATCACCCATCACTACCCTTCCCAGCCTCTGGCAACCTCATGAGTTCAACTGTTTTGATTTTTAGATCCCACAAATATTTGAGAACATGTGATGTTTGCCTTTCTGTGCCTGGCTTGCCAAAACCAATGGGATACAGTGAGAGCAGCAATAAGAGGAATGTTTATAGCTCTCACTGTATCCCATAGGTTTTGGTATATTGGGGTTCCATTATCATCTGCTTAATAAAATTTTTCAATTTCCTTCTCAATTTGTTTGTGGACCAACTGGTCATTCTGGAGCATTTTGTTTAATTCCCATGTGTTTGTAGAGTTTCCAAATTTTCTCTTATTATTGCTTAGGCCACTGTGATCAGAGAAGATATTTGATTTTATTTCAGATTTTTGAATGTTTTCAGACATGTTTTGTGATCAAACATCTAGTGTTTCCTCGAGAATGATCTATGTGCTGAGGAAAAGAATGTATATTCTGCAGCCATTGGAGGAAATGTCCTGTAAATATCAGTTAGGTCCAAAAGACAACAATCTTCTTGTCTCTTTTTTGTCTTGGCATCTATATATATTGTATGATATAAATACAGCCACTCCTGTGCTTTTTAAACTTCTATTGACATGAAGTGTCTTTTTCTATCCCATCATTTTTGGACTATGTATGTTTTTACAGGTGAAATGTGCTTCTTGAAGGTAACAAATCATTGGATCTTTTTTTTGTAATCCACGGAGCCACTCTATGTCTTTTGATTGAAGAGTTTAGTTTATTTACATTCCATGCTATGATTGATAAGTAAGGACTATCTTAGAAAGGCTTTATTTCTCCTTCATCTTTGAAGAACATTTTCACTGAATTTACTATTCTAGGGTAAACGATTTTTCCTTCAGCACTTTAAATATGTCGTGTCACTCTCTTCTGGCCTGTAAAGTTTCCACTGAAAAGTCCACTGGCCAGATGTGTTGGAGCTCTATTTTATGTTGTTTCTTTTCCCTTACAGCTTTCAGGATCCTTTCTATATCCTCAACCTTTTAGAGTTTGCTTATTAAATGCCTTGTGGTAGTCCACTTTGGGTTAAATGTGCTGGATGTTCTGTAACCTTGTTGTACTTGGATGTTGATATCTTTCTTTAGGTCTAGGAAGTTCTGTGTTATTACCCCTTTGAGTAAACATTCTACCTCTCTCTTTCTACCTTCTCTCTCTCTCTCTCCCTCTACCTTCTCTTTAAGATCAATAACTCTTAGATTTGCCCTTTTGAGGCTATTTTCTAGATCCTGTAGGCATGCTTCATTTTTTAGTTTTTTTTCTTTTGTCTCCTCTGACTGTGCATTTTCAAACATCCTTTCTTCAAGCTCACTAATTCTTTCTTGTCCTTGATCAATTCTTCTATTAAAAGAGTCATGTATTCTTCAGTGTGTCAATTGCATTTTTCAATGCCAGAATTTCTGCTTGATTCTTTTCAATTATTTCAGTCTCTTTGTTAAATTTATCTAATAGAAATGTGAATTCTTTTTCTGTGTTATCTTGAATTTCTTTGAGTTTTCTGAAAACAGCTATTTTCAATGGGTCTTATGTAACCAGTCATAAAATCGATGAGGAGGGGGATTGTTTAATTTTGAATTCTCTGCTGAAAGGTCACATATCTCTGTATCTCCAGGATTGGTGCCTGGTGACTTATTTAGTTCCTTTGGTGAAGCATCAAGACCATCCTTGGTGGTCTTGATGCTTCTGGATATTCATCTGTGTCCAGTCATTGAAGAGTTAGGTGTTTGTTGTAATCTTCTCAGTCTGGGTTTGTTTGTACTCATCTTTCTTAGGAAGGCTTCCAGGTATCCAGAGACTTAGGTGTTGTAAAATATGCTGTATCTGCATTAGGGGGCACCCCAAGCTCAATAACACTGTGGTTCTTGCAGACTCATAAAAGTACCTTGATGGTCTCGGATAACATTTGAAAGAATCCTCTGGATTACCAGACAGAGACACTTATTTTTTCCCCTTACTTTCTCAGAAACAAACATAGCTGCTCTCTCTCTGTTCTAAGTCTCCAGGAGTTGGGGATGCACTGACACAAGCACCTCTGTGACCTGCACTGACACGAGCACCTCTGTGGCCACCAGCACTGGAACTGTGCTGGGTTAAACCTAAAAGCAGCGGAGCACTGGATCCCACACAAAACCTCCTATGACCACCATCTGGCTACTGCCTAAGTTCACTCAAGGCCCTGGGGCTCTGCAGTCAGCAGAGGTGGTGAAGCCAGTTGGGCTTGTGTCCTTCCATTCAGGGAAGCGAGTTGTCCCATGCCCTGTGTGGGTTCAGAGTTGCCAGCGACTGGTACTAGTACTGAGTGCCAGGGACTGGCATCAAAAACTTTAGAACTCTATCTGGTATTGTATTTATTGTGGTTGAGATGGCACTCAGCCCACGAGATGCAGTCCTTCCTACTAGGGCCATTGACATTTGCCAACATGAGTCACGGAACCCGTTTTAAGTCTTTTCAGTATATTAACCACCTTGTTTTTCATTCTACAAATGAGAAATTAAGTCCAGGAAATATTTAAGTGACCACCCATAGTCGCACAGCTGGTAGAGCCGGACGGTACACCCAGACCACCCAACCAGCCTCACATTGTGCCACCCTTACCACCAGGCTGTGCTCCTTCATGTCTGTAAATGGGCGTTTCAGCAGCACGCGCCTCACAAGGTCATGATAGTAACTAAAACAGACAATACATGCAAAATGCACAGGGCAGACTAAGGGCTCAGCAAGTGCAACTCACTGTTCCTGCTGTTGCTGCGGTTGCTGTGTAAGCTGGATATGGGTTCTGACCTGGATCCCACAGGGGGCAGAGACATGGCCTTGCACTGTCTGGGAGAAGGGCCCTAAAGCTCCAGCCTGCCCACACCACCTGCTCTCTTAGGCTGTGGATAATGGCTAGGAGAGCAACCTCCTGGACACAGGGAGCCTTGGCCTGAATCTAGAAGAGTTTTCCATGGAGAACAACAGGAAACCTTGAACTCCTGCCAGGTGTTAATATGGACTCACAGGTGGATTTTGGGGGAGGACATCAGCTGTTCTAGGGCTGGGAACTGGACAACCCATGGAGCCTAGCCTCCCATCCAATGAAGAGGTGAGCTCTGCACAGCCCAGCTACTGCATCCCTGACAGTCTCTGCTTAAATGCCTCCCTAGCATGGAGAGCTCAGCACACACACACACACACAGACACACGTGCACGCACACACACACACACATCCTATTCTTTTACAGAATATTAGAAGGTAGATACTCTATGGCAATGGGTCTTATGTAACCAGTCATAAAATCGATGAGGAGGGGGATTGTTTAAAATGTGTCTTCCAGGCCGGGCGCGGTGGCTCAAGCCTGTAATCTCAGCACTTTGGGAGGCCGAGACGAGAGGATCACGAGGTCAGGAGATCGAGACCACCCTGGCTAACACAGTGAAACCCCGTCTCTACTAAAAATACAAAAAAAACTAGCCGGGCGAGGTGGCGGGCGCCTGTAGTCCCAGCTACTCCGGAGGCTGAGGCAGGAGAATGGCGTAAACCCGGGAGGCCGAACTTGCAGTGAGCTGAGATCCGGCCACTGCACTCCAGTCCGGGCGACAGAGCGAGACTCTGCCTCAAAAAAAATAAAAATAAAAAAAAAATAAAATGTGTCTTCCTTTATGTGCACACATATCAAGGGAGGCAAGATATGATGCTAAGAGAGTGAGGTGCAGAACACCCAGTATGTCTGCAACATTTTCACAGAAACGAGGTGGAGAGTTCATACATGCCTACGCTTCTACTTGTCATATTTGCATAAATAAACTCTAGCATGAATAACTTTTCAGCTTAACATGTACTTGTTTATGTATGTATAACTATTTATATGTTTATATATTTCACTTGCAACATTTATTCCATCTATGTGTACAACCGGTAATCCTCCCCGGTCTCCACTCTATAGGACCCTGCAAGGTGCCTGGTCATTGGACTTTGTGCTGCAAGAGTGTATGGTATGCACCTGAGCCAGAGTTGCCTGCATCCTAGGAGGCCAAGGAATCCCAGGGCAGTCAATGTCCCTGGTGCTGAAGGAGATGGATCCTCTTCCTTCCCCTGCACCCTCCTCTCACCCTGGCAGCATCCTCCAGACACCTGCACCTGCTGTCAGGATCCAAAAGCAGTGCTTTGGAGGCCTTAAGGAGATAACCATTGATTCCCACACTTTTACTCACTTTGGCTGCTCAGCAAAAGTAGGAAAGCCCCCACTGCAAAAATTTCATTGTCCCCTCTGGTGCCCGGCATCTGCCAGGGCCAGCCCTACTTCTCGTATCTTCCATGTTTGAAATTTTGGCATTTGAACTCACACCCGAGGTTGACCAGAAGCCCCAGATAGCTCTGAGCTTTGCACCTGTGACCCACTGGCATGGCATTGCTTTCATGGGAGTAACCAGGATTTGGCAGCCTGATGGTGCTGATGCACTGATTTGGGGATCACTCCACATGAACCCACACTGAATTCAAGTCTGTGGTATACAGACAGATCAACAGCAATCTTGGGTGAGGGTTTGTATGAACCTGTGTGTCTGACTTTGTATATTTGTTTTCTGGTGTCATCTGTAGTCTACAGCAACTAATAAGGGCAAGGATGGTTTTTATTGAAGACACACCCTTTCTATAATAGAAAATGTCCACCCCCTGATCTGGTGCAGTGGTACACACCTGTAATCCCAGCATTTCGCGAAGCTAAGGCTGGCAAGTTGCTTGAGCTCAGTAGTTAGAGACTAGCCTGGCCAACATGATGAAACCCCGTCTCTACAAAAAAAAAAAAAAATACAGAAAAAAAAGCCCAGGCATGGTGGTACATGCATGTAGTCCCAACCACTCAGGAAGCTGAGGTGAGTGGATTGCTTGAGCTCAGTAGTTAGAGACTAGCCTGGCCAACATGATGAAACCCCGTCTCTACAAAAAAAAAAAAAAATACAGAAAAAAAAGCCCAGGCATGGTGGTACATGCATGTAGTCCCAACCACTCAGGAAGCTGAGGTGAGTGGATTGCTTGAGCTCAGTAGTTAGAGACTAGCCTGGCCAACATGATGAAACCCCGTCTCTACAAAAAAAAAAAAAAATACAGAAAAAAAAGCCCAGGCATGGTGGTACATGCATGTAGTCCCAACCACTCAGGAAGCTGAGGTGAGTGGATTGCTTGAGCTCAGTAGTTAGAAACTAGCTTGGGCAACATGGTGAAACCCCATCTCTACTAAAAATACAAAAAATTAGCTGGGTGTTGTGGTGGGTGCCTGTAATCCTAGCTAATTGGGAGGCTGAGTCAGGAAAATCACTTGAACCCGGGAAGCAGAGGTTGCAGTGAGCCAAGATTGCGCCACTACACTCCAACCTAGGTGACAGAGCAAGACTCAGTTAAAAAAGAAAGAAAGAAAAAGAAATACACACACACACACACACACACAAAGCCCAGGCATGGTGGTGCATGCCTGTAGTCCCAGCTACTCAGGAGGCTGAGGTGGGTGGATTGCTTCAGCCCGGAAGGTTGAGGCTGCAGTGAGCTGAGATCACACCACTGCACTCCAGCCTGGGTAACAGAGTGAGACTGTCTCAAAAAAAGAAGAGAAAAAGTCTACCCCCATGTAAACTGCCAAATGTTTCCTTTCTTGCTCAGCAAGGCCTGCAATATCCCTGCCGTCATCATCAATGCATGTCATGGGGAGATGACACAGATATTGAGAAGGCACTTTTCCTCCCCCAGGTGTTCTCCACAAATTTTGCTGGGGACAGTAGCTTGCCCAAGAATGCGCCTGGAGATACCCGTTGCATTCTCTCTCTCTCTCTCTCTCTCTCTCTCTC
>NW_012116932.1:3103734-3107741 GCF_000951035.1 Colobus angolensis palliatus
TCTCTCTCTCTCTCTCTCTCTCTCTTTCTCTCTCTCTCTCTCTCTCTCAACAGGTCTCATTCTGTCGCCCATGCTGGAGTGCAGTGGCATGATCATGGCTCATTGCAGACTCAATCTCCCAGGCTCAAGCAAACCTCCCACCTAAACCTCCCGAGTATTTGGGACTACAGGCACACGTCGCCATGCCTGGCTAATTTTTGTACTTTTGGTAGAAACGGGGTTTCACCATGTTGTCCAGGCTGGCTCGAACTCCTGAGCTGAAGTGATCCACCAACCTCAGCCTCCGAAAGTGCTGGGATTACAGGTATGAGCCACCATGCCCAGCCTCTGGTGCATTTTCCCTTCCAGGTTTCTTGTTACGTGGATTTGTAAAGATATTTGTCAGAGATAAAGGTGTGGTTATGACAATGTAGGCGTTGTTCTTACAACTCCTCTCTCAGAGAATGCAGTCAAAGTCATTCCTGACAAATTCATGTATAACTTCAAAATTGAAAGACAGAATATGATGCAGCAAGGAAAATTGTGCTACTATTTGCAGAGAGCCTTTCAGCGATCAAATGCATTGCTGGGAAAATTTCATAGATTGTATCATTTTTTTGTCTTTTTGCCTAGCTACAATCATAACTTTTCTTTTTTCTTTGGTTTTCAGCAGTTTTGACTACTATGTGTCCAGGGCTGTGTGTGTGTGTGTGTATGTGTATATTTGTGTTCATGTTTGTCTATATGCACTTTTTAGAAGTTATCCTTTTGGAGGCCAGGTATGGTGGCTCACGCCTGTAATCCCAACACTTTGGGAGGCTGAGGTGGATGGATCACTTGAGTTCAGGAGTTCAAGATCTGCCTGGCCAACATGGCGAAACCCTGTCTCTAGTAAAAATACAAAAATTAGCCAAGCCTGGTGGCATGTGCCTGTAATCCCAGCCACTCGGGAGGTTGAGGCAGGAGAATTGCTTGAACCCGGAAGGCAGAGTTTGCAGTAAGCCAAGATCGCCCCATCGCCCTTCAGCCTGGGAGACAGAGTGAGACTCCATCTCGAAAAAAAAAAAAAGGAAAAAGAAAGAAAAGAAGTTATCCTTTTGGAAGTCTCTGAGCTTCTTGAATCTGTGATTGATTATCTCTCATACTTCCTAGAGAATTCTCAGAATGTCTGAATCCCATACCCACCCCTCATGTGACGTGTCCTCAGATAAGTGAACTAAGCTCTGAAACTCAGTTTCCTCATCTGTAAAGTGAAAATAATAATAATAATGAGGACACGATGATTGGCAGCTCATAAGCACTGGATCGTGTCAGCTATCGATATTGTTAAAGGGCATAGTCCTTCCTTAGACCGAGCAAAATTGGCACTTAACTGGGCTCTGCACCTCTGGGACCCACACTCTTCAGTGTCTTCTTTGAAGGAGGCTGAAATCAGCCAGGATATTCAGTGACTCCAGGAGGGGCAGTCCAGGCCAACACTGATTCTCAGTGGGTCCAACTACAGAAAAATAGCTCCCCCAAAATTTCCAAAGTCCCCTTTGGTGCCTGGAACCTGGTAGAGAAACTCCTGATCTCCACTTCTTCCCTTTCTGGCAATCATTTATTTTATTTTATTTTTGAGATAGAGTTTTGCTGTGTCACCCAGGTTAAAGGGCAGTGGTGCAATCACAGCTCACTGCAGCCTTCACCTCCTAGGCTCAAGGAAGCCTCCCCACTCAATCTCCTGAGTAGCTGAGACTATAGATAGGCCCACGCCACCACACCCAGCTACTTTCTGTATTTTTTGCAGAAATGGAGTTTTACCATGATGCCCACACTGGTCTTGAACTCCTTGGCTCAAGTGATCCACCCACCTCAGCCTCCCAAAGTGCTGGGATTACAGGCATGAGCCACTGTGCCCAGCCTTTGAATTAATCTTGATCATTAACCCCAAATGTGGGGTTGACCACATGCCCTAAGTTGTCCTGTGACTGTTACTTATGCTTCTTTGTCATGGCATTTTTTTATGAATTCACCTGGGATTTTGTTAATAGTGCAAAAGAGCTTATTTTGGGGTACATTTATCTTGGACCCAGGAGGAATTACAGGCTCTGGGTTTCAAATGGTTCAAGATCCACCACCTGAGGGCCTGATGTATGTGGGGACCTGTATTTCCAAGCCTGTGTGTTTATTATCAGGTGCTGTCTCTGGTCTACAGCATCCAGAGAGGGCATGTACAGTACCAGGAGTCATTTCCCCTGTGCACCCTCAGCTGCTGACCCCTGGTGTAACCAGCAGGTGATCGTCAGACTCTGAGCCACATGCTCGGCCATGTCTCAAAGGTGGCCATACCTCTCCTCCAAAGGTTTTGACGTCATTGCTCTGTAACACCAATGAGACCTTCCAGTTGATTGTTTGTTTGTTTGTTTGTTTGTTGTTTTTTGTTTTTAGACCCTTGGTTTGGTCTCTAGCTTTATCACCAACATGCCATTGACCTCAGGGAGCTATGAGTCTGTCTTGGTCTGTTTGAGTCACTATCACAAAATACTGTAGTCTGGGTGGTTTGTAAGCAACTGAATTTATTTCCCATAGTTCTGCAGGCTGAGAAGTCCAAGATCAGGATATCGGCTGATCAAGGGCCTGGTGAGAGCCTGCTTCCTGGTTCCAGATGGCTGTCTCATGCCTGTGTCCTCACATGGCGGAAGTGGGGAATCAGCTCTCCAGGCCTCCTTTATAAGTACACCAATCCCATTCATGAGAACTCTGCCTTCATAACCTTGTCACCACTCTATGCCTCGCCTCCTTCTAAAACCATCACATTGAATGTAAGGATTTCAACGTATGGATTTTGGAGGTACACAAATCTTCAGTTTACAGCAGACTCAAATCTCTGAATCTAGGTCTCCTCATTGACAAACTGGGGAAAATACTGGCACTTTCCCTACTAGGGAGAGTTGGTTGTGTCCATATCAATACTGTACCTGCCACCTGCTATGTGCTTAGAACATCTGAATGGAGGAATGCTATTACGGGGCGCTGAACACCAGGCTTAAGCATCTGGACTTTGGCAATAGAAAAGGCTCTGTCATTCAACTCCATGTCATGCTGGAGACATGTTTTGAGTTGCTACTGTATTCCTAGCACTGTCCTAGACCGTGGGGACACCCCGATAAATCATATCCAGTCCCAGATACACGATCCAGCAACCACGGTGCAATGTAAAGAGTTGTGATGGAGACATCACCTGGACTTTATGAAAAGATGTGGAGGAAGGAATGTTTCCTCTGGGTTTTAAAGGGTCAATAGGAGTTCTCTTGGCTGACAGAGAAAATGGCATTCCAGGCACAGGGACTGAACTCACTAAAAGTATGGAGTATGAAAATGCGTGATTGGATATATCTATGTGCTAGGGAAGTGGGGAGTGGCAGATAATCCCTGAATGAAGGCTGCACTGTGGAATTTGAACTGGATCCTGCAGTGGGCAGAGACATGACTTTGCACTGTCTTGAAGAAGGGCCTTAAAAGTTCAGCCTGTCCTCACCATTGGTCTGTAGATAGCAACTTTGTGACAACCCTCCTTGGCACAGGGAGACTTTAATCTAAATCCAAAAGATATGTGTATGGGGGGGGGTAGTAACAGGAGCCCTAGAACAACTGCTAAGCATTGAGCAGGACTCACAAGTGGATTCTTGGGGAAGAGGTCAGCTGCTCTGGGGTACTGGGCACCACACAGCTTCAGCATCCCCAAGAGCCAATAATCTCTGCTTGAATGCTCCCCAGCACAGAGAGCTCAGTGTGTGTGAGCCTGTGCATGCTTGCACACGCACACATGCTGCCTTAACAAAACACGTAAAGGTAGATAGTCTAAAGCAGTAAGCATCAAACATAACCAGTTGTAAAATCAATAAGGAGGGGAATTGTTTAAAACATATCTTTTTTTTTTTTGAGACGGAGTCTTGCTCTGTCACCTGGGCTGGAGTGCAGTGGCCGGATCTCAGCTCACTGCAAGCTCCGCCTCCCGGGTTTATGCCATTCTCCTGCCTCAGCCT
>NW_012116932.1:3107821-3136400 GCF_000951035.1 Colobus angolensis palliatus
TTTTTTGTATTTTTAGTAGAGACGGGGTTTCACCGTGTTAGCCAGGATGGTCTCGATCTCCTGACCTCGTGATCCGCCCGTCTCAGCCTCCCTAAAATATATCTTCTTAAAATGCCATGTGCACGCATGTCAAGAGAGATAAGATATGATACCAAGGATAAGAACCAAGTGCACAACACCAGGTATAGTCTGCAACATTTTCTCTAAGACAGGGTGAAGTGTGAGCAAATATATATACTCATATTTATCATATTTGCATAGATAAACTCTGAAGTTAATAATTTTCAACTTAGGATATATTAAACGTTTATTTAATTTCAAGTGTGGAGGATTTTCTTTCTCTTTTGACAGTCAGTGCTTCTTCCAAGCCCCCACTCTGTGGGACCCTGCAAGGCACTCAGGCTTTGGACTCTTAACTGCAGGAGTCTATGGGATGCACATGAGCAAGCAGGCACCCCTGCAGCCACAGAGGCCAAGGAGTCCCAAGGCTGTCACTGTCCCTGGTGCTGAAGTAGGGGGAGCCTCTACACCCCCTGCACCCTCCTCTCGATTCCCAGAACACCTTGTGCAGGATGAAGTCCGGATTGTGCTTCACATCATCCTGTTCCTGGGTCACTGGGAGATTCAAACGAAGAGCTATCCGGGACTGGCAGGGGTGGCCAGGAGTCCTCAGGAGGTGTCCACTGAGTCCCCAGCTTGTGCTCACTTTTGCCACTCAGCTCTTCCTGCAGCTATGTCAGCTCCTTAGAGGATAGTGGGTGGAGAATGAGGTCAAATGTGCAATCCCCAGCCCCAACCCCTCTCCAGGGTTCTCAGAACCCAGAAACCCTCCAGGATCTGTGATTCAACCTGGCTTTTTTCTAGCTCCTGTTTCAGCCCCCAGGGATCAGGGGATTTGTCCAGCTCCCACTACACACTGCCCCCAGGACCAGCTCTCCTCACCCCTGACATCAGGCCCACTAGTCTTCCCCCATTCAGAAAGCCAGAAGCTCCCCCAGTGAGCTCAGCTACATGATGGTAGCTGACTCTGGGTGTCTGTGGGGTGGTCAGGACAATCTCAGAGGGAGAGAAGGGCCATGAAGCCAGTGTCTGGGATGGGGCTCAGCTCTGTGGGCCTGTGGGCTACTCTTTGAAAAAAAAAAAAAAAATTTGAGACAGGGTCTTGCTCTCTCACCAGGCTGGAGTGCAGTGGTACAATTGTAGCTCACTGCAGCCTTAACCTCCCAGGCTCAAGCAATCCTCCCATCTTAGCCTCCTGAGTAGCTGGAACTACAGGAGGATGCCACCACTGTGGGCTGCTCTTGTAAAAAGAGCTGCTTCTTCTATTTCTAGAAATTCTCCTCTCCTCCCTTTATCCTCTCTCACTACTCTCTCGACCCCCTCCCCAAGCCCACACTGCATCCTAAACACAGCTGATACCCTTTCTCTTAGAAGTGACCATGTGCCAGTTGTGCTAAATAACATCCTCTCGCCAGCTCATTAATTGCTTACAGCAGCCTCTGAGGTGGATACATGGTGAAAAGGATGACGCTGAGGCTGGATGTGGCTCTCACCCAGGGTTGTACATCTCGGAAGATGCAGAGCTAGGACTTGAATCAGCTCTGCCTGACCCCAGAGCCTGAGTTCTTACCACCACGCCACTCTGCCTCTAGCAGGCCCTGGTGTTCTCGTCATGTTCACCACTGGCTGTTTGTAAGGGGTCACTCGCCATTGAGTCTTGCTCCAAGTTCACCTGATGAAACACACGAGATGTCTCCAAGGCTGGGGACAAAAAGGAGGACACAGCCCTCTCTGCATCCCATGCCATCCCCACAGCAGTCAAGCTACTCCAATCCCCTGGCTATCCCTTCTTTTTCATCTCTGCCCTGACTCTGTGGGATCCTTCATTTGCAAGACGGGAACTGGGGATCCTGGGTCACTCCAATCACCCCCGACCACACCAGGCCAGCCCCCGCTCTTTTATCAGTACAATGCCGAGGAGAGTGACCACCACACAGAGTCAGGGTCACCGTCAGGCGATGAACTCCAGGGATTTAATGTTTGATCCCATCATTCTGGGGAGAAATTAATTCAAAGGAGTTCTGGGAGCAGAGAAGGACCCACCAATGGACACGCCCTCACCTCAGGGGTTTTCTGGTTCATTCTCTGGCCCACTGGGGGGTGAACTTTCTGATCCTGAGTCCTGTCCTGATAAGGGAGAAGATATCTACACATTGACCTCTCCTCTCCCTGCCTGGACTCTAGGTTCTAGGTTAAAGTATTATTTACGCTGAGGATTTACAATGTCTGACATATCTAGCTGAGCCTTCTGCACAGACATACATTGGGAGTGGAGGCTAATCAGGTCAAAGGAGAAGCACCAGAAGCCCCCACTCCAGCCTGTCAGAGTGGATTAAAGGGCTATCCTGCCCAACTCTTATCTCACCTGCTCCCATGGCCTGGGTGGAGGGTTGGGCCCCAGGACTATGAGGTTTTGTGGAGACTTCCAGCCCCATACGTGCCCTCAGACCAGTCTTCAGCTCACTCTGCTCTGGGCTGCCAAGATTATTTATTTTTTTATTTTTTTATTTTTTTATTTTATTTTTTTATTCTGGAGATGGAGTCTCGCTCTGTCACCCAGGCTGGCATGATCTTGGCTCACTGCAACCTCTGCCTCCCGGGTTCAAGCAATTATCCTGCCTCAGTCTCCCAAGTAGCTGGGACTACAGGCATGCACCACCAGGCCCAGCTAATTGTTTCGTATTTTTAGTAGAGACAGGGTTTTGCCGTGTTGCCCAGGCTGGTTTTGAACTCCTGAGCTCAGGCAATCTGCCTGCCTCGGCCTCCCAAAGTGCTGGGATTACAGGCGTGAGCCACCGCACCCAGCCTGGGCTGCCCAGATTTACACAAATATTCTCCACTTTACACAACTTTGCACAAATATTATCCACTTTACACAACCTTGCACAAATATTCTCCACTAGTTCTTAAAAGAAAACTGCCTCCATCGAATCTCACACATTTCCTTCCTGGCTCAGTCCAGGGAGAACGTTGTCTAGATAGCTTGTCATCAAATAAAATGGTGGGGGAGAGAACTCAGGCAGAGGGGCACAAAACGGATTAAGCAGCGAGCTTCCTCTCCAAATATGATTTTCTTTCCATGGTCATGGACACTCCCTGGACTGCTGCCAGCACATGTGGTTCATGCTGATCAATTTAGCATCCAAAATCTCACATCTTCCTTCTAGATGGAGCTGTGGCTATTTCAGCTTAGGCAGTTGTGCTTGAGAATCTTCTCCTTTAACACTACAGGGCAAGGTTGTTCCCCAAGGCTTTTATTTACTTTCATTTACATTTAGAAATTAGAAATTTAATTAAACAAGAAGAGAGGAGAGAATCCCCATCTCTACTAAAAATTACAAAAAAATTATCCGGTCGTGGTGGTGCTTGCCTATAGTCCCTGCTACTCAGGAGGCTCACCTGAGCTCAGGAAGTTGAGCCTGCAGTGAGCCAAGATCGTGCCACTGCACTCCAGCCTGGGCAATGTGAGTGAGATCCTCTCTCAAAAACAAACAAACAAACAAACAAACAAATAAAATATATATAAAATAATTTAAAAATTTAAATGGATCATAATATATGTTTATGTTTTATGTAAAACATAAAATTATAAAACTCTTAGAAAATAACATAGAGAATTTAGATGATCTTGGGTTTGGCAATAAATTTTTAGATATGACACCAAAGGCACAATTTATGAAAGAAAAAGTGGTAAACTAGACTTCATCAACGTCAAAAATTTCTGCTCTGAAGGCTGAGTGTGGTGGCTCACGCCTGTAATCCCAGGACTTTGAGAGGCTGAAGCAGGTGGATCACCTGAGGTCAGGAGTTTGAGACTAGCCTGGCCAACATGGTGAAACCCCATCTCTACCAAAGATACAAAAAAATTAGCCGGGTATGGTGGTGCGTGCACCTGTAATCCCAGCTACTGAGGAGGCTGAGGCAGGAGAATCACTTGAACTCTGGAGGTGGAGGTTGCAGTGAGCAGAGACTTCTCCTGGTTAAAAACCCACGTGAGAGCAGGCACAGTGGCTCACACCTGTAATCGTGGCACTTTAGGAGGCCAAGGTGGGTGGATCATTTGAGATCAGGAGTTTGAGACCAGCCTGGCCAACATGTTGAAACCCCATCTCTACTAAAAGTACAAAAATTAGCCAGGTATGGTGGCAAGTGCCTGTAATCCCAGCTACTTAGGAGGCCGAGACAGGAGAATCACTTGAACCCGGGAAGTGGAGGTTGCAGTGAGCCAAGATCGCGCCATGCACTCCAGCCTGGGTGACAGAGCCAGACTCTGTCTCAGACAACAACAAAATCCCCTCCATGTGATCTTTCAAGTCTGACCCTAGGCAATTATAGAATTACAGAGGCTTTAGCTGGCAGGGTTCTTGAGGGAAATTGCGCTCCCCACACAAGACTTGGTGCATAATCAACGCATCACAGTCTCCTAGGAGAGTTGCAGTCAAGAACTCAAGTCCCCTTGACCAGCCATGGTCTTATACGTATCTCCATTCAAATGTACTTTTATTAGTTACCTTCAGCAGAGGGCTTCCTTGGGCACCTCTGCCAAGACATTCTTGTCATAGAAAAGTAGGGGAAACATGAAGATACAATTTCCCCCACTATGACTCAGTGTCCAGTTCTTTTCCACACCTAGCCCTTCCTCCTTTTCCTCCCCTCAGCCTCCATTCCATAAAACTGCAGAAGTCTTTTATCGTGGGATTGTGCAGCAATGAGATGATCCCCACGTCTGTGCAATCTACCTTACCCTCAAATCACCATTTGGTGATGTGAGTGGGAAAAAAGGAATGAGAGAAACTGGTGCTTTCTCTGGTGGAGCCTCATTCCTGTGCTATCACAGTAAGTAATGAAAGTATTGACTGCTGCTTTAGTGTGGGTGATATGGTTTGGATGTGTCCCCACCCAAATCTCATCCTGAATTGTAGTTCCCATAATTCTCACATGTCATGGGAGGGACCCAGTGGGAGGTAATTGAATCATGGGAGTGGTTACTCCCATGCTGCTTTTCTCATGATAGTGAGTAAGTTCTCATGAGATCTGATGGTTTTATAAGGGGTTTTTCCCACTTTTGCTCAGCACTTCTCCTTGCTGCCACCATGTGAAGAAGGACGTGTCTGCTTCCCCTTCCACCACAACTGTAAGTTTCCTGAGGCTTCCCCAGCCATGCTGAACTGTGAGTCAATCAAACCTCTTTCTCTCATAAATTACCCAGTCTCAGTTATGTCTTCATTAGCGGCATGAGAACGGACTAATACAGTGGGCTTGCTGTCTTCACTGGGTCCTTCAACACTGGGCAGCTCAGCTCTCTCTCCTGCTTTGCTAAGCCCATGACAAATAGAAATGAGCAAATTATTGAGCTGTCTTTTCTTTCTTCTGTTGGGTCTGTTACTTGGAGATTAGTTCTGTTTCATCTGGTTCTTCCTCTTTTGAGGCAAGAGAATAGAAGAGGAAATTGGAGAATTGGAGGCTGGATAAAGGGCGGAATGAGTAGGAGCAGAAGCAGGATAAAGAGGTGGGTAAACAAGAAGCAAGATAAGAAGCAGAAGTTGAACAGCCAAAACAAAGGTGAGATAAAAGAAGTGAGTAAAGAGACCCCATGGCCAGTAAGATCTGGACCAAACCTGTCTGGTGCAGCTCCTCACAGATGGACATGTGCATTCGAGGAAAAGGTATTCTTAAAATGATCCCATATGGTCATCAGCTACTTAAGGTTCATGCATATGGACTGCATATCATGCATGTACTTAAAATTATGGGATGGAGGCAACGTGCAAGTGCACAAGGGTCAAAGTAACTAAGTAACCCACCTATCAATCAAAAGGCAGACACTGGCTAGAGATTAGGCAGCCTTGGGAAAAGAAGAGAAAAAACATATTAAAGAACCCCAAATACACCAAACTAGTGCTGATCTCATTTCTCAAAGGTCAGTCCACTCTCCCCTTTCCAAGAGTATAATACTGTGCTTAATAAACTTTTGCTGTTTTGCTATCTGTGTGCGTCTCACGCAATTCTTTGTTCCAGACATGAAGAGCCTGGAACAGCAAGGTATCATCCGGTAACACTTTAATGCCCTTAGGTAAATGCTGGGTAAATATGGATTGCCCTGCTGATGAGTGAGGAACCATGGTGATTACTATTGCTTTTGTTCTCTTTGGTTTTAGATTTACTTCCACATCAGGCCTTTTGGTAGGTGGGTGGGTCATGACCCTATCAACAGGAATGGGTTGGGGGCTGGCAGGCAGCCTCAAGACTCCATCCCAGTGGCTAAATTTAGGAAGACTTGACTTGGGAAGGCTGAGGCTTTCCTGAATTTCTTTTGGTGTTCTATTCTTTGTTGCATTTTTTCCCTGTTCACTGTGGAGATCTGGAGCAAATGCTCATTGGATGTACTTCTCCCCCAGATTCCAAAACCCATTGAGATGCAGCACTCCCACACCTATAGAGAGAGGAAGAGAGGAACATGAGGAGGAGAGAGAGGCAGCATCTGTCCTTTCTGAGAGTGTGATCTGAGACACCAAAACGGATGCCCCTGTATCAACTAAGATGAACCCTAACATTAAGGAGAGTGAAGCAGCATCATTGTCTGGGGTAAATGCTCAAGGTTCATGGTCTCATGCTGGGGAAATCGAGGATGCAGACACACAAGAAGTGAGTTTAAGAGTGGAAGTTTAACAGGTGAAAGAAAGAGAAAAGAGAATAACTCTCTCTTCTGCAGAGAGAGAGGGGCTCCCAACTGGGACTTCCAGTCCAGCAAAGTGCATGGGGTTTTATAGAGTAGCTTGATGAGGCAGTGTCTGATTTACACAGGGCCCAAAGATTGGTTGGACTGGGTGTACCATTTACATAGTGTGAGAAGAAGCTGGACACCGCACCCTAATCTTTTATTATGCAAATGGGTTATCTACCTGACCTGGGCCATGTTGCCTGTTTCTTTACTGTACATGTGGTTGACAAAGAAAAGGAAAGATGGAGCCGCCATGTTGAACACGTCTAGCACCCAGGCAGCCTTTTCTTATTGGCACAGCTGCCGTGCAAGCTTCCATCTTACTTATCTATGTCTGCAGCTTGATTTTACAGGCTGTTGTTTATTAGAAAAGAAATGATTTGGGGGCTGCTTTACATTAAAAGGAAAACCTGACCAAGGTTTTCTTTAAAAAGAAAAATAATTTCTTTTTAACTGGTATATCAAAATGAAGTTACTTATGAGTGGAAGAATCAGGGTCTGGCTGGCATGAGAAATTTCCAAATTCCTGCAGCAACATTCCATAACAACAGGAGCTATCAGCTCTGACTTACAATCCAGACCACTACAACCCTGATTGGACAGAGGACCTAAAAACACCCTTTTCTGATGAGCTATTACAGACTTTAGGCCAGTTTCAGCAGTTAATTGAGGCTGCACAGAAACTGTCTTTGCTTCTATAGTTCACCTTTGGATGTAAAGAGCCAAATTCCATCTCATTTTCATGCTAAATCCCTGCCCCAAAGTGATTGTAGGATGTATGTTACATACGCATTTACCCAATCCGCATGCACTCAGCTCCCTCACAAATATAGATAGCTTTTCCCCTACACCTGCTGAACATGTATGATACTGGCCCTGCGAGACATAAAAACCAAACTACCCTTCCCCTCTTTGAAGAGAGAGCACCTTTGGTCCACACTGGAGACTTTGTTTTCCCCTCTTGCAAACAGATATCTCCACTGAAGCACTCCTTTCTTCTACGTATTCATCCTCATGCTCTTTTGGATGACAAGGGAAATTCCAGGGCTTATCCCAGACATGGATTCTGTAGATGTGTTTTTAGGCAATGGGGCCACCTACTCCAGATGTTCTGAAGGAGGCCTTCTATTAATTTCCTGATGGGTACCACACTGCATCTTCCTCTTCCTCCCATGAGTTGACTTTAAGCTTGCAACTTCTGCAGGGCTCTGTTTAGAATCATGACTCCTAATTCTGTACCAAGCCTCCCCTTCATTCAAATCTCTCTCCCCTCATGGGCTGGAAGACGTGGGCCTCGATTTCTATATCATCATCGTATGACTGATGCATGGTAGGCACTTAGTAAATATTGAACATCTTGCTTTGGCAACCTTAGATGCAACGCAATCCATATTTGGACCTTGCTTTGAAATTGTCAGCCACATCAGAATTTCAAATGCACTGAGAAGTCCTGGAAAAAATAAATCTACTTCCCTGTACCAAATTCAAGGGTTGCAAATATTTGTGACTGTAGCTCCGTGGTTTTGTTTTTGTTTTTTTTGTTTGTTTGTTTTTTTCCCAAAACAGATTTTAATGTGAAGTTTTATGTAACACTGCAGGAAGATTCTATCCCCAGAGACTTGTGAAATTTCTCTCTTGCACTATTTATTTATTTACTTATTTATTTATTTATATTTTTAGACAGGGTCTTTCTCTGTCACCCAGGCTGGAGTGCTGTGGTGTGATCTCGGCTCACTGCAACCTCCTCCACCTCCCAGGTTCAAGCGATTCTCCAGTCTCAGTCTCCTGAGTAGCTGAGATTACAGGCACATGCCACCATGCCCAGCTAATTTTTGTATTTTTGTAGAGACAGGATTTCACCATGTTCGCCAGGCTAGTCTCAAACCCCTGATCTCAGGTGATCCACCCGCCTCGGCCTCCCAAAGTGCTGGAATTACAGGCATGAGCCACCGCGCCCAGCCGCACTAACTCTTAATGAAAGTCAAAAGGATCTTTGAGCCAAATTATACAGTTCTATGCTTTGGGCCAGCTGAGCACCAAAGGTCCTTGCAGCTTCTCACAAATGTCACTCTGGATATTTTAACGTTACTAAATATTTCACATGAGCAACAAATAAACAGGATCATTTCCAATAATGGTAAGACCTCTAAGAACTTCAGTGGAGGAACACTGAAGTGGTGTTGTTTGTCTGGGGTAATAGCCAAGGTTCGTTGCCTCATGCCAAGGAAATCAAGGACATGGACACATGTAGAGTGAGGCTAAGAGTGAAGGATGAATAGGCAACAGAAAGAGGAAAGAGAATAGTTCTCTCTCCTGCAGAGAGAGAGGGGCGCCCAAGTGGGTCGTCCAGTCCCGTGGCGAAGTGCACAGGGTTTTGTAGCCTGGCTTGAGGAGGCGGTGTCTGATTTACATAGGGCCCAAAGATTGGTTGAACCAGGAGTGATGATTACATAGTGCTGCAAAGAAGCTGGCCACCACCCTAATCTTTCATTATGCAAATGGATTTTCTACCTGGCTGGCACCATGTTGTCTGCTCCTTACTATACACGTGGTTGGTAAAGATGAGGGAAGAGGGAGCCCCCACGTTGAACATGCCTGGCCCTCAAACAGCCTTTTCCTAATTGCACAGCTGCCAGTATTCACCCTTGTAAGCTTCCAGCTTGCTTATCTACGTCTGCAGCTCAATTTTACAGGCTGCTTTTGTTAGAAAAAAAAAGATCTGAGGGCTGCTTTTCATTAAAAGGGAAACTTTACTGAGGACTCTCTTACCCTCACTATCTGCCTAAATAATTTCTTTTTAATGCCTATATCATTTAGGATAGAAATTCCCAGAATCCGTAGTGCCCCAGGACTGGGGGATGCAGCCACAGACTCTCCTTATGCACATGGTCAGGAAGGGCAACTGGGCCAGGTCATCCCTAAAGAAACACCAGCCCCAATCATTATCAAGGTAGCAAAGACACAACTCTCCAGTTCTCTGTTTGCAAGTGAGACCTTTTCTCCCTGTAACGAACTCCATATGGAACAAATTATAGTAGATATTTCCAATCTGCCTTTTAGAGTCTCTGTACTGATTTACCTTCTAGCCTGCAGTATGCTACGAGACTAGTGTTCTTTATTTCCTCCTTGTGTATAGCTGTATAGTATTCCACTGTGCGGATGTTTATCTAAACATCTTCCCATTGATGTATATTTGGCTTGTTTCCAACCTCTTACTAAATTAAACATGAGGCAGTCAGCATGTGTGTGCAGTGACCTTTGCTTACAAGTGTAGACATCTCTGCAGGACAAATTCTGTGAAGTGGAATTGAAGAATCAAAGACCGTTTGCACTGTACAATTTCACTTATGATAGAAAGTCCATTTCTATTAGCTGATTTGATGGCACAGGCTTTCCCATAACTTTACCAAAAGTAGTGTTGTACTATTAAATTTTAAATCTTTGTCAATCTTTTTATTTCTACTTTTAATGAACATTTTCCTAATTAAGAGTGAGGTTGAACATCTCTTGCACATGTTGATAAGTTATTTGTTTTCTTTTTATGGAAGTGGTTTCCTTATTTTTTGCTCTTTTACTTTGGATTCTTTAAAAATATTACTTTTACAAATGTGTATTAAAATGAATCTTGTTTTCTCTCTTTTGTTACAAAATATTGCCTTTTAACTTTTGGAGGATACTTTTGATGAATTTCTACGAAGTTAAATTCCTCCACTTTTTTTCTTCTACAGCCAGAAAATCCATCCATTTCCCCAAAAGTTTTAGGGGACTCCCTTTACCAGATGTGACATTTTAGCTTACTCGTGTGTCTGTCTCTGAGTTTTCTATTCTGTTTCATGAGTCTATTTTCTTATTTTTGCAATGGTGCCACACTGTTTGTATTTTTGTGACTTTGTAATTGTTCCTTTAACATTATTTTTTCTTTTTTGGAGACAAGGTCTCTCTTTGCTACTATAATTGGAAACCTTTACATAAGTGTCCAATATAGGAATGAGCTGAATAAAATACGAAATACTCAGAAAAAAAAGCTGTAATACACACTGTTGAGTGACAAAAGCAAGTTATAAAATGTATAGCTATATATATGCAAAAGGGAAAAAGTATATAGATGTACATGAAGATAGATGACTCATAGACAATTCATAGATAGAAGATACATCGTAGATGATGATTATTGATAGCTGAAATAGAGGAGAGAGAGATAAACAGACAATTCTATGGCTCTAGAGATCCATTTGGAGAAAGGGAGGGGATTAAGTGGGGTGGGAGGATTGTCAAGGATAACCCTTGTTTTATCTGTAATATCTCCTTTGGTGCAAGAAGAACTTGTTCTCATCATTGTTTCTGTAAATTAATGCTCATTTTTCATGTGGTATATATACACAATTGAATATCATTCAGCCTTAAAAACAGAAAAAAAAAATCATTTGCCACAACATGGAAGAACCTGGAGGACCTTATGCTAAGTGAAGTAAGACAGGCACAGAAAGACAAACACCATGATCTTACTTATCTGAAGTAAGTAAAACTTGATCTAAAATAGTCAAGCTCATAGAAGCAGACAGTAGAACAGTGGTTACTGGAGGCCAGGGCTGAGGGGAAGGGAGAGGAAATAATGAGATGTTGGTTAAAGGGTACAAGTTTCAGTTAAAGAGGAATAAGTTCAGATCTATTGGACACAGCATGGTGACTTTAGTTAACAATGTATTGTATTACCTAAAAATACTAAAAAAGAAAAATTTCAAATGTTCTTACCGCAAATATGATAAGTAAACGAGGTGATGGGTGAGTTCAGTACCTTGATTTAATAACTGTAGATTGTACATATATATCATAATATCACACATTACTTTATAAATATATATAAATAAATTTTCTCAATTAAAAGTAAAAAGCAAATTTTAAAAAAACTCATTTCCCAAAACTCGTTTATTGAGAAAATTTTTTTAAATCTCAGAGATATATATATGTTTTTGTTTCTTTTTTTTCCTTTTTTTTTTTGAGACAGAGTTCTGTCACCCAGGCTGGAGTGCAGTGGCGTGATCTCAACTCACTGAGGGTTCAAGTGATTCTCATGCCTTAACTTTCCGAGTAGCTGGGACTACAGGCATATGCCTGGCTAATTTTTTCTATTTTTAGTAAAGATGTGGTTTCGCTGTGTTGGCCAGGCTGGTCTCGAACTCCTGGCCTAAAGTGATCTGCCCACCTCAGCCTCCCAAAGTGCTGAGATTACAAGCATGAGCCACCATACATTGTTAATGCGCAGACCTGTGTGTACTTTATATACTTTCATTTACACAGAAATGGGGAGTGTGTGTTTATATAAATGTGGGCCTCAGGACAGCCATTTTCTGGAAGAATGCTCAGAAAACTATTGACCACAGTCACCACTAAGGTGGAGCTTAATAAGGAAGCTCATTTTTATCATAAACTCTTTTGGACACTTTTTTTTAACCACGTACATAATTTTGCTTGAAATCTTGGTTTGATATTCCAGAATATGGGTCTGGGCAAAGATTTTCTGTGTAACATCTCAAAAACACAGGCAACCAAAGCAAAAATAGACAAATGGGATTACATCAAGCTAAAAAGCTTCTGCACAGCAAAGGAAACAAGAAAGTGAAGGAACAACCCATAGAATGGCAGAAAATATTTCCAAACTATCCATCAAACAAGAGATTAATAACTAGAATATATAAGGAGTTCAAACAACTCAACAGTAAGAGAAAAAAACAACAAATTATATAATTTTGAAATGGGCAAAAGATCTGAATAGACATTCCTCAAAAGATGACATACAGATGGCCTCAAAAGATGGCCAACAGGTAGATGGAAAAATGCTCAGTGTCACTAATCATCATAAAAATGCAAATTAAAACCACATGGATATATCATCTAACCCAGTTAAAATGGCTTTTATCAAAAAGACAGGCAGTAATAGACGCTGGTGAGGATATGGAGAAAGGAGAACTCTCACACACTGTGGGTGGGACTATAAATTAGTGCAGCCACTGCAGAGAACAGCATGGAGGTTCCCCAAAAAAACTAAAACTAGAACTACCATATAACCCAGAAATTTCACTACTGCCTATATATCCAAAATAAAGAAAATCAATATATTGAAAAGATGCCTGTACTCCCATGTTAATTGCAACACTATTCACAATAGCCAAAATATGGAATCAAGCTAAGTGCCCATCAGTGAATGAATGGGTAAAGAAAATGTGGCATATCTACACAACGGAATACTATTCAGCCATTTAAAAAGACTGAAATTTTGTTATTTGCAGCAACATGGATGGAACTGAAGGCCATTGTGGTAAGAAAAATAAGTCAAGCACAGAAAGACAAATATTGCATGGTGTCACTCATATGCAGGAGCTGAAAAAAATGGAGTTCATGAAAATAGAAAGTAGATTGGTAGAGGGAAGGGGGGATGAGGAGAAGTTGATTAATGGGTACAAATGTATGGTTTGATAGGAGAAATAAAAACAGTGCTCAAGCTGGGTATGGTGGCTCACGCCTGTAATTATAGCACTTTGAGAGGCTTATGTAGGCAGATCACCTGAGGTCAGGGGTTCGAGACAAGCCTGGCCAACATAGTGAAACCCTGTCTCTACTAGAAATAGAAAAATTAGCCAGGCGTGGTGGCACATACCTGTAGTGCCAGCTACTCGAGAGGTTGAGGCATGAGAATCACTTGAACCCGGGAGGCTGAAGTTGCAGTGAGCTGAGATCACGCCAATGCACCCCAGTCTGGGCAACAAGAGTAAAACTCTGTCTCAAAAAAGAAAAAAAAAAAAAAAAAACAGTACTCGACAGATCAGTGGGATGACTATAGTTTGCTGGTCCTCTCTAGTACACCCTCCACAATAACCCTAGAAAGATCTTCTGATACCAGATCTGACCGTTCCCTCCCTCCTCCAATGCATCCCTAGCCTCCCCATTGCTCTCTGGTAAAAGCCAAAGTCATTAACATTTTCCCCAAGGCTTCCATAGCCAGTCCCTGCTACCATCTCCAGTTTCATCATCTCCTTATGACCGAATCTCTCCCCATCTCTCTCCTCCTTCTCTTTGCTCCTTTCTCTCAACCCAGGAGATCATACTGACCTAGAGCCACTGTTCCCCAACTGCACCCAAATATCTACTGACCATCATTCAGGGTCTCAACTGAGACACTTGCTATACCCCCGAGTCATGCTTCTCTTACTGTAAACCCCATCCCTGCCCATGTGGTCTGGGAGTGTCCTGACCAGGGACTGCTCCCATGTGGGCAGGAAGCACCTGGAAAACAAGTCCCTGGGTTGCATCCTTCCCAAGGTCTCCAGAGCACAGACAGGTAATGTGAAAAGAACTGGGGGTGGGAATACAGTGTGGGAGCGTTTACTGAATGAGGACTGGGTGGATGAACAATCCAGACGTTCCGGACGATAAATGAATGATTTTTACTCTGAGGTCTCCTTCATGAATCCCTGTACTGGACATAAGGATGGGAATTAGGGAACAGAAGGGCAAACATTAAGGAAGTGAAAATGGTCGAAAAAATATTTCCTGGAGAAAAGGAAGGGAGTGACGTTCATTTGCGGAACATGTGCTAAGTTGCATCATCTTCTCTCACTTATTGTCGCTAATTCTCTCAGCACTCCAGTCTTTCCTTTTTAATTTTCTTTCCCTTATTCCTTCAAATATTTATTTATCTACATTTTTATTTTAACCTATATCTAATATACTTGTTGTCTACATGTTGCATATCTCTCTCTCTCTTTTTTTTTTTTTTTTTTTTTTTTTGAGATGGAGTCTCACTCTGTCGCCCAGGCTGGAGTGCAGTGATGTGATCTCGGCTCACTGCAGCCTCCACTTCCAGGGTTCAAGCGATTCTCCTGGCTTAGCCTCCCAAGTAGCTGGGACTACAGGCTTGTGCCACCATGCCCACCTAGCTTTTGTATTTTTAGTAGAGATGGGGTTTCACCATATTGGCCAGTCCGATCTTCAAATCCTGACCTCATGATCTGCCCACCTCAGCCTCCCAAGTAGCTGGGACTACAGGCTTGTGCCACCATGCCCACCTAGCTTTTGTATTTTTAGTAGAGATGGGGTTTCACCATATTGGCCAGTCCGATCTTCAAATCCTGACCTCATGATCTGCCCACCTCAGCCTCCCAAGTAGCTGGGATTACAGGCACCTGCCACCACTCCCAGCTAATTTTTTTGTAATTTTAGTAGACATAGGGTTTCACTATCTTGGTATCTTGGCCAGGCTGGTCTTGAACTCCTCATCTCATGATCCAACCGCCTCAGCCTCCGAAAGTGCTGGGATTGCAGGCATGAGCCACCATGCCTGGCTGCATCTCTATTTATATTTATTTCAATAGTTTGGGGGGTACAGGTGGTACATGGATAAGTTCTTTAGCCATGATTTCTGAGGTTTTAGTGCATTCATTACCCAAGCAGTGTAGGCTGTACTCAATATGCAATCTTTTCTCCCTAACCCCCTCCCACCCTTGTCTTTGAGGCCCCTAAGTCCATTATATCATTCTTATGCCTGTGAGTAGCACACATTGAACCCAATATGGAGTTTTTTGTCCCTCATCCCCCTTCCACCTTCCCTCTTCTGAGTCTCCAGTGCCCATTAAACCCTTCTGTATGCCTTTACATACCCATTGCTTAGCTCCCACTTATAAGTGAGAACATATGACATGTGGTTTTCCATTCCTGAGTTGCTTCACTTAGAATAATGGCCTCCAGCTCCAGCCAAGTTGCTGCAAAGCCGTACTTCATCCTGTTTGATAGCTGAGTAGTACTCCATGGTGTACATATACCACATTTTCTATATCCACTCATTGGCTGATGGCCACTTAGGTTGGTTTCATATTTTTGCAAATACAAATTGTGCTGCTAAAAACATGTGTGTACATGTGTCTTTTTCATATAATGACTTCTTTTGAGGGTTTGGATACCAGTAGTGGGATTGCTGGATCAAGTGGTAGTTCTACTTTTAGTTCTTTAAGAAACAGTAGCCCAGGTCTTTCTGTCCTAACAGCCTGTAGTCTTTCCCCTGCTAGCGAGGCTGGCCCTGCCTGTGGTCCTCTGCTTCTGTTCCCAGTAAGCAAAAGTGGCAGAACTGACAAAACAACTTCCCCACTTCCCATTTGGGGAGCAGAGCCAATGAGAGGGCCTCAGGAACCAGCCAGAAGAACCTGCACTCATCATTCAATCTCTTTAGGCTCGTGGTCCTTCAGAAGCTCTTGCACCTCCTGCTGGCAGCGCTCTTGGTATTCTGGGTGCCTTGCAAGGTTGTATAGGACCCAGGAGAGGCCACTGATAGTGATGTCATGGCCTGAGGGGCAGCAAAACAGGCTTGAGTCTCTGGGCTGCTTCAGCACCAGAGGGTGGAAAGCGCCCACGCATCCAGGTCCTCAGGAGGATGGTGGGGTTGTGGGAGGATGGGCTGAATGGAGTGATGCAGGGTTCATCTCCCACATCCCTGGGATGGAGAGGCCCTTGTCCCTACTGTAGTCCCACACTGGGACCCTCACCCTCAAACGCGAAGGTGTCAACTTCTGCTCTTATTTCCTCATCAGACAGCTTCCCATCTTCATCCTGGTGAGAAGGCAAGACACACACACACACACACACACAGATCACACTAGCTCTGAAGGATCATCAGTCTAAAGTCAGACAATCTCTGAAGACCCCTCTTTCCAGAAACCCAAGCCCACCCTGCACACATAGATATCTCTTGGTCACCATCACCAGAGCCCCTAACCCACAGGCTTCCTCCCTGGCCTCCTGGTCTCCTCTTTTGTCCCCAGTGGGAGGACTCAATGACCTATGAAAATTTTCATATTTCTGTATGATGAGAACTTTCTGAGAAAAAGTTCCTGGCAACCTGGGCTACAAGATAATTGGCAATTTGCTTTGCAAGTTAGAGATTAAATATTACTCCAAAAATATTTGCTCACATTCTAGAGCGCTAAATCCATAGACTTTTATCTTATGTCCCCTGGAGATATTTGGGTTGTAAGTGTACAGACTATGGCATCTCACTAAAGAGGATTTGTTTATGCTCCAGAACAAAATACTCTCTCCTCCCTGCATCCCCCACCTGTCTGTCTCCCTCTTTCTCTTGCTTTCTCTCTCACTAGAGGTCAGAAATAGAAGATATGCCAAGACTTGTAATGTAGGGCACCTCTCCTAGGGTGCAAACTCTGCTGCACATAGAGGTAAAAACATTGAATTCCCCTGGGAGGAATTTGATTTGGGAATGGAGAGCCAGTGCCACAATCCTACTCTGGCTGCTAGTATTGCTGTGAACAATAAATGGGCTGCTCTGATCTAGGCGTTTAATGCGTCTATCACAACAGACATATACATAGAAAAACATAGGCATAGACTCAGACACATAGACAAAAACATAGGCATGGATATAAATACAAAGACCTAGGCATAGAGAAATATGTAGACATAGAAATAGACAAAGATAGACATAGAGAAAGACATAGACAGATACGGATAAATACACGGATATAAACAAAGACATCAACATAGACATCGACAGACATAGACAAAGAGAAAGACACAGATACAGAAACAGACACAGGCACACAAATACACATAGACGTAGACAAAGACACAGAAAAAGGCAAAAAGCTAGAGATAGACACAGATATACACACAGATACTGGCATGAACAAAGCTATAAACATAGACAGAGGCATAAACAAAAGCATAGACAGAGAAAAGACACAAAGACATGGACATATACAGACCCAGACAAAGACACAGACATAGAAAAGACACAAAGACATGGACATAAGGAAGACACAGGCGAAGACACGGACATAAACACGCATGTCTACAGCTGGGCAAAGACAGGCAAAGACATAGTCATACAGACACATAGTCATACACACAGACTCACACATAGACAATGACACAGACAAGACACCAACGTAGATAGAGATGTAGATGTATAGATAAAAATGTGACACACTAGCTTATTAACTTGTAAATAGAGTATCAGACTTGTCAGTTTCACACCTAGAGGTCCCCTGCTGTTTGTGTCCCACACAGTCATCTCTAAAACCTATCTCTGACCTGTCCCTCCCCTCCTCAAGCAATTTCCATTGCTCCCCAGTGTACTCTGGATCACATCCAAGTTCTTTGATCTGACATTTGACATGAAGCTTCCTTCTACTTTTTGAATTCAGATCCCAGAGAACGCCACCTTACTCAGCAGGAGCACATCAATGAAATCCAAAGTCTTGGATTTGGCCTTTATTTGGTGGAAATCATCAACACCCTGGCTAGTAAGGGTGCAGCACTGCTCCTGGATGATGGCTTCTGTGAAGTCATGCACCAGGCGCAGGCCCTGCCAAAATGCTGCCCATCAGGGGTGAGATAATACAGAAAGTCCATGTGCAGGAGGATATTCCAGTTTCTTTTTGCCACAAGAGAACTGAGCTCCAAGATGGCGGCAATATAGTCACTGGGCTTCCTGCAGGATAAGGGCAGAAAGGGAGGCAACAACTTAACACACCTGAAGCCACAGGAGCACCTCCCACCAGCATCCAGGAGCTACCTCCTATCAGGAAACACAGTATCCAGAAACAGATGTCCCCACAGTTAGAGTGAGGATCAGCCATGAGATTGATTGTCCAAACTCTCTTATCTCCCTGATTTCCATCTCTATGAGCTTCTCCGTGCCCCTGGGCACCCAGACCATAGCTTGAGCATCATGTTCTTATTCTGTCTCCCCTGCCCCCAGTATAGAATTCTGTCCCTTCTCCTTCCTAAAACTATCCACAAAGCTCAGACTTACTGTTCTTCCAGCTGGTCCAAAGTCCATGCCCCACCCTAGTATCTTTGCATCCAATGTCAACTCCATGCAACATCTACATTACAGTCAGTCCTCCACAGAGTTCAGCTCTGACCATGCCCATCTGCTCAAACCCCTTCAAGGGCTCCCTAGAAATCTCATGATAGCATTTATACCAGTCATTTAGACTGTGACGTAACTCCTCCGGGTACTTCTGGTTGCCCCGATGAGGTAGGCACTTCTGGTTGCCCCGGTCAGTCCTCTCTCCCCAACCTACTTCTTTGGAGTCATGGCTCAAGTTCTCAGGTCCTGGGCAAAGACTCACTCCTGACAATGGCTGAAGACACATTTCTGCAGACTATCCAAGGTCTTGAGGCTGATGTGCTCAAACATGTCCAGATGGGCACTGCCCTCCTAGGCCAGAAGCTGCCACTTGGCCTAGCCAGAGAAGGGGACACAGCTGGGGCTGGTCCCTAGTTCCTTTGAGTCCTTCCCCAAGTCCAACCATCAAGACAGACTTCTCCAAAGCCAACTTCTTTGTCTTCTCCCCAGGAACCCCTCCCCACGGAGGACGAGCTTGTGTTGGGAAAAACAACTGTTACTATCAAGAGACGAAGACCCAGGACTGGGGTTCAGGAGAACCTGGATTCACGTTCTACCCTGGCATGCCCTTGGTCAACACATTAACCTCCCTTCCCCTGTCAAATCTTCAGGAACAGTTGAGATGATGTACCTTGGTGCCACATAAACAAGGTTAGAAATCCTGCTCCACTATTCCAACCTCGATTATTAGCTAGGTGAACTTGGGCAAGCTCCCTAATCTCTCAGACCTACAGTTGCATCATCTACACTGGGGCAGAAATAATCTCTTATTCACAGAGTTGTTAAAAGTTAATTAGTCAATATATACTTGCATCGTGGAATGGGAACATGGCATTGTTTCTGGTCAATAGGGTGCGTACTCAACCAATGTTGGATTTCCTCATATGCATTGTTATAAACTGATTATGACAATTTATTACACTATCCCTATGTTGGGAGAGGTAGTCCTCCATTTGCCCTGAGTATCCTTTCTGGGTACACCAAGAAGGTAAGACACTGATATTCTTAACTGGAGCCATTTCTGAGAGTCGTGTTTGCAGAGAACAGCCTTGAGGGATGAGGTAATGACTCCCTTTTGGCACTTATCAGGCTTGCTATAAAAGCAGATTTCCTAAGCCTAATGCTCCATCCCTGTAATGCAATATACTATGTCAGCAAGCATCAGTAGAAGCCCACCTGTGTTGCCCCAAGGGATTTGCATGGCTTGAGGAAAAAAGCAAACCAACAAGAAACACATGCTCCTTGCTGTACTATGAGTAATAAATCATGCTTTGTCTCTTACCCACAAATCTCATGTCTTCTGGCAGAATCCATGAAACCATAACAAGCTAACTTATCAATTTGCAAGTTTTTTTGTAAATCCTAGAGATGTCACAAAGCCCTTTCCCAAATTCTTCACTTGCCCCCCATATCCATACCCTTTGAAATGTGATTTTATTCAGTGACTTCCAGTAAGAGACAGAGTATTTTTTTCTCCCCCACCACTTTTTGATTCTCTGTTGGACTTTTGGCTTTCTTTGACAAAATACAATGTGAAATTGATGAGGTAATAACTAATGAATCTAACCTGCCTCGTCTCACTCCCTGGAACGCTATCTGCCATGTGAACCACAGGGTACCTTCTGGAGGGATGGAATCGCTGGAGGAAAGTCAAGGAGTCCCAGCTGAGGACATCTGTATCAGTTTGAAGCCATCTAAAACTCAAACATTTGAGAGAACTGAGCCAAGACCAGCAAGGCTGCCTACCTGACCCACAACTGCTCATGTACCATGAATATCCCTTGCACATCCAGAAGAACTCACTGATATGGTTGGGCTGTGTCCCCACCCAAATCTCATCTTGAATTGTAGTTCCCATAATCCCTGTTTGTCATGGGAGACACCTGGTGGGAGGAAATTTAATCCTGGTGGTGGTTACTTTCATGGTGTTCTCATGATAGTGAGTGAGTTCTCACAAGGTCTCATGGTTTTATAAGGGAATTTTCCCCCTTTTGCTCAGCACCTCCTCTTGCTGCTGCCACGTGAAGAAGGATGTGCTTGCTTCCCCTTCCATCATGATTTTAAGTTTCCTGAGGCCTTTCCAGCCCTGCAGAACTGTGAGTCAACTGAACCTCTTTCTTTGATAAATTATCCAGTCTTGGATATGTCTTTATTAGCAGCATGAGAATGAACTAATATAGTAAATTGGTAGAGTGAGGTGCTGCTGTAAAGATACCCAAAAATGTGGAAGTGACTTTGAAAATGGGTAACAGGCAGAGGTTGGAACAGTTTGGAGGGCTCAGAAGAAGACAGGAAGATTTGGGAAAGTTTGGAACTTCCTAGAGACCTGTTGAATGGCTTTGACCAAAATGCTGATAGTGATATGGACAATGAAGTCCAGGCTGAGGTGGTCTCAGGTGGAGGTGAGGAAGTTGTTGAGAACTGAAATAAAAGTGATTCTTGCTATGCTTTGGCAAAGAGGTTGACAGCACTTTGCTTCTGCCCTAGAGGTCTGTGAAACTTTGAACTTGAGAGAGATGATTTAGGGTATCTGGCAGAAGAAATTTCTAAGCAGTAAAGCATTCAAGAGAAAGTAGAGCATAAAACTTTGAAAACTTTTCAGTCTGATGATGCAATAGAAAAGAAAACCCCATTTTCTGGGGAGAAATTCAAGCCTGCTGCAGAAATTCACAGAAGTAACAAGGAGCCAAATGTTAATCACCAAGACAATGGGGAAAATGACTCCAGAGACCTCTGTGGCAGCCCCTCCCGTCACAGACCCAGAGGCCTCAGAGGAAAAAAATGGTTTCTTGGGCTGGACCCAGGGCCCCTTTGCTGTGTGCAACCTAAGGGTTTGGTGTCCTGCATCCCAGCTGCTCCAGCCACAGCAAGTGGCCAACATACAGCTTGGGCCATGGCTTCAGAGGGTGCAAGCCCCAAGCCTTGGCAGCTTCCATGTGGCGTTGAGCCTGTAGGTTCACTGAAGTCAAGAACTGAGGTTTAGGAACCTTGGCCTAGATTTCAGAGGATGTACGGAAATGCCTGATGTCCAGGCAGAAGTTTGCTGCAAGGCTAAGGCCCTCGTGGAGAACTTCTGCTAGGGCAATATGGAAGGGAAATGTGGGGTGCAAGCCCCCACACATAGTCCCTACGGGGGCACTATCTAGTGGAGTTGTGAGAAGAGGGCCACTCAAGATCGCAAAATGGTAGATCCACTGACAGCCTGCACTGTGCACCTGGAAAAGCCACTAACACTCAATGCCAGCAAGTGAAAGCAGCTAGAAGGGGGCCTGTACCCTGCAAAGCCACAGGGGTGGAGCTGCCCAAGGCCATGGGAGCCCACCTCTTATATCAGCATGGCCCGAATGTGAGACATGGAGTCAAAGGAGTTCATTTTGGAACTTTAAAGTTTAATGACTGCCCTACTGCATTTTGGACTTGCATGGGGCCAGTAGCCCTTTTGTTTTCAACAAGTTCTCCCATTTGGAATGGTGTATTTCCCAATGCCTGTACCACCATTGTATCTAGGAAGTAACTAACTTGTTTTTGATTTTATAGGCTCATAGGCGGAAGGGAATTACCTCATCTCAGATGAGACTTTACACTGTGGACTTTTGAGTTAATGCTGAGATGAATTAAGACTTTGAGGGACTGTTTGGAAGGCATGATTGGTTTTGAAGTGTGAGAACAAGAGATTTAGGAGGGGGCAGGGATAGAAGATGTGGTTTGGCTGTGTCCCCACCCAAATCTCATATTAAATTGTAGCTCCCATAATTCCCAAGTGTCATGGAAGGGACCAAGTGGGAGATAATTGAATCATGGGGGTGAGTCTTTCCCATGTGGTTCTCATGAGAGTGAATAAGCCTCTCAAGATCTGATGGCTTTATAAAGGGGGAGTTCCCCTGCATACACTCTCTTGCCTGCCACCATGTAAGATATGACTTTGCTTCTCATTCACCTTTCACCGTGATAGTGAGGCCTCCCCATCCATGTGGAATTGTGAGACAATTAAACCTCTTTCCTTCATAAAGTACCCAGTCTCAGGTATGTCTTTATTAGCAGCATGAGAACAGACTAATATACCAGCCACCTGTCTCAGAGACTTGTTAGCAATCATAAAACCTTATTGTTTTAAACCAATGAGTTTTCAAGTGGCTTCTTACTCAGCGACAGCTACTATACAATCTTCGTCATGACCTTCTTGAGTTTACAAGAGGAAACGTAGAAACAGACACCTTCTGGGCACCTACTATGCACCAGGGACATGACTCCATTACATCACCTTGACCATCTTTTAAGTAGGGATTATTACCCCCATTTTACAGATGAGGAAACCAAGGCTCAGAGAGGAAAAGCAATGACCAATGCCACCCAGCAGAGCCAAAATTCTAGACCAGGTCTGTCTGTGGTGCCTCCACCCCAAGGCTGCAGCTGGAACTCTGGGTTCAAAGAACTCAGTGCATGATGTTCACACTGTCAGTGAAAATCTTCATATAGGGCTTCAGGATGTTGAAACGGAAGACAGGCATCAGCATCCAATGGTGGCGGCTCCACTTGTCACCAGCACTCACCAGGAGCCCACCCCCTAGTAGAAGCAGCCAAGGGCCATGGGCAAGGGTATCTCCCTCTTCTTGCCCACCCCCTAAGGATTTTCCCACCCTTGTTCACCTACAGGTACTCACCCAGCCAGGGCTTCAGGAACTTGTAAAATGCCTCGTCTTTTGGAGCAATGGTGGCTGACATGAATGAGGACCATCAGAAACCGTGGAGAACAGTGAGGGAGGGACTTTGGGTATGGGGTGAGGCTCCAAGCCAGATACCACACTTCCCCCCTCAAAGCACAGCATAGCAGGAAGAGGGCCAAGGCCAGGGAAAAAAAAAAGGTGGATAGGGAGGGGGAAGGGAGACCAGACCAAGCAGCAGTACAGTAGAGCAATAATGCAGTATAATATGGCACAGCACACCCCAGCACACTTCTACATGGCTGGTACATAGTCTAACATGTTCCGCAACACCTGAGCATAGCTCAATGCTCCACAAAATGCCTTTCAGGGACCTAGGACACTCTCTCTGCCTCAGCACTCTCTGCCTTCTCCAGACATACACCTGGAACATGTGACATGGCCCCGATATGTGTCAACATATGCTGACATGGCCACAAAATACATAACAAGCCCTAGCATGATACACTATGCTCTAACAAGGATCTTAGACACTTTGAAATGACCTTAGCATGCCCTGTAGGCAGGCCCCAGGTAGGATTAGGATTTAAATATGGTCCCTTTAATATCCCAAAAATGGCCCATGTCTGGTCCCAAACCTTCTGTAGTCATGATTCAAATATACCCTGATGCCTGTCTCAGATAGTACTCAAACAATGTCTCAGAATGTTTACAAAGGGACCCTGGGTTCCAGACATGAGGCACATCCCAAACATGGTCCAGACATCACCAGCAGAAGAAAGAGATCATCTCAAACAGAATCTCAGACAGAACCAGACAGACCCCACATACCTCAAACACTCTTGGCCACAGCTGAACCCTAGACATAACCATTTCCATATGATCCCAGGGGTAAACATATAGCAGGTGCAAACAAGTATGGCATATGCCAGGTGTAACCAGGCCCCAGATGTAAATATACACATGATAAGACATGGCCACAGAGCAGATGTGGCCATACAGCAGCTGCTGTCACACAGACACACCCCAGTCACAAGCAGACAGAACTAGAGGTAAAACATGTGGAAGTCTAGGGGAAAAGGAGGCAGTGACATCTCCACCACAGATGAAGGGGTGGCCTGCCCCTCCACACCTGTGGGCGTTTCTCGTTAGATGGAACGAGAGACTTGAGAAAAGAAATGAGACACAGAGACAAAGTATAGAGAAAGAAAATGTGAGCCCAGGGGTCTGGCGCTCAGCATGCAGAGGACCCACGCCAGCACCAGTCTCTGAGTTCCCTCAGTATTTATTGATCTCCAATTCCTCCCATAGAGAAAAGTCTACACATCAGGACCTTCCCTTCTCAGCAGCCCCCAAGGAAGCAGAAGTAACTCTAACTGTCCATCAGAACAGCAGCTCCCACCCAGAAGCATCTTCTGCATGCCAGGCTCTCACATGGGAATGTTCTCCCATTGCACCTGTGGACATACCCATCAATGCTTCCATTTCCAAATGAACAGACTGAAGCCATGCCCCCAAAAGGGAGAGCAGGTCTAAGTCAGAGGGCAAAATCTGGAAGAGCGGGGAGGAGTCAAGGAAGGCTTCTGAAAGGGGAAATGAGTGGCTAACTTTTATCCAGGTTGGGCAACAGGACCCACTGGGACATCTTAGTGGGGAGGAACAAAACAAGAGGAGGGTACCTCCAGAAAAGGAGGTGGAAAGCTGCCCACACATCTCTTCTGGCCCATGCATCTCTTCTGTGCCTTCATAACAGGAAACGGACCAGGCAAAGAGTGGTCCCTGGACAATGGGCTCAGGAGACCTCAAATCCAGCAATAAAGAATGTGGGAGCACCAGAGGCTCACTTCTCCATGCAGCCAACCCCTGCCCAGGAAGCCCTCAGAGTTGCATTAATGTAGGGGAGACAGACAGGAAAAGAATTCAAAGGAGGCTATGGATGGGAGGAGAAGGAGGTGAGAAAGGCATGGGTTAGTATAGCAGAGAAATGAGTGAGTGAGCAGAGGAATGAGTGAGTGAGGGGAGGAATGAATGATTGGGTACAGAGATGAGTCAGTGGAGAAATGCGTGAGTGAGGAGAGGAATGAGTGAGTGAAGAGAGGAATGAGTGAGTGGGTAGAGGAATGAATGAGTGAGCAGAGGAATGAGTGAGTGAGGAGAGGAATGAGTGAGTGAGCAGAGGAATGAGTGAGTGAGGAGGGCAATGAGTGACTGGGTAGAGGAATGACTGAGTGAGTAGAGGAATGCGTGAGCCACCTCCCTCTCTTCGCTGCCGTCCCACACCCCTGCCACCCTCAATACTCAGTTCCTTAAGCCCCATTCCCACCCCTCTGGATGTCCATCCACCTTGAGACCCCACACCCATCCTGCTGCCACACTTACCAGCCCCTGGTGACCCAAAGCCAGCTCTGTTCTGGGGGCTGTGGGAAACACCAGAGCCGGTGGCAGTTGTCATAGAAGGTGTAGGTCCAGGCCAGGACATGGGCCAGGAGCCAGGAGCCCCCAACTAGCATCAGGAGCAGCCACGAGGATGCTGCCAACGGCTGGAGGCCCAGCCAGGACAGGCTCAGCAGCGACATCCTGCAGAGCAGACGGGATGGAGGCTGAGTTCCTGAGTCCCAGAGAAAAGCCTGGAGAGCTCTGGGGAGAGTGGAGAGGGACAGATCAGGAACTGCTGAAGGCAGGGCAGGGAGGGCTCAGGAATGGGCAAACAAGGGCTGAGGTCTAAAGTCCAGAAAAGCCCAACCAAAACAAGCAGAGAGGTGGCTCTAGTGACCTGGTAATCACACAGAAAGGAAAAAGAGAGAGGGCTGATTAAAGTCCATAAAGGCCCAGCCTACATCACTGGGAGGCTGCCAGGGGTCCAGTTACCAGGAAACCACCAGTCTGCCAGGTCTGCAGCCTACAGCCACCCTAGCCTTGGGCAGTGCCTTTCACCATCCCAGGCCAGGACCCTCCAGCCCTGCCACCCCCAGCCTGGCACCTTCTGTCAGGAGCAGATTATACCACACAACCTCCTCTCCTCTTCTGCTGGGAGAACTTTGCCTCTGGCCCCTGATCTAGGGAAGGTCACGGGAGGCTGTACTGGGCTGGGTCAGTCAGTCTCCACAGGCTGGGTGCATCTCCCATGTCTGGGTGGGTAACCAAAACCTGGAGTTTGGCCAGCTGGGTACAGAGGACCCAGCTCAGGGTGCCCCAGCATGGGCACTGGATCCTCAGTCTCAGCATCTCCCTCACAGTTTAGAGGGGAAGTTGGGGAGTGTTTAAAGGGGACTCTGAGCCCCAAGCTTACGGTCACCCTGCCCTTCCAAGGCAAGGATATGGCAGGTACAAGCATGAACTTGAGAGTTCGCAGCCCGTTGAGCTGGGGCAGGCCAACCCAGCACTTTGGGAGGCTGAGACAGGCAGATCACTTGAGCCCAAGAGCTTGACACCAGCCTGGGCAACATGGAAAAACCTCGTCTCTCCAAAAAATAAAGCCAGGTGTGGTGTGCACCTATAGTCCCAGCTACTCAGGAGGCTGAGGCAGGAGGAGCGATTGAGCACAGAAGAACAAGGCTGCAGTGAGCTGTGAACAGCATTGCACTCCCACCTGGGCAACGGAACAAAACCCTGTCTCAAAAAAAAGAGGGTCAATACCAAATGCCAGTTTTGCTACATAAAGCATGCCTACTCATGCTGCCCGCTCTAAATAAAAAGTACCTATTCTGTGCCACTTTACCAGTGTACAGTGTGCCCACTGCATAAACTAGAAAATCTAGAAGAAATGGGTAAGTTCCTGGACATATACACCCTCCCAACACTGAATCAGGAAGAAATTGAATCCTTGACCACACCAGCAATGAGCTCTGAATTTGAAACAGTAATAAATAGGCAACCAACCCAAAAAAGCCCAGGGTCAGACAGATTCACAACTGAATTATATCAGATGTCAAAGAAGAGCTAGTCTATGTTGATAAATGGCGTGTCTTATTTTTGTGGCCTGCTGGGCCAACAAGTCTAATGCATTTGCTGTTTCATTAGTGATGATTTCTAGTGCTGCTTGTAACCTTATGATATGGTTAATCATATAAATTGGGGTGCAAATCATATAAATTTATGTCCAGGTAGCTGGCCCATAGTACCGAATTATTCTTTCAGGGGCTCAATCTGTGTCTTTTTAATCTTTTATTTTTATATCTCTTTTTATGTTTACATCTTTTTTGTTTCTTTTTCTAACTTCATCATAGATGGGATACCCTAAAGTTTCTCCCTGTTGCAGTGGGAGTAGGAAGAAAGACGGTCTAATTGTTCTAAACAGACAGGCCCCTGTCCATTTAGCTGACAACTGTCGGTATGCCTGTAGCTTACAGATCCAATAAAGACCAGGAGGCGCTTGCCAAGAATTTGGAGCTTTAAGCTGATACCAGGTGTGATTTAGAGAAGAGAAATGCGAGAACAGATTTGGATGAAGTGATCTGGAGTTATTTTTGCCTTGCCATAAGGTTTTTTCTAGGGTTTCATTATAATATTACTGTCCTAAACATGTTAATTCGCTTACTGGGTCTGTAAAAACTTTTCCTTAGCAAACAATACCGTATTTGCTGATAATAGAAGTTTTTAAGAGCTAGACGCTTGAGCTTGTGGGTGTCGGTTCAGAGGAAGAGTCAGTCAGAGTAAAATTATTTTGAGGCAATAACTTTCTTGCCTCCTAAGGCCATTGGCCTCCTGTGTTAGTTCCCCCTACAAACATAGCAGGAGGAGACATTTAAGCTGCTGGCAATGCTTTTGGCCAGTTGAGCAAACAGATTTATGGCTAAAGGGGAAGGTTCAGGCAACTCCTGGCTTATATGTTTATAAAATGACTTAGACTCGGAACTAATCTTCTTTGGATTATATTTACATAATGTATTAGTATGTGTTCCAAAATTGTATATGATTCCTGTGATTCTGATATGTCTTAGTATATGTTATCAGTAGTAATCATGATTACATAAAATTGTTGTATGCCACAGAAATACCCAAATTTACTTGTCAGTTATGTCTTTTAACCACAACTGTGCTCAAGACTTTTGTCTTTTGGTGGTGCATGCCTGTAATCCTAGCTACTCGGGAGGCTGAGGCAGGAGAATCACTGGAACCCAGGAGAAAGAAGTTGCCATGAGCTGAGATCGTGCCATTGCACTCCAGCCTGAGCAACAAGAGCAAAGCTCCATCAAGAAAGGAAGGAAGGAAGGAAGGAAG
>NW_012116932.1:3136450-3155028 GCF_000951035.1 Colobus angolensis palliatus
AAGGAAGGAAGGAAGGAAGGAAGGAAGGAAGGAAGGAAGGAAGGAAGGAAGGAAGGAAGGAAGGAAGGAAGGAGGGACGGACGTAGGGAGGGAAGGAAGGAAGGAAGAAAGGAAAAGGGAAGGGAAGGGAAGGAAGGAGGGAGGGAGGGAGAGAGGGAGGAAAGAAAGAAAAGAGAAAGACATACACACAGAGAGGGAGGGTAGCTCTACAGCAAATGCAGGCATTTATGTCCAGCATAAACTTGCAGAGATGGGCGACCAGCTTAATGCCAGTGCCTACCGCTGCTTACAGGCTGGGGTGCTTATAGGTGTTGGTGGAAGGAGTCTGGGCAGTACAGCTAGCAGCTGCCCGGTCGCATATTGATAAAATGTTCCTACGATTAGGTGGTTTGCCCCTTTTTGCAGTGGGATGTGATAGGATGCTCGTTGGACCTTTGCCCAGCAAGGTATAAGAAAGTCAGGTGGGGCTGGGCGCGGTGGCTCACACCTGTAATCTCAGCACTTTGGGAGGCCAAGGTGGGCAGATCACGAGGTCAGGAGATTGAGACCATCCTGGCCAACATGGTGAAATCCCATCTCTACTAAAAATATAAAAATTAGCCAGGTGTGATGGTGCGAGCCTGTAGTCCCAGCTACTAAGGAGGCTGAGACAGGAGACTTGCTTAAACCTGGGAGGCGGAGGTTGCAGTGAGCTGATATCGTGCCACTGCACTCCATCCTGGTGACAGAGAGAGACTCCGTCTCAAAAAAAAAAAAAAAAGAAAAAGAAAAAAAGAAAGAAAGTCAGGCCGTTGGGCAGAACATTTCTCACGGCCCAAACCCCCGTAGAATGTTTCGCTTTGACCAAGGTCTGCGAAACGGCAGGGGTCTTATGAGATGGCGCAGTTTGGGCTAACAAAATGAATACTAAACCTCCTGAGCTTCTCTTTGGAACAAACAGCCACAGGTGCTTCTGTGACTCACATTTTCCCTGCTGGGTCCTCACACTGTGTCAATAAACTTGGATGCTTTGAGATTTTGCCTTGGTCATGCACTTTGGTGGTCCGTGGGGGACCTGGTCATCAAAAGCCCGGTCAGTGGGACATAGTCATTGCGGGCCTTGTCTGTGGTGATCTGGTCAGCCAGTCTTGTCAGTGACAGCCTGTTCAGGGGAAGCCCGGTCAGTAGGGCCTAAGTCAGTGGGGTTTTACTCAGTGAGGAATTGGTCATTGGGGTCTATTCAGTATGGGCTTATCTGTAAAACCTAGTCAGTGGGCCAGGCTCGGTGGCTCATGCCTGTAATCCCAGCACTTTGGGAGGCCGAGGTGGGTGGATCACCTGAGGTCAGGAGTTTGACACCAGCCTGGCCAACATGGTGAAACACCATCTCTACTAAAAATCCAAAAATTAGCCAGGCGTGGTGGCGTGTGCCTGTAGTCCCAGCTACTCAGGAGGCTGAGGCAGGAGAATCGCTTGAACCTAATCAGGAAGTGGAGGTTGCAGTGAGCCAAGAGCCCACCACTGTACTCCAACCGGGGTGACAGAGCCAGACTCCATCTCAAAAACAAACAAACAAACAAAACCTAGTCAGTGGGGGTGTAGGGAGTGGTATTTTGTTCAGTAGGGGCCTGGTCACTGGGGGTCTGGTCGGCGGTACCTGGAAAGTAGAACCTGGTTAGTAGGGGTTGGGCGGTTAGCACCTGGTCAGTGGAAGCCTCATCATTGTGGTCTAGTCAGCTGAGGCCTGGCAGTGTGGTCCTGATCAGTCGGTGAAGGTCTTGTCATTGCAAGCACGGTCAGTGTGCCCTGGTCAGCAGATCCCAGTCTGCGGGATTTGGTTATCTGGGACCTGGTCAATGGGGACGTGTTCTGTGGGGACTATGTCAGCAGAGGCCTGGTTGTCAGGGATGTGGTCAGCTAATGCGAGGCCACTAAAAGACTCCCCAGTGGGGCCTACTCAGTGGGGCCCTGGTTACTGGAGGCCTGGTTGTAAGGGGCACTGTTGGCAGTGACCTTGTCATTGAGCTCCTGGCCAGTTGGGACCAGTCAGCAGGGTTTGGGTCAGTGCGGCCTGGTCACTGGGGCTGTGGTACTGCAGGCCTGGTCAGTGGGGCCCTGGCAGTGTGGGCCTGGTCATCAGAAGCCTAGTTGGTGGGGGCCTATGCACGGGGGTGTTGGTCAATGAGGGCATGGTCATTGTGGTCAGCTTAATGGAATCCATTCAATGAGGGTCAGGTCATGAAAGATCTGGTCAGTGGAGTTTGGTTAGCAGGGGATGTTCAGTGGGGATCGGACCAGTGGAGCCTGGTCAGTGGGGTCCAGCAGTTGGGGCCTGGTCGATTGTAGGGTCCAGTCCTATGAGGCTTAGCGGGTGTTCTCTGTGCGGAGACGAAAGATTGTTAAGAAATAAAGACACAAGACAAAGGGATAAAGAGAAAACAGCTGGGCCCAGGGGACCACTATCACCAAGACTCAGAGACCGGTAGTGGCCCTGAACGGCTGGGCACACTGATATTTATTGCATACAAGACAAGGTGGGGAGTGTAAGGAGGGTGAATCTTCTAAGTGATTGACAAGGTGAAGCGAGTCACGTGATCCCAGGACTGGGGTCCCTTCCCTCTTAGGTAGCCGAAGCAGAGAGACAGAAGGCAGCATACATGAGCGTTTTCTTCTACACACTTATAAGAAAGATCAAAGACTTTAAGACTTTCACTGTTCCTTCTACCGCTATCTACTACAAACTTCAAAGAGGAACCAGGGGTATGGGAGGAACGTGAAAGTGGACAAGGAGCATGACCACTGAAGCACAGCGCCACGGGGAGGGGTTTAGGCCTCTGGATGACTGCGGGCAGGCCTGGATAATATCCAGCCTCCCACAAGAAGCTGGTGGAGCAGAGTGTTCCCTGACTCCTCCAAGGAAAGGAGACTCCTTTTTGTGGTCTGCTAAGTAACGGGTGTCTTCCCAGACACTGGCATTACCACTTGACCAAGGAGCCCTCAAGCAGCCCTTATGCGGGCATGACAGAGGGCTCACCTCTTGCCTTCTAGGTCACTTCTCACAATATCCCTTCAGCAACTGACCCTCTACCCTCCGGTTATCCCTAGGTTATATTATTAATGCAACAGAGTAATATTAAAAGCTAATGATTAATAATGTTTATAATAATGATTGATAATTGTCCATGATTATCTCTATATCTAATTTGTATTATGACTATTCTTATTCTAACTATTTTCTTTATTATACTGAAACAGTTTGTGCCTTCAGTCTCTTGCCTCGGCACCTGGGTAATCCTCCGCCCAGTCGATAGGGGTCTGCAGCTGGGGCAAGGTCAGCGGAGATCTGATTAGTGAGACCTCGTCAGGTCTCACTGACTGACTAGGCCTGTTTGGCGGGGGTCGTCTGGCAGTTGGGGCCTCGCTGGTGGGGGTCTCATAGTTGGGGTCTGGCTGGCAGGGGTCCCACAGTTGGGGCCTTGTGAGCAGAGATCTGGCAGTTGCAGCCTCATCCATGGGGGTCTGGTAGTTGGGGCCTGGTCAGTGGGGTCTCATAGTTGGGGCCTGGTTGGAGGGGGTCCAGCAGTTGGGGCCCAGAGATGTGGCAGCTGGGGGCTATTTGGCAGGGATGCAGCAGTTGGGGCCTGGTCAGTGAGGATCAGATCAGTGTGGTCTAGTCAGTGAGGTCTGGATGCTGGGCCTTAATCAGCGTGGGTCTCACAGCTGGGGCCTGGTCAGCAGGGGTCTACTAGTTGGGGCCTGGTTGGTAGAATCCGACAGTTGGGACCTGGTTGGCGGGGGTCTGACAGTTGGAACCTGGTCAGCAGGGCTCTGGCAGCTGGGGCTTGGTCATTGGGGTCCAGCATTTGGGGCCTGGTCAGCAGGGGTCCAGAAGTTGGGGCCTAGTCAGTAAGGTGTGGAAGCTGGGGTCTGGTAAGCGGGAACCCAGCAGTTGGGCCCTAGACAGAGGGGATCCAGCAGTGGGGGTCTGGTCAGCAGGGATCTCATAAGAAGAGGCCTGGTTGGCAAGGGTCTGGCCGCTGGGGCTCAGTCAGGAGGGGTCCAGGAGTTGAGGCCCAGTCAGTGGGGTCTGGCAGTTTGGGCTTGATGAGTGCAGTCCAGCAGTTGTTAGGGCCTGGTCAGTGGGGGTCCGGTAGTTGGGACCTGGTCAGTGGGGTCCACCATTTGGGGCCTGGTTGGCAGGAGTCCCATAGTTGGGGACTGGTCAGCAGGGGTCCAGCCTTTGGGGCCCAGTCAGTGGGATTCAGCTTTTGGGGCCTGGCCAGCAGAGGTCCAGCAGTTGGGGCCTGGCCAGCAGGGTTCTGGCAGTTGGGACCCAGTCAGTGGGGTCTGGCAGTTGGCACCCAGTCAGTATAGTCCAGCAGTTGTTAGGGCCTGGTCAGTGGAGGTCTGATAGTTGGGGCCTGTTCAGCTGGCGTCTGATTAGTGAGATTTATTTGGTGGGGTCCATCAGTTGGGGCCTAGTCAGTGAGGGCCTTGTCATTTTGTGGCCTTGTCATTGTGGCCTTTGTCAGTGGTGTCTGGTGAGCCAGGGCCTGGTCTGTGGGGCCCAGTCAGCAGGACCTGGCCAGTCCACAGCTGGTCAGTGGGACCTGGTCATTGTAGGGGTGGTCAGCTAGGACCTGTTCTGTGGGAGCTTAACCATTGGAGGCCTGGTCAGTGGGCCCTGGCCAGTGGGATCCTCGGTGATCTCAGGCCAGTGGTTTATCCTTGAAGCCTCTTTGATTGCCTCCATCTGTGGGGTGGGGAGTGAGTCACAGCACCCCAATGGGCTTCCGGGAGGAGGAGGTGAGAAGGTGCATTGAATCCAGCCCCGCCACACAGACCTGGCACTTTACACACTACCCAAGTTACCCCGAAGGGGGAGCCTGCCTTCTGCCCTCTGCCCTATGCCCCTGCCCCATCCGCATCCGGAGGACCACCCAGCATGGAAAGGGCAGAGGCTGGGGAGCACCTGTGGGTGCTCTGATGCTGGCCACAGGCCCAGGGGTGACAATGACAGGGATCCGGGAGCACATGTGAGTGGAGCAGCCAGGCCCAGCTGAAGGAGAGACACATTCACCCACACACGTGCACCCTCACATACACAGACAAATAGCACGCATACATGTTAACCACTCAGGGGGCAGAGGACGCTGACTCTGGGCCCTGCTGAGCCAGGCAGGGCCCCGTCTGATAGGAGCTGTGAATCCATGATGCTGTCGCTGTGCCAAGTGCCGCCAACCTACCTCCGTGTCATGGAGCAGTTGGAGACACAGTGGTGCTGTAAGTGGTTGGACACCTAGGACCCTTTTCTGGGTGAGAGGCACATCTCAGCACCGCTGCTTGATCAGACTCAGGAAAGTGTGACCTGCTCTCTTCTCCCCTGCTGACTTGGGGACCGTCACAACCAGGTGGGTGGCAGCTACCCGAGGACGGTCGTCCCTGAGCACTCACCGGGTGCCCGTTCTATGCTGACCATGTAGACAGTTGTCTCCTTCATCCTCGTGGCAACTCCACGGGGGGGTGGAGAGGTGCTATCCCCAAATGTACCCACTGAACAGGTGAGATGCCAGAGGTCAGAGGGGCAGTAACTGGCCCAGAGACCCACAAGTGACCCTGGGCCATGCTCTCAGCCCTGCCCTGTGCCATGCTGAACTCAAGCCTTGACCTCTGTGACCTCCCTGTTCTGGACTGCACGTCTGCCTGGGGTTTCTGACCCCAGTGGGGCTGAGTCTCGCCCTGGAAGAGCCCTCAGGATGGAGCCCCTGTGGGTGGGGTGGAGGGTGGTCCTCCGTCCAAGTCTGCGCTCTAAGGTAGGTCCCGGCAGGGGAAGATCGCCGGGTCTGGGCTCTTCCCCACGTGGCCTTTTCTCTGTCTGGTCCCCTAGAGGCCTCGCCCTTTCTTTGCCCTGACTGTTCATAGGAGGGGTCCCTCTGGGGTTCTCGAGAACCAAGTCCCCAGAGTTCTCTCATTCTTTCTTGGTGACCCGGAAACACAAGGCCCCTTCCTGTGATGACAGCTGAGAATTGTGGGATCCACGATCCCTCCAGCTGAGGCATCTCCGTGAGCACAGAGGCTGCTTTGGCCCAAACCAAGCACCTTCCCATTTGGCTGGTATTATTCTTGACACAGCTTCACTGACCAGAGGGAGTGGAGATGGGGGTGACATGGAGCAGTCACAAGGTGTCTTGTTCCCTATAGGAAAGTGGGCCTCTTGGTGGTCCCTGAGCGATCCGGGAGGGGGAGCATATAGAGCTCTCTGGTCCCTGACTCCAGTCTGCCTCCAGGTGCCCAGGATAGCACATCAGGGGCCCCTCACCCACGGCAGGTGGATGCAGTTCATCCTGTGTGTGTCTGTCTCAGGGCGATTGCGGACAGCAGGCCTCTGTGTCCAGGTCCCCCTGTTCTCAAGTCCTCAGGAAGGAGTCCACCTCTGGTCAGAGGAAGAGACTCCGGAGACCCCAGCAGGCGTGGGGCCACTGGGTCTGGCCCCTTTTCACCCAGGGCAGTGGTGGCATGGGGCTCAGCCGGCCAGCAGGGTCTCAGAGCCCCCAGGAGCGGTTCAGGTGTTCTCTGAAGCAGTCAGGTGCAGCGTAGCCTTTGGGCGATGTTGTCTCACAGGATGGACGTGGAGGAAGACGCAGCTACCCTACTTGCACAGGAGCAGGGGGCATCATCGCCCAGCGTGAGCAGGTACAGGTCGGGCTGCTCTCTTGAGGGAGCCGGGGCCTCGCCTCTCCCACTGTGCCCTGGTAGGAGGATTCTGGGCTCCCTTGGGAAGCAGGGCGGGAGCGGGTTGCCCATGCCTTTGCGCCTCCACAGCCCTTCACCTCCACCCCCTCACTCTGGACCCCTCTGGGTCCCAGGGACGCTGGCAGGGCCCAAGGATGTGGAAAGCTTACAAAGTTACCAATTGCCTCGAGATTATGCAGTGAGTCCTCCGTCCCTGCTGCTCGACCACCACCAAACTCACCTCAGGGGATAAATTTTGTTTTTAGAAAGGTCTCTCTGAGGCAGGACACGTCTTCCCGGCTTGGTCCAACCTCCTTTCCAGTATAGGAACTCCAGCTGGCTACTCTGCAGGCGGTCAGTCGGTGGCAGGCCAGAGCTGCGAGGCTCATCTAGGGATCTTGGGGCAGCGGGTGGGGGTGGAGCGGTTCTCAGCAGAGCGGTCTCAAAGACAGTATGAGAGTAGAGGGCAGCCTGAGGGTCTGGTCCTGTCCCCTTGGGCTCTGCCCCAGTGAGACCCACAGGTTGTGGCCACAGGGCATGGGGGTGCCTGGCCTAGCCTGTGGGCAGTTGTCCAGCAGGTCTCTGAGGACTCAGGGGGCCCAACTGAGCCACCCTATGGGGAGGGGCGTGGGGGGCAGTGAGGGCTGTGGCCCTGGGAGGGCGGAGGGAAAGATGGGCAGGGTGTCAGCCAGGGCATGTCAGGGTGAGGCCAGGGATGAGCTTGCAGCTGAAGGCAACCTGCCTTGGTGCTGAGAGGGGGCCTGGGTCCTGGGAAGGGGAGCCCAGCCTGGAGCCTGCTCCTCAGGGGTCACAGGATAGAGAGAGGGAGGAGCCTGGGGGAGGCTGGGTGGGGACGATCCTGCGGGAAGTGCCACTTCTGGGACGCACCTGAATGGAGCCAGCCTAGGATGGAGCTGATGGCCTGGGGTGAACAACACATGGTGGAGCCGGGGGTAGCGGCTCACCTGGGACTCCTTAGCAGAGGGGGCTCGGTCAGTCCCCAGGGCTCTGCATGGCCCTCTGGAGACCCTGGCTTCCCGCTGGATCCATCAGCACAAAGGCAGAGGGAGGATCAAGAAGGCCGATTCAGGGCAGGCAGGACGGCGGGGGAACAGCCAGGGGCCTAGTATGTGGCTGCCACAGAGTCTCAGAGGAGGGCAAGGACCGATGGATGGATGACAGCCCCGAGAGCCAGCTAGGGCTGGAGACGGGGCTATGGGGCCATCCCGGCCGCCTGCAGGACCCTCGCTCACCCTCATCACCTCTGGCATCTCCCCTGCGGCACTTAGCAGCCCAGTGAGAGAGCGGTCAAGACGGGCGTGTGGATGGATCCAGGGCCCGCCCTCAAGGGTTCTAACAAATGAGGGTGGAAGAAGGGCCAGGCTGTCCAGAAAGACAGTCTCTGGGCCCGACCGGATGGGCAAAGTCAAGGAACAGGCAGAGTCTGCAGCCGGGGTGCAGGGAGAGGCAGGTGTACACTGGAAAGTCAAGTCCCACAAGAGCCCTTGCGGGCGTCAAGTGGGATAGGGCCCAGGTGCACCCTCCGTGCCCTGAGCAGGCCTCAGACCAGGGATGTGGTCACTCCTTCAGGAACTGCTGTTGGGGCCTGACCACCCACCCTGGGCCACACCCATCCCGCAGAGGTGCTGCCCAGCCCAGGAAGGGCAGCCCCGTTGTGCAACCCAAGCCTCACCCTCCACAAGCCCCAAGCAGCCCCCGTTGGGTGAGCCCTATGTTCCCTCTTCTCCCAGGCCCCAACCCCTCCCAGGCGCCAGCTGGCAGGGAAGCACCTGTCCTCCCTTCCCTGTGCGTCCCCTGGACTGAGACCTGGGGCGGGGGTGGGGGACAGGGCTGGTTCTTCCCTGGGGCCCACTAGGGGAGGAGGAGGACAGCTCCCGGCCCGGCAGAGGTCCTCAGCTCTGCCCGGGTTGCCTTACAGTGAGATGTAGCTGCTACCTATCAGTGCCCTGGAAGTAAAGGTAAGAGCCTGACCCTGCTGTGTGAGAGGCTGGTCCAGGGGCAGAGAGACTCAGTGAGTGGTCCGCAGCCTGTGGACCCAGGTGGTGATGAGTGGGAGTGACAGGCTGTCCCTGGGAGGGGTGGCATTTCCTGCGGGACCTGACCTCAAGACTGTCCCCGTTGTGGTTTGACCAAACCCCAAACTGAGAACCACAGTCGTGGCTGAGCAGTCACTGCCCACTTATGCCAAGACCCCACCTGGATGTTGGGACCCCACCAACGCCTGGGGTGCCTGTGGCCTGAGGATGGCATGTCCCAAGTCATGAGGCCAGGACACCAGTGCCCATTCAGTCAGAGGGTCTCAGTTCCCCGGGGCCGGCCCTTTCCTGGCTCCTTCCAGTTTGATCCTGTCAGGGCCCTGGAGCCCAGGACCCAGCATCCAAGGGGCATCCTGGCAGCTCCACTAACTTCATCTTATTTGACAGAGAAGACGTCAGGAGATGAGAGACAGAGAAAAATGGTTCCAGGTGCTTCTCGACTGGCAGTGATATAAGAGTGGCAATGAGGTGATATGGGGAGGGAAGGGCTCTGTGACCGCTTTCTGCAGAGTCAGGGGGACGGGCTCCCATAGCTGTGTCCTGGCACTGCCAGCCTCTCAGAGGATGGACACCACCCTGTGACACCAGCTTTCCTGTCCTTCCCTGCGGACCTCATCTTGCCAGGAGAGAGTCTGATGCCAGGGCCTGGGTCAGTCCTAGCTCAGGGGTAGGGACACCCCCTGGTGACCCGAAGGAAGGAACAGGTCAAGATCAGAGTTCATGACCAGGCGTAGTAGCTCACGCCTGTAATCCCAGCACTCTGGGAGGCCAAGACGGGCGGATCCCCCGAGGTCAGGAGTTCGAGACCAGCCTGGCCAACATGGTGAAACCCCGTCTATACTAAAAATATAAAAATGAGCCGGCTGTGGTAGCAGGCTCCTGTAATCCCAGCTACTCAAGAGGCTGAGGTAGGAAACCCACTTAAACTCAGGAGGCGGAGGTTGCAGTGAGCCGAGATCGTGCCACCGCACTCCAGCCTGGGCGAAGAGTGACACACGGTCTCAAAAAAATAAATAAATAAAAATAAAAAGATTAGAGTTCTTGACCCTGAGTGCTTCTTCATTCTTCGAATCATGGGAGGGGAGACCCAGTCCCAGGTAGACCCCACCTCTCCCAAGGAACTGAGGAGCCAAAGGCTGGAGATATCCAGAATCCTCAGGGTCCTGTCCTCCCCAGGGTCACCCCATGTCTCACTGGAGCGTTCCTCTGTCCATAGCTGTCTGTTGGGGTCTTCAAAGGAATCCGTCTGCAGATGTGGGGCCAGGTGTGGTCACTCTTGCTGAATGTCGAGAAAGTGAAGGCTGAGAACCTGGGAAAATACCAGGTACCACACTTCCACAGTCAGCCGGAGCCAGACAAACAGGCCAGGCCATGTCGGGATCCCAGGCCTCCAGATGGAGGATCAGATGCACGTCCTGGGCACAGACGGTGATGCCGGCACCACAGGTCAGCTGGGCTCTAGCGACCCTCCTGGTGACCCTTTGGCTTGTTGGAAAACAGGCCAAAGAAGGAGCTTTCTGCAGAAGGAAGCCCGCCTTCCCACCTGCCTTCCTTCCTTCCTTTCTTCCTTCTTTCCTTCCTTCTTTTCTTTCTTCCTTCCTTCCAGAAGCATGGACTGTGGATGACAGCCGTGTAGGGCAGCGAGTCTTCTGTCTGTTTGGAGGCTGCTTCCTCCTCTTGACCCTGCCCTGCAGGTCATGAAGAACAAGGGCAAGAGGTCCCCTGGGAACTTCCACCAGATGTGGAGGTTGGAGGGTCCCTGGGAAGATGGGGTGATCCAGAGGGATGGGGGCTTCCCCAGAGCAGAGGCAGGAGTCACTCTGGAAGAGTGACAGACTGGCCAAGGGCTCTCCTGGCCCAGGAGGCATGCAGCACCATGGACTCAGTGCCTCTTGGGCTCCAAGCCCTGTGCCTGGCTGGGACACATGGGGCCAGAATCCAGGCGGCTCCCAAGGAGATGGACAGCAGCAAACAAAATCATGCGGAATGGTGGAAAGTGCTCTCTGTGCCTCTGGGGACCAGGGTAGGAACGCACAAGAAGGCGGCAGGATGAGGGGGCTCAGGAGCCTTCCCAAGCAACACGGACAACACCGAACACCGGGAGGATGTGGAGCCCCAGGGACCCTCGTCCCTGCCAGGTGGGAATGCGACAGGGCACAGCCACTTTGGAAGCCCGTTGGGTGGCTGCTCATGAAGCTCAATGGACTCGTGCCACACATCCCAGAAGAGTCTCAGAGATTGACCCCAGTGATTTGAAAACTCGCGTGCCACGTTCACGGCTTGATTCATCATCACTCATAGCCGGAGGCCACCAAAGAAACCTTTGACATGGGATTAGGGGAGGAAGGGGGCATCCACCCTTCGAACAAAACTCTGAGAAAAGGGAGCAAAAACCCTGACCCCCAAAGCAGTGTGGGTGAATCTTAGACACATTTCGCTGAGGGAAAGAAGCCAGGCCTAACAGTCAACCACTGTAGGATTCCAACTCATGGGCCATTCTGGAAAAGGCCAAACCATAGGGATGGATAACAGATCAGGATGGCCAGGGGCTGATGGAGTGGGAGAGATCGGCTGCAGAGGGGACACCCTGGGGACTTGGAGGACGAAGGAGCTGCTCTGGGAGGTGCTGGAGTGGTGGGTGGGAGATTCTGCACACTGGTTCAGAAACGTGGGGCTGCATATCCCAAAGACTGAGCTTTCACTCTGTGCCAAAAAGGGGAGAAAAATAATCAACCAGAGTGATTGCACACCTGAGATATTTGCATTTCACTGAATGAGGATTTTACCCAGAAATTTCCCAAAATAATCAGATGCCCTGAAAAGGTCACTGCTTATTCGGCGGATCATCTCAACCTTGAGTTGGATTTGTCATCGGGGCTTGTAGACAAAATGAAACAGCATCTGCCTGAAGCAAAACAATCTTTTCTCTCTTTCCTAAGCAGCAGGATTTCTTTCAGGTCCCGGTGGCATATTCTGCATCTAACCCTGTGAGTATTCCCAGGCAACGAGATTCCCGGGCCACACTCCCATATTCACAGGCATAGGCGTCTCGGGTGGGAGGTGTCATTGCTTCTTTAAAATTCAGCATTTGCGGCCGGGCACGGTGGCTCACGCCTGTAATCCCAGCACTTTGAGAGGCCAAGGCGGGCAGATCACCTGAGGTCAGAAGTTCAAGGCCAGCCTGGCCAACATGGTGAAACCCCATCTCTACTAAAAATACAAAACTTAGCTGGGCGTGGTGGCATGCACCTGTACTCCCAGCTACTCGGGAGGCTGAGGCAGGAGAATTGCTTGAACCTGGAGGCAGAGGTTGCAGTGAGCTGAGATCACGCCACTGCACTCCAGCCTGGGCGACAGAGCGAGACTCTGTCTCAAAAAAAAAAGAAAAAAAAATCAGCATTTGCGACCCACCAAGACACAGTGGTTGGGACTCAAGCTCGCTGCTGGCTTGGACATCCAAGCAGGAGGAGAAGGGTCTCAAGGTGTCCAAGTAAGATGGAAAGAGGTCAAGGCCCAGACGCCTGGTCTGACCTGAGCCTGACCACCATTTCACAGAGCAAGTAATGACGCCCTCCTCCCAGACTTGCCCCACAGCCCCCCAGAGCTTGGCGGTGTCCCAGGACGGTCGTCCCAGGAAACATTTTGAACAAGTTGCTGAAGTGCCTGATGGACGCGGCTCTTGTCATGAAATGAGTTTGGATCCGAGAAGCCCTCTTCTTCATCGCAAAATGGGCAGGGGTCCAATTTCCCCTCCACCCGAACCCTGTCAGAGCCCTTCCAGGCGGCGGACGGCTCCACGTGTTGGGAGGGTCTCTGATTTCGAGATGGGTCGGGGGCTTCTCAGGATTCTGCAGCCCAAATTGTGCCAGCCCATGAGGAGCACGTGTTATGAACGTCATTCCCAAAGATCCTCAGCACTTGAACGGACAGTCCCCTCGGCTCCTTCCCAGAGGCCCCGGGTCCCATGGGCCAGGGGTAGAGGGGCCGCTCGAGCCCCTGGTGGGGCTGGCAAGAGGCTGAGTCCCAGCCAGGGACATGGAGTTCTCCATGGCTCCGGAGCTGAGTTTCCTTCTCCTGCCCTGGAGCAGGCAGAGGCACTCTACCCGGGCCGAGTTTCGGCTGAGCAGGGCTAAGGGAAGTGTGTCCTGGTGGTCCGTGCAGGGGGCAGGTGTCAGGGGTGCCCCAGCCACCACCTGGTATTCTGTCCCTCAGGGAAGGGTCTGCAGAGGGGCCTGAAATAGGGAGGTTTGGGGGCAGGCCCTGGGGCCCCAAGGACCTCTGTTGCTCCCGTTAGGACAAGGATGAGCTGTGTACCCAGAATTCCACGTTTACGCTGACTCCTCCAGTGCCTCATCAATGAAGCAAGCAGGTACATTCGTACATCAATGAAGTAAGCAGGGAGCCCCCAGCCCAGGGACCCTCCTGCCCCACACTGCCTGGATCCCCCAGCCCAGGGATCTGGCTCCCCAGGAGGAACGGGCTCACCCTCACCTGGCAGGAGGCACAGGCATGTCCCTGCAGGGCACACAAGCCAGGCAGTGCCCCAGAGGGAGCATCCCACAGCAGAGGCCGGGGCTCAGCCCAGCCTCATGGGCAGACGGGGCCAGGACTCAACTTGGAAGAGTCCAGGGAAGCCCCAAGCCCTTGGGGAACCTCTCCTTCCAGGAGCCACATCCCCACTGAAATGAGTCTCCCGCATGAGGAGCTACAGGACCTCTTCTGATCCAGCCTCACAGGGGAGTGGGGTGGGGTCCCTGGTGCTCCAGGGCACTGAAACCCCAGTGGGCCTGTCCAAGCCACCAGCCCCCAGCTAAGAAGGGCCAGGTCCTCCCACGCCTGTTGTCCCCAAAGACTCCCTTTGGGCTTGCCAGGCAGCTACGTTCTGGAGGGCTAGCATGTCCTGACAGCACACAACCTCCAAAGTTGACAGAGTCAAGTCCTGGCGTGCCCGAGGCTATCCAGGGGAACACGCGGGACAGACAGCACCCTCAGACTGTCCCCAGGACCCTCTGCTCCAGTCTGAGGGACAGGACACCATAAGACCTCTCAGACACAGAGCCCACCCTTGACATGACCCGGATGAAAGGCAGGAGTGTGGTGAGCCCCTCCCTGCCCGCGCCTCCCCCTGGCCGTGGCCTCCTGTGCACAGCTGGACCCCAGGGGTGGCCCGAAAAGGACCCAGCACTGCCCAGTGGGAGGGGGCCACGGTGGAAACAGCGTGTGGACACCAACTTCTCCCAGGGACCCCTCCCGGCCTGATGCCCACCCTGCCCCTGGAGCATCTCATGAAGCTGTCCCAGTCCAACCTCAGGGAGCTCATCCAGGACCAGTTCTTCTGGGCCTGGGCCCTGGAGGATGCCATGGCATTCAGGTGCCTTCATGGCTCCATGGGGTTACTGGTGAGGAGGTGCTGGGTCCTGCTACCCCCAGGTGGGCCCCAGTAGCAGGTCCCCTCCCAAGTCACCCTCTGGGGCAGTCAATCGTGGAGAGGGCCTGGGCCCCTACAGCCTCACTACCTGGGCCTTCCTCCTGCACCTCTTCTTCCCCCTCTAAGAAGCTTCTGGAGGCCAGGTATGGTGGTTCACGCCTGTAATCCCAACACTTTGGGAGGCTGAGATGGGTGGATCACTTGAGGTCAGGAATTCGAGACCAGCCTGGCCAACATGGTAAAACCCCATCTCTACTAAAAATACAAAAAAAATTAGCTGGGCGTGGTGGCGGGCACCTGCTGTCCCAGCTACTTGGAAGGCTGAGGCAGGAGAATCTCTTGAACCTGGGAGGCGGGGGTTGCAGTGAGCCAAGATCACACCATTGCACCCCAGCCTGGGCAACAAGAGTGAAACTCTGTCCAAAAACAAAAAAGGAAGCTTCTGGAAATAAGCCCGCCGGTCCTCAGGGCAGGTGCTGAGCACGTGTGTGCTGAACGTGCTGCAGATCAGGCAGGGGGACCAGGGGAAAGGCTCTTCCAAGCCCCACCACTGCCACCTTCCACAGTGTCCTGCTTTGCCCTCGAAGGTCCCTGCGGGGGACCCATCTGTGCGAGCCCACAGCCCTACCTGCAGCATCCACAGCCTCAGAGAGCAGCAGGGGCTGCTTACCTCTGAACCCCTGCCAAGAGCATCAGGACAACAAGCCTTGAGCCTTGGAGACAAGAGAATCAGTATCCCTGGCCCAGGAAGGATTCAAGGAGAGGACACGTGCAAGAGCCCTGGCCCAGAGCCAGAACCAAGAGTCCAGCCAGGTGTGGAAATGGTCCAGTCCTGGCATGGAGTGGATGGCCCCGGAGGGCAGAGGGGACCCCATGCCTGGGGCCATCCATCTCATCCACTGTAGAGACAGGCCCCCGAGCGAGGTGGCAAGGGGGCCAGGTGACAGCAAAGGCCCCTCCCATCTAAGTTCTGAATCAGGGCTGCATCCCAGCCGGCACAGCCCTGGGGTGAGAGAGAGAGGCAGGAAGCCTTGAGCCAGCCCAAACCCTCGGGGGCCGGCCTAGGAGCAACCTCAGGTGCCCCGACGGCTCCCCCGCCACAGCCCACACACAACTGTCGCTCCAGGATCAGATACCTGCAGGAGTGTCCGCAGCATCAGACTCAAGGAGCCACACAGGGACCCCAAGGACTCCAAAGACCCAGGTCTGGGGGGCCCGGCCCTGTGAGGACCTAATGGGCTCGGTGGAAAAGTGGACCACACATGTCTGCTTTCCTTTCAGCAAAACTGGAGCTACAGTCCCTGACACCCAGGCCTCTGCAAGCATCTCCCAACGTCAAGCCCTTCTGCAAGGGAGATGGGCTGGCCTACCCCAGGCTGTCCAGCTCCAGCAGGCTTGCAGGCGGCCCCTCCAGAACAAAAGCCTGGTCCTCCGCCACCCTGCCCCCATCCCCCAGGCTGTCCCTGAGCCCAAGGCCCAGAGACACAAGAGGACATCTGTAGAGCCCAAGGGAGCAAACTGTTCTCTTGGGATCCTGGGGGGATCAGGGTGTGGCCAGGCTGTCCCCAACTCAGGACAGACCATGGGCTGCCCCAGGGTACCTCCTCTGGAACTTCCTGCCCGAGCTTTGCCATGGACCTGGACGTCAGGGGCCTGTGGTTCAACTTTGAATACGGATTCTGGACCTTGCACAGGTACCCAAGACAACCCCAGAATCGTGGCTGGGACCCGGTGGGACCCGGTGGGACCTGCCCAGCAAGCCCATCAGGGCCCTGAAACCCAGCCCTGCCAGGCACTGTGATAATAACCAAGAGGCAAGTCCAGAGACATCCACTTTGCCCAATGGCACCTGCATCCGACTTCTCAGCAGGCAGTGACTGGCATGGTGTGGGGGCAGCCGGGCCATCACCTGGCCAGCTACCCCGTAGCCCCAGATGGTTCCAGTGCCTCTGGACCTCTTTTTCTACTTTCTACGGGGAAACCTGCTCCCTCAGAGGCTGCCAGAGGGAAGAGTGAGCAAGGCATTCCTGCAGCCCAGATCAGCCAGCGGCATGTCCTGTGGCCTCTGACTCAACCTATAAGACAGAGCTCTGATCCCAGGGCACACTTCCCAGGACATGGGGCCCAGCCTCAACGGGAGCCCTGTGAAGGGAGGGGCACCAGGATGACCATATCGGGGACTGTGGCGCTGCACACCTGGGCACTGTACTTTTCATTGGAGAATCCAGGCAAGATCTTGAAGCAGGTGCATGAGGTCCTGAGCCTGTGCAGCAAACAGCACTCATCTGGGACTAGCACAAAGGGGTCTACAGAGCCACGGCCACTGCAGCCTCCTCCCAGCCCCATCTGTGCAGGGCAAGTGATCTACACCCGCTCCTAAGCCCAGTCCAGCAAGCAGCAGCAGCCCGGGCCCCCCGGCCTGCCAGGCCTATGTGCTGCCCAGAGGCTTCGAGGCCCTGCCGGCTGTGCCTCCCACCACCTGGAAGCTGCCTCCCGATGCCTGCCAGCCACTGCCACAGCCGCAACAGGTGCCACGGCCAGTGCAGGCTTTCCAGACAGTGGGGGCACCCAGCAGCCGTGGCCTCAGCAGCTCTTTGGTGGCAGCCAGGCCAACCAGGGCAGCAACAACGACTAGGATGATGAGTGAGCAAACAGCTCCACACTGGTGGACAGGCTGGGTGCGCACCCGGTCCTCAAAGGCTCGCTGGGCCTGTACCACCATTGTAAATTTGAGATCATGAGATTATACCATTTGCCTTCTTGCTTTTTGAAGTACGAGTATTTTTATGCACACTTGGTAGACCTAAAAATCCATGCAGGGTCTCAAAGAAGCTGGCTGGATGGAGCCTGCTGCGGATGCCTTTTTACTTTCATAGACCAGGGTGATTTACATTCCACCTGTAGTCTGTTTGCAAACTCTCACAGAGCAGCCTTGCAGCTTTGTGCCTTTAGACTCTTGGTTTTGGGTTTCTCCCCACTCCCTTCTTCCAGTAAGCCGCAACTTTTCTGATTGAAAGGGTGCAAGGCTAACACACGGAATGACTAACTCAGGATCGCATACTGGCAGTGGGAGGGGCGGGAGGAGCAGCTGCCATCAATCGGCACGGCCAAGTGGATGATAGGATGGATGCTGGCGCATGCGGAGGAGGCAGACGCAACGCTCATCTCTGATACAGTGTCTGTTCCCTTAGAAGCGGCTGTAGCATCGCCTCTTCACGCAAGTGTCTTGAAACTCAGTTTGAAGATTTCAGCAAACATGTCTTACAGCGAGGAGAAGAGGGAGTCAGTCCATCAGGATTAAAAATATTGAGGCAGTGACAACACACACCCGGCTTCAGTTCTTAGGAGAGTTTTGATTTTGAATTTTTTTTTTTTTGAGAAGATTTTTTTTTAATGGATCTACACTGTTAACTGAGACTCGGGTGAGATTCACTGGTTTACTTAAAAACTTCTCAGGGACATCTGTAAATTTCAGTGTCATATGTCATGAAAACAGGTGTGGGCGGATCTGTTGGTTGCAATAATTTCTACTATTTCAAATACTGAAGGCAAGCATAATTGGTTTATACTGTGTTTTAAATAAAAGTATGACTGACAAGTCCCCCAGGACATTAAACCTTAAAAATCATTTTTAAGCTCTTATTATTGTAAGAGAAATACAAATGACTGGAAAATGCCACAGAGATTCGAAAGCTGCTTAATTGAAAGAGCAGGAAGGGATTCTGGCTTGCAATGCCAAACTTCCCACGTTTTTATAGTTACTGAGCTAAACCATATGGTTACTGACACTTTCTAAATCTGTTACTGAAAGGTTAAAGTATCTCCTGTTTTTGCGAAGTCAAACTTAACGCTGCCTCAGAAATCCCTGGGTACCGAAATGGTCACACGGAGGTAAGGAAGTCAGTTTGAAATGCCAGTGAGTCAAAATAATTAAAGAGGCCTGGCGCAATGGCTCACGCTTGTAATCCCAGGACTTTGGGAGGCTGAGGCAGCGGACTGCTTGAGTCCAGGAGTTTGAGACCAACCTGTGCGACACGGCAAAACCTCCTCACTACAAAAAAATACAAAACAAATGTATCTAGACCTAGTGGCACATGCCTGTATAGTTCCAGCTAGGTGGCTGAGGTCGGGGGATGGCCTGAGCCTGGGAAGTCAGGGCTGCAGTGAGCCGAGATGGCACCACTGCACTCCAGCCTGGGCAACACAGCCAGACCCTGCCTCAAAAAAAAAAAAAAAGTGTGAGTAGTTGAACTGCTCTAATTACTCAACTGTGGCCTGACCCAGAACTGTGCAATTTAACAGTTTTATGAGTGATGATACAGATGTGAACATGACTCCCCCTTGTAGAACTCAACTCCTTCCTACATGGCCTCACCTAGCGC